>NC_067166.1:19532987-19861737 GCF_903995435.1 Acomys russatus
AATCGCCTCTTAATGTCGAGTGCTTAGGTTGTTGATCTGTTAAAAAAAAGGGGGGGGGGAGACCAGGCTATTCCTACCCATACAAGGGAAGAGTGTAAGGCACTACAGTGCAGAGCACATAGTCAACATGTGTTTGGTATCATTAATGTAGTAGATGATGCAATCGCATCATCTGGTGAAGTATAGGAAGATCTTGCATCACTAAGAGGTGGGTAAATCATACCTATTCCAGTCACTATCACTCCCAAGGATCCATCTCCCCAGCTCCTCTTCCTCCTCCCTTTCATGTGCTCCCTCCCCTGTCTCATTTTCTCTCTCTTCCTGTTCTTTAAGCCTTCCCACTCTCAACATGCTCATCCTCAGAGAGAACTGCCTATTTCCTCTTCAGTCTCCATAGAAAACAGCCCCTGACTTAGTTCCCACTGGTCATTTCCCTTGGGGGGGCATTTTGGAAGGGTCTTCCAATACCATCAGGCCAGCACAGCACTCTTGTTTGCAAGGGAGCAGTAAGAAAATTACATCCTGGGCCTAGGAAAGTGAAGGATAACTGAGTTCACAGTGGGACTCTTCAAATGATCTATTTTATTTCTCTTTGCTATTTTTTTCCCCTCGGTTGTTGATGGTCTATTTGCAGACTGATGTGATGCTGGTGGGACTTAATATTAACGAGTCCAGAGAGCTGAGTAACCAAGCAAGAGCAAGGAGGAATGTTTATTGTCACTTTCTCCAGCAGGCTCCCCCAAAGCCCACCTCTGAGTTCTGCTAAGAACAGATTTGGGGTTGTACTCCCGAATTTAAACATCCCTGCTTAAACAAAAAACAGGAGTGTTTAACCCTTATATGTCAGTCACAGGGTGTGTGTGTGTGTGCTCGCGGGCGCGTTATACTGTAAAGTATTAAAGGTGACCCAAGGCAAGGTGGATGATAAATGTGTCATAAAAGATAAGGTTAGATTTGGGAAGTTGTATAAGCCTCCCCAGCCTGGCAAAGCAAACAGGTAAAATGAGTTCTACCGGAAAAGGCACTTCCGGCCTGTTTGTGGCGTTTACGCTCCCCATCCCCCTATTTCTGCTCCTCTTATGCATCCCAGGGCGTGACGAGCCAGCCGGGGTCGGGGCTCTGGATCTGAAGGCCAGTAAGGGCCCGCGTGAGCAGGTTCCTGTGCCTCTGGCTCTGTAGACCGTCTTAGGGGCTCCTAAAATTCGGAGGGAGCAGCCAAGTCTCTACTTTTTAGAGGAAAACTCTGCCTGGGGCCTTTGGCCTCCACGAAAACTCAGTGCGAACCCAGGAGCAACTACAGAGGACCAGGATTAGCCCAGGAGAAGGGCCCAGGGCCAGAAAGTTAGTACGGAGAGGAGAACCTGATTTGAGTGTGAGCCCCAGGGCGTCCACAGTTGCGCTGGAGCCGGAGCCATGCAGAGTTGATTATAAACTCCTGGCGGGCATCGCGGCACCCGGGACAACACTTGGGTTGGATACTTTTCCTCTTGGAAGCGAAGGGCCAACCGAACAACCTCCTAAAGGCATTCCAGTGCACTGCGGGTGCCTCATGTAAATGCGTTTCGTGAAAGTCAAACAACAACTTTATTTGCTCTTGCGTAGAAAGATCAGCAAGCAAACGTACAGCCATCTTCCCGGGGACCTCTCTTTGATTCTGTCTTGGATTAGTTAGCTTGATTCTGCAACATGCCTGCTTGTGGCCCAGGCCAAAAGCCCCAGGCGCCCATCCGTCCGCAGCAGCTCAGAGAAAGCCACGGTAGGGTTTATCAACCCCCTACCTCCCACGGACCTCGAGTTCCATCTCTTTCTTTCTCCCCCTCATGTTCAGTTTGTTTTCTCAAGACCTAAGCAATTTTTAATGTACTCTATACTTCCCGCTTAATCCTCATCGTTTATTGTATAATTATAGTTTCAAAGTGATTATGTAATTAAAATCATGTTTCGTTGAAACAGGACTTCAAAAAGGGCGGCAGACCCCCGCTCTGGCATTATTTTCTGGTGATGTAATAATTTCCCTGTGATATTTAAAATAAACACATTAGTTCAAGAATTCTAAACATGTCTCAAAGTATATAGTAGGCTTGATTGGCACGACGCTGGCTTGTAAGGAAAGGGTAAAACCCATCACTAGTTTAATATATTTCTATGCTCCCATGCAGGGTAAATTACAGGATAATGGGGCGCAGGCGACGGTAAGCTCTGTTTATATAATCCATTTCTTCACACGAGTTCCCACTGCCTTCCCTTCCCTTTGCTGTGTGTGGTGGTTCTCTGATCCCCTGACCCCGGCCATGTGTTTTCACTTTTTCTTCTGATCTCAATTCCATGACCAGCGGGGAATAAAATACAAATTGAATAGTAACCATTCACAGGCCGCTGTTTTCAAACTGTTGTTAAAACCTCTTTGTCTTGTCTAGCGGTTGGTTGATAGATAAATGCGTTGTGTTTCTCCTGACTCCCCCCCCCCCCCCCCCTTTCTTCATCCTTTTTTTTTTTCATCCCTCCTTGGCAAAGGAGGGGGGGATACCCTCCTCCAATTATACGCTTTAAAAATTAAAACCCGCATCTCCTTTCAACCTATCTCCTGAGCGTCCCGCGCTCTCCGGGGTCGGCCCATTGGTTTGGCGGCCTTAGGAGAGTCTGAGGATTCACCACGTGGAATAATGGAACGCGGCGACTGAAGGGGGCTGGGAGAGAAGGCGCGGTGCCCCCGTGTGAGGTCCGCGCCATTGTCGCCGCCTGAAGGTTCATTTAACCGAGAACCTGGACTGCCTCTGATCTCCTCGCAGAGCTCCCAGAATAGGCTGGGCTGGCTGGGGCCTCCCCTCCTAGGAATTCCGAGGGCCAGGTGGCGAGGAAAGTTTAAAGTGGTCCGGGTGGAGGGTGGAATAAACTTCGCCCTTCGTCCTTCACACGTCCCGCCTCTTCTCCCTTTTGGTGGTTCCTCTAGCAAGGAGCGCGATGTGGACCCCTGAATGAGCTGTAAAACAGCTCAAGTCCCATAGAGACACAAGGGCTCTAGGTTTCTGACCTGCCCTTCCCTGATCCCCCTCGCTTCCACCTCTCGGTCTGCTGCTCTTAGCCTGTCCAGCAAAAGCAGAATTGTAACTAAACAATCCACAGCCTGCCTCTCTTCTCCCCCAAGAGCTTCCTTGGAGGGAGGGAGGTCGGTCAAGGGCGCGGCTCGCCTTTGTCACTCCACTGCCAGCTCCCGAGGCGGGCAGAGGGTGGGCACGGCCCTTTCCCCCTGGCCCTGGACAGCCGGGCTCAGCCTCGAGGGGTTGCACTGAGCATCTCCTGGGGAGCTTGCCTGCATGGCGGGTCTGCAGCAGAGAGAGCCACCGCGGGTCTTCGTGGTAGTGCGGGCGGGCGGGCGGAGCGCGCGGCGGGGCGGGGAGCTCGGTGTCGCCCTACCGCGGGCGACCGCTGGGTAGGGTTTCCCCGGCCGCGCAGGACGATGCTGCCTGACAGAGCCCTTCGCCGTGGGCCTCGTACCTGTAAACTGAGCCTGGCTCACATGCTTCACATTAAAGCTCCGTGCCCGGTGCCTTCGTGCTCCCCCCCTTCTCCTCCGAAAGGGTTCTTATAAACTTCCCTTCGTTTATCTAGCCTGGTTTTCATTGCTCGAGTTTTGCATGGGTTGACTTTGTTTAGTTTATTAACCCACGGGGTTACTTTAACTAAACATTTGGGCTGAATACTTTGGGATTGGATTTCAACGTTTTCTAACGAAATTATGGAGGTTTTTGAAGCCGCACAGAGAACGCTGTGTTGAGTTTATTAGTCAATTTAACAGACTATAAGTGGGGTGGGGGGTGCATTTAGGAGAGTTCGAGTTCGTACCCACCCGACGGAAGAAGCCAGCCAAGCCTTTGGATAGGGTTCCACCCTAGGCCGTAGGGCATGCGTTCCCCCAACGCCCCCCCCGCCCCCCGCTGGAAGCCTGGCTCCTGGGTATGCCAAGCTGCCTTGGCCAAACACAGTCAGGACACCCATGATGAGACCCTAAGACTAGCTGCATGACCTTGCCTGAGCTTTCCCAGTCTCCTCTGGTCCGAGGTTCTGTTTGGTGCCAGCTGCAGAGGGCTTGGTGTCCTTGAAGGGAAACTTAACTGTGGTGGAATCTTCCAGAAAGAATAGAAATCAATGAATAGCTATCTGAGATGGGCAGGTGTGTGTGGGGTGGGGGATGAGTGGGCATGCGCGCGGAGAAGGGGCGGTGACTACGGAGGAATGGATGGATAAGGAGGACAACCAGTTGCCACTAAAATCACTGGAGGCTTCCCCCCACACCCCAAGCTTAAAAAGCTGGGACATTCCAGGGGCTGGACACAGTGGGAGGTGCAACCTCCCACCTCCCACCTCCAGCTTGGCTTGAGCCAATGTCATACAGTCTGAGAACAGAGAACTTTCTCCAGCGTTTAGATAAGTGAGACGCGCCAAATAGTGGGTTTGGTGGGGGAAGGGCTTCAGTTTGCTGGGGCAATGGAGGGAGAAAAACATCGATATTTCTTATCCTAACCCCAAGCTGGACATATAAATTTCACAGTGTGAAAACAGGTGTTTTCACTACCAGGACCCTTTAGGCTTCTTCTATTTTGTATGCAAGGAGGTCGAGGTTGGAAAGAGTCGAAATACGAAATGCGTGGAGTAGCGGGAAAGATTCTAGTCTTGTGCCTCAGCCTCTCTCACACTTTTTGTCTCTGGAGGCAACTACAGTTTGTTTTTAGTGACGTATTCTACAGAAAATAGAGTTCGCAAGAAATCCTAACCTACCTACTGCTTGAGTCAGTGCTGCGATTTTTACCCTCTGACACCCTACGTGCTAGCTGATGCTTCCAGGGCGCAGAGAGGCCCTCCTCTGCCTAGCAACGTGTTTGCCACGCCTTGTTTCCCTTGGCTGTGCCAATAGTCACTCACTAGCCTGATGATTGACAAGACCCTTCCTCCCCCATTGAGAACACATATTGTATTAGTTGGGCAGTTAGTTGTTTGAGTTGGTTAGTTAGTAGGTTGATTGGTTAGTTAACGATTTGGTTGATAGGTGGTTACTTGGTAGGTGGGTTGGTTTAGTTAATGGGTTGTCATTCTGTCAGTCTGACTTACACTTCTTTGTGATAAGCTCTGCTCCCAACTGCCCCCCACAACTCCTACCCGCCATCTCAAGTACCTATTTGTCCCATACCCTTGGCCAGCAGGCTGGCCCCTTCCATTCTTCTAAGCACTACATCCTTTAACCTCATAGGCCTTTCTGGAACCTTCTCATGCTTTGGAATACCCTTTTCCTATTGCCTCTGGTCAAACAGTCCACCGCTTGGGTCAACATTTCCTCGAGGCCCAGTCCTCTGAAATCAGTTCTTTCTCTGAGCTTTCACTGTGGCTTATTTGATAGCTCGCGTGTTGGTGTGTTTGAAGACTCCTCTGGGTTTTGTCCTAGCTCCTCTTCTAATTTGGAACCGTTAACTCTTAGCGCATGGAGGCAAACACCGCTTAGTTGTTGTTTCTGTTAACATCCTCAAAAGTCTTTACCCCTCTCAGCGAAGAGGGCGGAAAGGAACCTTCTAGAACGCTGAAGCGCCTTCCTCCTACTCAAATGCTACCACTCTTTAGGGGCAGGACCGTATTAGCACAGATCTCCTTGAGTCTGACTCATGGGCGGCATAAAGTCCTCCAGCACCCTCGGGGAGGCAGAAGAACTTCATCCTCTCTCCTCTCCTCCA
The DNA here is from genome assembly GCF_903995435.1 of Acomys russatus. Lineage (NCBI taxonomy): Eukaryota > Metazoa > Chordata > Mammalia > Rodentia > Muridae > Acomys > Acomys russatus. The sequence goes on from NC_067166.1 coordinate 19,538,708, forward strand.
AACCCAACGCCCCCCCCCAAGCCACACCCCCAGATCAACAGCAGAACACCTCCTTTTCCTCTCTAAATCTCATCCCCTCCTCTCTGGCCCTCTCTTCCAACCTTTCCCCTCCCCCCCATCACCCCCCACACACACCCACACACACCCGCTCATCCCATGATCCTAGCTTGCATTCCCCAGGGAATATGCAGGTTCACCCATAGCACCAGGGGAAGCAGACAGGCTAGCTGCAGATCTTCACCTCTATCCCTTCTCCTCCAATTCCAACCCCCGATTCTTACCCCCATCTCTGTAGCAGGCCACCAGCTGCAGCTCCCCCCCCCCCACCCCGCCACTTCCTCTCTGCCCTGTATCTTCAGGGGAATCACCCAGATTTCCTCCAACCTTCCTCTCCACTGACCCTGGGGAGTCTAACTCAAGCAGGCATCCTCTGGGAAGCAAGCCAGCCCAGCCCACCAGAGAAGCAAGAAGGCCAATAGAGTGGGTAGATGAGCTTCAGATTTTCACTCCCCTTCCTCTTCTTCATACCTCGCCCCCCATCCCCACCCCAGTCTCATCCCCAGCTTGGCAGCAGACTACCTGTTGTGATCTCTCCTCATTCTCACTGTCTATATTTGTTCTCAGGGGACTCAACAGATCATGGTGGAACACCCTGCTTTCCTCTCTCCTATGGACCTTCCCAGCCACGCCCTCCTAATCTAGCTCCATTTCTGTCAGCTCCAAATACCTAGAAACACGGTCCACCTGGAGCCCCCAGTGGCCACCCCCTATCAGCTTCCCAGAAGAATTTAGTAGTGATACAAAGTTGAAGTTTCTGGTTTCTATGTGTCATGTGAATGTGTTTTGTTTGTTTTGTTTTGTTTTGGTCCCAAGTGTGTGATGTGGGAGTGTTTTTCCACCACTGAAGATAGATTCTTTGTTAGCAGAAAAGAGACTCATGAGAGGGCACGTGATGTTTTGCTGGAAGCATGTTTTTTTGTTTTGTTTTGTTTTTTGTTTTTTGCCACCTGCAAAACATCCTTGTGCGGACTCTGAGAAGGGATAAATAGAAGCCCACAGACAGTGAGACGATGCTTTAGCGTGGCTATGCTATGTAACAGTTCACATGGCTTCGTTGGTCCTGCTTTTTCTACATCACCTCACAGACAGAAACACTCTAGAGAGCTCCACAGCACTCCGCCTGAGCCTTGCCCTTCTTGCTGACTTGTGTTCCTTCAGAGAAGTCTTGCCTCTTCAGATTCCTGCCAATTCTGAGAGGCTTTGCTGTTTCTACTAAGTCATGCCACCACTGCTGTTCCTTGCTGTTTGCTGGTCTTCTGGTATCCTGACAGCAAAGACTGGAATCTCCCCCAGGGAAGCGCATCTATAGAGGTCCACAGCCCCCTTTCCTGCTAACTTTATTTCTCCCCTACCTCTGGTCGGTGGGTCAGAAGGGAGGTAGAATTGTTTAAGAACCCTAAATAAAGTAGAGTTTTGAAAGATAGGCAACTCACAGCCACTACACTAAGGACTAGAGAGAGCAACAGAAACCAAGGAATAAAACACCCATTCAAAAAAAAAAAAAAAAAAAAAAAAGACAAGACCAGATATTAGCACCTAGAATTACAATCTTTCCAAACCCAAATGTCTAAATGCCAGCATTAAAAACGCAACCAATACCAGCTGAGATAATGTGCCCATTAGAGTCCAGCAACCCAGAAATCCTACCCTAATGGGCCCTGAGTATCTCAACATAGCTGAAGCACAAGAAAAAGACCTTAAAATAGCCTTAATGAATATGATAGAGGTCCTTAATGAGGAAAGGTTTAAAATCATTAAAGTCATTTGTGAAAATTCAAACAAACAGTGGAAAGAAGTGAATTTAAAAAGTCCAAGACCTGAAGTGAGTAAAGAAAACCCAAACTGAGGAAAATCTGGAAATGAAAAAAATTAGGAAACTGAACAGGAAATTGAGAGGCAAATCACAGAATATAAGAGATGGAAGAAAGACTCTCAGACACTGAAGGCACAATAGAAGAAATAGGTACCTCAATTTTTAAAAATGTTAAATCTAAAAAGATTCTGGCACAAAAAAATTTAGGAAATCTGGGATGCCATGCAAAGGCTACATTTTAGAATAATTAGAAATAGAGGAAGGAGAAGAAACTCAGGTCAAAGACACAGAAATATTTTCAACAAAATCATAGAAGAAAATTTCCTAACTAAAAAAGGAAATGCCTATCAAGGTACAAGAACATCAAATAGACTAGACCAGATGAGAAAGTTATCTTGGCACATAATAAAACTTTAAACATATAGAACAAAGAAAGAATATTAAGAGCTGCAAGGGGAAAAGACCAAGTAATATACAAAGGCAGACTTATTAGAATAACACCCAAGACTCTAAAAACCAAAAGGGCCTGGATAGACACTCTATAGACTCCAAATGCCAGCCCATACTATTATACCCAGCACAACTTTCAATCACAATAGATGAGGAAAATAAAACATTCCATTATAAAACCAAATTTAAGCAATATATATGTACAAATCCAGCTCTACAGAAGGTCCCAGAAGAAAAATTCCAACCTAAACAAGTAAACTACACTCAAGAAAACACAAGAAATAAATATTCCCAGACCACAAATCAAAAGGGGAAACACACACACACACACACACACACACACACACACACACACACACACACACACACCAAAACAAAATAATGGGAATCAATGAACCCTGATTTCATCATCAATGGCCTCAATTCCCCAATAGAAAGATACAGACTAATAGAATGGATGTGAAAACAAGGCCCATTCTTCTGCTGCACCAAAGAAAAACACTTTAATTTAGACATTACCTCAGGGTGAAAGGATGGAAAAATGATATTCCAAGAAAACTGACCTAAGATACAAGCTGGTGTAGCCATTTTAATATCTGACAAAATATACTTCAAACCAAAACTAATCAGAATATATAGAGAAGAACACTTCATATTTATCAAAGGAAAAATCAAGAGGGCATTACAATTCTTAACTTCTGTGCACCAAACACAAGGGCATCCAATTCCATAAAACAAAACAAACAAAACCACTATAGCTTAAATCACATATTGGCCCTCACACACTGATAAAGGGAGATGTCAGTATTCCACTCTAAACAATAGACAAGTCATCCAGAGAAAAGCAAAATGGAAATGCTGGAGCTAACTGGTGTTATAAACCAAATGCACCTAACATATTTACAAAACATTTCACCTAGACATGAAGTAATATTCCTTATGCTCAGCAACTCATGGAGCTTAAAGACTTTTTATAACTTAATGAAGATGAAAGCACAACACACCCAAACTTATGGGACACAATGAAGGTGGTTCTAAGAGCCAAGTTCATAACACTAAACTAAGTGCCTACACAAAACCATTAGAGAGCTCTCATACTAGTAACTTAACAGCAAATCTGAAAGCTATAAAACAAACAAACAAAAAAAGAAATCACACCCAAAAGGAATAGACTGCAAGAAACAATCAAACTCAAGGCTGAAATCAATAAAATATAAACAAGCAAACAAATAAGAACCATACAAAGAATCAATGAAACAGAATTTGTTCTTTGAGAAAATCTTGAGAAACCCTTATCCAAACTAACTAAAAGGTGGAGAGGGAATATCCAAATTAAGAAAATTAGAAATGAAAAGGGAGACCTAACAACAGTCACAGAGGAAATCCAGAAAATCATAAGATATACTTTAAAAATCTGTACTCTACAAAATTAGAAAATATAAAAGAAATGGATAATTTTCTCTACATACACCACTTACCAAAGTTAAATCAAGATCAGATAAACAAATTAAATAGACCTATAACCCCTTCTGAAATAGAATAATTAAAAGTCTACCAACAACAACAAAAATAAAAGCCTAGTGCCAAAAGGTTTTGGTGTAAAAATTCAAAAGAGAATTAATAGTAACACTCCTCAAATCATTCCACAAAACAAAAACAGAAGGAACACTGCCAAGTTTGTTTTATAAGGCCATTGTTCCCCTGATATTCAACAAAGAACGATAATTACAGACCAATTTCCCTTATGCGCATAGCTGCTTAAACTTTCATTAAAATACTTAGAAACTGCGTCCAAGAACAAATCAAAGAGATCATTCACTATGATAAAGGAGGCTTCCTCCCAGAGATGCAGGGATGGTTCAAGATGCCTAAATCAATAAATGTGATCCACCATATAAACAAACTGAAAGACCAAAACCATATGATCATCTCATTATGTGCAGGGAAAAAAATTTTTTGGCAAAATGTAACATCTTTCTCTATTAAAGCCCTGGAGAGATTAAGGATACAAGGACATACTACAACATAATAAATGCAGTGTACACCAAGCCTGTACCCAATATCAATTTAAATGGAAAGAAACTCAAAAACAGTTCCATTAAAATCAAGAACAAGACACGATTGTCCACTTTTTCTCTACACCTATTCAATATTCAATAAGACAACTGAAGGAAACCAAAGGGATTCAAATTGGAAAGGAAGCAATAAAATATCTTTAGTAGTAGGTGATATGATAATGTGCATAAGTGATTCTAAAATTTCCACCAGGGAGTGGTGGATAGACACTTTCAGCAAAGTAGGTGAACACAAAATTACACCGAAATCAGTAGTTTGCCTATATACAAGGGACAAATGGACTGAGAAAGAAATCAGGGAAACAAAACTTTCAAAATAGCCTCAAATAATATAAAATATCTTGGGGTAACTCTAACCAAGAAAGTGAGAAACTTGTATGATTAAAAACTTTAAGACATTGAAGAGAGAAATTGAAGAAGATATCAGAAGATAGAAAGATCTCCCCTGCTCATGGATCAGTAGGGATAATGTAGTAAAAATGGCCATCCTACCCATAGCAATCTACAGATTCAGTGTACTTCCCATCAAAATCCCAACACAATTATTTGCAGATCATGAAAGGACAACTTTCAGCTGCATATGGAAACAAAAAATAGAGACACCAAACAATGCAATCAAACCAAAGGCCTAGACGTAAGTCCATATACCTATGGACACCTGCCTTAAAAAAATACAAACAAACAAAAAAAACCACCACCAACAACAACTTCAAACAAGGTTTTAACTCCAGGTTCTTCAGAGGGATAAGATTTCAAAGTCATCATCCTCAGAGTCAAAGAACCTCTCCAGTCTCTCTACATCAGAAGAATCTAGAGACAGGTTCAGGACATCCTGGCAGGCCAGATAGAAAGGCTGCTGTTCTACCAGCTCAAACATGGCCAGGGCACCTCCAAGCAGGGATGGCTTTTTGGCTTGCTGACACCTCACCCTTACAGAAAAATCCCACAGCAATGGATGGGTCAAGCTCCCCAGTGCCCATCCTTCAGGGAGGGGTTGCCAATGCAAGCTTTCATCAGGGATAAAGCAGCTTGTCAGTCAGCTCCACTGCAGGCTGTGTAGTATGGGGGTCATAGATGAGCTCCTTGCTAACGTAGCCAATAAAGCAGTGGGCAGTGTTGGGCTTCCCTCTGATAACACCCAGGGACTAAGGCATCACGAAACGGTGCTTTGGCATCTCCACATAAGCCTCATTGATGTCTGTAAGTCCCAGGTGGAGAGGGATGAGGAACACCAGGAATCTGTAGGCCAATGGCCTGTTGGTGACTTCAGCTCCAGCAGGGAACCCACTACAATGCCTCTCACGCTCTGTAGGATGTGCAGCAGCTCCAGCACAGGGAAGGCTGGCCCTGTACAAATTTTTCCTTTCCTCTATCACCACAGTGTTGTCCATTTCTATGTGAACAGCCAAGGAACTCCACATGTCAAACACAGCCAGCTTCTGGGGGACCTGGACAACAGTGTTCGGCCCATACCATTGGCCTATGGCCTTGTCTTCGCCAACTCCCATTAATGCTATCTGGTGGATGGGGTAGTAGCTGTCTTTCCTGTCAAGGAAAGCATTGAGGACATTGAAGTAGCTGTCAGGCTGTCTCTTCCACTGAGTCCACCTCCAATCTCAACCTAAGTGTTGGCATACCAGGGCCTGGGCAAAGATCACAGCAAAGCATGCAGCCCCAGCCTGTGTCTGAAGTAGGACCAGATCCCCCAATGGCTGGATGGTTTCTCTTGAATGCAAACCAAATGCTAGACACCATATCAGACAAGATTTTGTCCTTCTTTGTGAAAATGCTATATATTCTGCCCAAAATCCAAATAGGCTCCGAGGTCTCCAGGAAATATTCAAATTTGGCAAACCAGAGACTATCATGTGTCAAAGTGACCGCCCCTATCTTCCCTGACAGGAAGCCCCACCTGACTCTTGATAAAGAAGCCAGAAATACACACTGCAAAAGAGAAGGCATCTTGAACAAATGGTGCTGGTCAAACTAGAGAGCTGCATGTAAAAGAAGCCAAGTAGAACCATATTTATCACTGCCCAAAACTCAACTCCAGATGGATCAAAGACCTCAACATAAAACAATTATACACTGAGCCTGTGTATAGAAGAGAAAGTAGGAAATATTGCTGAACTCATTGGCACAGGAAAGGACTTCCTGAACAGGACACCATTAGCACAGGCACTAAGGTCAACAATTAATAAATGGAACCTCATGAAACAGAAGCTCCTGCACAGCAAAGACATCATTATTCAGACAAAGCAGCAGTCTACAGAATGGGAAAAGGTTTGTTGTTGTTTTTGTTGTTGTTGTTGTTGTTGTTTTTACCAGCTACACATCCGAGAGGGCTAATATACAAAACATATAAAGAACTTAAAAAAAAAAAAACCAACTCAAAATATCAAGAAAACAAATAACCCAGTTTAAAATGGGATACATATAAACACAGAATTCTCAAAAGAGGAAGCTCAAATGTTTGAGAAACACTTAAGGAAATGTTCAACACCCTTAGGCATCAGGGAAATTTAACTCAGAACTTACTTTGAGATTTCATCTTACACCTGTCAGAATGGCTAAGATCTAACGCACAAGTGGCAACTCATGCTGGTGAGAATGAGGAGCAAGGTGAAATTCCTCCATTGCTGATGGGAGTGCAAACATGGACATCCACTGTGGAAGTCGATGTGGCAGCTCCTCCGTAAGATGGGAATCCATCTACCTCAAGAACTAGCTGTGCCACTTTTGGGAGTATACCCACAGGGTGCTTTCTCCTACCACAGAGAAATTTCTTCAACCATATTTGTTTTTGTTCTATTCACAATAGCTAGAAACTGGAAACAACCTAGATGTCCCTCTGCTGAGGAGCAGATAAAGAAAATATGGAACAATTACACAACAGAGTAGTACTCAGCCATTAAAAAAAAAAAAAAAAAGTGAAATCATGAAATTCACAGATCAATGGATGGCACTAAGAAGAAAGCCATCTCGAGTGAGATAGCCCAGACACAGAAGGACGAATGTGGTATGTGTGTGCTTACATGTGGATATTAGCTGTTAAGCCAGTGGTAGCCATAGAAACACAGGTGTTAGGTACAGAGACTAGGGGGTACAGATAGATATCTCTAGGAAAGAGAAATAGAGTTGAAAGTCATGGATGGTTGAGAGGGGGTGGCTAGAATGGGAGAATAAAGTGGAGAGAAGGGGGGAGTGGAGGGGAATGATGGAGAGAATAAAGCTAAAAAATTAGGGGTGGTATGTGGGGTAGTATAGGAATCTAATACTTTAGCAGCTTCCTAAAATATAGACATATATGAAGGTGATCTAAATAAAATTGCCAAATAATGGGGCGGGGGAGGGGGGAGAGTTCAAACTGGACATTATTGTCACTAAAGGAAGCTTCCAGTACCAGAATTAGGTTATGTATAAATGAGTTGGTGGCCAAAAGGGTCACATGAGAACCGCCAAACAACCCATGCTATTGCTGTCCACAAACTGATGATAAGGCCCCATTGATGAAGACAACACCTATACAACTCTTTGAACATAGAAAAGTTGAGGTGGTGACTTCATAGAGCCATCACACCTACCTGCTAGTATCTTTGATACAGGAAAGTACTCAGAAGGCTACCAAATGAGAAATGTAAACACTAAGCCAGCCACAAATCCTTTGATCTACAATAGTGCCCTGCCTGCAAGATATGCTAGTGCAATGGTGGTGCAAAGCTTGTGGGAGTAACCAACCAATATCTGATTTGATTTAAGAACCATTCCATGAGGTGGAACCCATATATGAAGGTAGAACTTGGGTGACCAAGAACCTGAGACTAGATTGGTCAGGGACTTAGGGTAAAACTAAATACTATTCTAAAAATAAAATAAAATAAAAAAACAACAAATGGTAGTAATAAAATGACTCCTAATGACATTCTGCTATTCTATTATAGATTACTGCCTTGCTTTCTATGAGAGAGTCTATGAAGTATGTCCCATCCCGATCACTGTAGGGGCACGTGTCAACTGCCCACTGATAAAGCCAGGTCCTAAGACTGCTGTGAGGGAGAAAATGGTCAAAGGCCCTACTCTCATGGGCCTTATCATCCTATTAGAGGCATGGTGGTAAATGTTCTTGGGGCTTAACTTCATGGTGCCCAGGCTCAGGATAGAGAGTCCCCTTCAACTTCAGCACCTCTGGTCCCTGGGTACCCGTCATGTCTAGGATATTTCATTCAGTCTTATGGGGCTAGAACTTCCCCCTCCACACTTGGAAGGTTTTTGTGAGATTTCCCAAGTCCACATGCGTTCAGACCCTCTAAATGAGAAATATTTGTATGATCCGGTCTGGAAGTTTAATTGTGATTATAAAAAAGGAAATCTGATCAGTTCTGTGTAATAGCAAAAACAGACATATGCTCCTCTCTCCAGCTCCCCACCCATGGGGGGGGGGAGAAAGACCCTGGAAAGAATCTGCAGTTAAAATAAAAAGCAGCTGGCAATAGGCCCATCATGTGTGATGATAATTAGACAAATGTTTCTTAAGGTTGGGATGGTCTTATGAAGACAACGTTGGTAGGCAGAGGTTTGGGGAACAGGGGAGAGTGAGGAACCTGCTTAAAAAGGGTTAAGTGATAACACAGTGTCATAAAGTCTCTAATTTGGTACCTCTTGTTTATTGTTTTTCCACATGCATCCTGGGAATTATGTCTTTTGCTAAGAGAGTGAAGAAAACCGAAGGCTTTGATTTACAGAAATTAAAACCATGACCGGTTTTGGATCAAGGTTGACTCCTCAGCCCTGGAAAGCCTCATCCTTCTCCTGTGTCAGTCTCCTGCCCTGGGGAAAGAGTTAAGAGTTTTAAGTTAATACAGGTCTTCTGCCATCTGGGACTCTGAATTGTTTGACCCTCTCCCAAATGATTGTGCTCCTGAGTCTGGTGAGGGCTACAGCTGGTGAGGGCGACATGGCTGCCTTCTGCTCCTGGGTGGCTTAGGATCAGGAGAGCAGGCCTGGGGGCTGGAGAATAGAAAAGACCATCAGCAAGCTGCCTGCCTATCTGCAAGAGCTGTTCCCTCTCTACCACTTCTGTCCTCGCTGTTAGAGATTAGACGTTTACACACTAGTGTGAATATGAAGGCCATGTGTTAAACCACCCAGAGTTATTTACATTTTCAGTTTAGGCTTTGATTTTAGATGAAAGCAATCCATCCTCATTAAAAGAATTCCAAGTATGTGGACACACAGAAGAGAGAATTGTGAGAGAATAGAGGGAGAGACGGGAAATTCTCTGCTAAACTAGGAAGATGCGGAGCTGTGGGTATGCTGACAGGAATTCTACCACCCAAACCAATGATAAGTAGCATGGTGTGTGGAGCATATAGAGTAAAAGTAGAAGGAAAAAATGGTGGGAGGGTATTTTTACTTAATAATGGGGCCGGTCTGCTTTGTGGTTCCAAGGGAAGAGACTCCTAGGTAAGATGGCAGTTTAGAAGCCTCACATAGCGAGGTTAGGAGGAGTCAGGTAAGAAAGAAGACGCTCAGAGACAGGAAGTGCAGACACTGGCTGCAGCAGGGACCCTGTCAGATTTTGCCACAGGATAGTGTCCTCTGAGCATGAGAAAGATGGCTCCTGCTTTGCTGAGAACCAGAACTGGGCATGCTCAGAAGCTGCCTGTGACTACAAAGTGTACACAGTGCGCATGCGCACTATGCCCTGGTGTAACCTTTAGGGCTTACATAATACTTTGCCAGGCTCCTCTCCAAGAACTCCTGCCACAGGCCTGAGTAACTGAGACTACAGACAAGAGCCTCCGTATCTAAAGCAAGATTTTAGTCTCTCTTTAATCGGGGTTTTTTTTTTTAATATAAAAATTGTTGAATGCAAAACAAAAAACTGTTGAGTGGGTATATCATGTGAAAACACGAATGAATACAGAAAAATATAGAGATAGTAAGACAAACTCAAACTCTTATGCAGAGGTAAACATTACAACATTTATCAGAACATTTGCTTATGACTGTCTATGTGCATGGCTATTTGGAAATCAGCATGACAGGGCTACAGAAATAGAAGGTACTTAATGGCCATGAGCTTGCCCCTCCCAGGTGGGGCCTGCACACTTTTTCCACGCCAATGTGCATAGAGAATATAAATTTCTCTGGTCTCTCTGCCAGTCTTCTTGTCTTTCGCTTAGTCTGTCTGTCCGTCTTTGTTCTTTCTTTGGTATAAAACACATAGAGCTGGGCAGTGGTGGCACATGCCTTTAATTCCAGCACTTGGGAGGCAGAGGCAGGCAGTTCTCTGAGAGTTCGAGGCCAGCCTGGTCTACAGAGCTAGTTCCAAGACAGCCAAGGCTACACAGAGAAACCCTGTCTCGAAAAGTAAAACAATGCATGAGCGCTCTCTCTCTCTCTCTCTCTCTCTCTCTCTCTCTCTCTCTCTCTCTCTCCCTCTCTCTCTCTCTCTCTCTCTCTCTCTCTCTCACACACACACACACACACACACACACAGCAAAACCACATAGAACAGGCACAAATCATGTTTAGTACAGTGAGTTTTCACAAAGCAGATACACAGCAGCTACTACCCTTCTCAGCCCACCCCCCTACTTCCCCCCTTCTCCCCCCTCCCCTCCCCTCCCTTTTCAAACCCAACCCTTACCAAGATAGCCACTCTTCTGACGGTCTATAGCCTGTGGTTGTCTGGGCCTGGGGTTGAGCCTTACATCAGTGCAAACCTACAGGGCATACTCTTGTTCCTTCTTGCACTGGTCATTCTGCTTGTGAGCGCCAACCACTCCGTGTGCGTAATGTCCGTCCGCCCTCGTGGCTTATAGTGCTCAATTATACAAGCGGAGCTTAGTTTCATCTACCCCGTCTACCACTGATGACCGCTTGTAAAGATTCCCGCTGGGGTCTATATTGAATGTGGGTGGTGCTGGACCACGGTGTGAGTGCTCGCTGTCAGTGGATTTGGCCAGATGCAGCATCCTTCCTAGTGGCCTCGCGGAGTCCTTTTTCACTCATGCACCACATCCACATAGCCCTTTAACCATAATCCCACCGTTGGGTATTTATTTGTCCTGTCCTCCCACCACCTCAAAAAAGAGCTGAGTCATCCAAGGCTGAGCTCCTTGGTCCTTAAGAAGTTCCCTTCCCAATACCTTCCCAATACCTTCCCAAGGTATTGTGGCTTAGGAAATTGTCACTTGTCAGGTCACTGTTCATACACGGAGAAACATCAGTTGTTGTTGTTGTTGTTGTTTTAATCATCCTCAGGACAATGTTTTTATAAACAAAACAAAGTCAAGGGTCCACATACACAATGCAAACATCGCCTCAGCCCCCTATCCTGGGAGTGTGTGCCTCGCTTAGCAGAAACCTTCTATGTTGTCCACACCAAACCAGGTGAAGCAATCACTGAGCTAAAAGGAACCAGTTACCAGTGATTACATGCAAGAGTCATTAAAAGTCTTCGTTTGGCTTAAAACAAAAACAAAAACAAAAACAAAAACAAACCAAAGTACATCGTGCGTTTATAATGGCTCATGAACCAAAGCAATATCAAGGGTGCAAATTGAAAAGTCTTACTTTGGGGGGCTGGAGAGATGGCTCAGAGGTTAAAGGCACTGACTGCTCCTCCAGAGGTTCTGAGTTTAATTCCCAGCAACCAGAGACCCTGAGTTCAATTCCCAGCAAGCACATGATGGCTCAAAACCATCTATAATGTGATCTGATGCCCTCTTCTGGCACGCAGGTGCACATGCAGGCAGAGCACTGTATACATACATACATACATACATAGATATATACATACATACATACATCTTTTTTTCTTTTTTAAAGTAAAGTCTCACTTTGATTAACTTTGTCTTTATTCCCCCAAGGCTCCTGCCAACACAATTGTATTCTTTAAAATTCTTTATCCCATATATTTAATAGTATTTTTTAGATTTATTTTATGTGTGTATCAGTGTTTTTTTCTGCTCTCTGTCTTCCACGTCTGCATCTGGTACCCACGGAGGTCAGAAGAGGGCAATGGATCCCCTGAAATTAGAGTTTTACAGATGGTTGTGAGTCCTCATGTGGGTGCTGGTAACTGAGTCTGGGTCCTCTGCAAGAGTGACATTACTTTTAGCTCTTGATAAGCCATCTCTCCAGGCCCCACATAAATCCTTTTAATCCAAAAGATGGCACAGGACCTACATTGCCCTGTCTTCTTCTGCTTATCTCTCTGACCAGGAGTTCCCTTCCTGTTGGTGCACGGGGAGGTGGTGGGGGGGGGGGGGGTGGCACCAAGTGTCCTGTGGTCCTATGAGTGAAAGTCTGAACTATTCCACAGTGATTTGATCACACTCACCTTGTATTTTAGTGCCCCCTTTAACCTGCTTTCTGTCTGTTTTCCAGCACAGTTGTACTGGCAGCAACAGAAACTGCCAACTTTCCTCTAAGAAAGGAAAATAGAGAATTCTCTCTCTCTTTCTCTCTCTCTCTCTCTCTCTCTCTCTCTCTCTCTCTCTCTCTCTCTCTCTCTCTCTCTCTCTCTCTCTCTCTCTCTCTCTCCTTCATCTAGAAAAATGCTTTATGAGGGAGTTTTTTCAACTCCAGCCATCCAAGTGGTCATGAAAGGGAAGTCTGTGCCTGCTTTTGGCTTTAGCAGTTACACTGCAGACTCAGCTCCTGCTATCATCTTCAACTAGCCTGCTCCCTGAGCTGGAGGCTGCCGGTGTCTCCTGGGGGCCAAAGGTCTTTATGTGCGCTTTCCACCAGCCCCTCTCTGTGTGGACATGAGCACCAGGCTCTCAGGAGTCAGTGTAGTCGGAAGCAGAGGGGGTTTCTGTTCTCTTCTGAGGTGGGACAGCTACTCCACCATACCCTGGGGAGAACGAAGACTGGGAGCTGAAAACAGAACTCAGAAAGAAAGAACACACTAGCAGAAGACTTCATCTTGGGTACTTGGGAAAGACTTTGGAAAGAGGCGGATGGGAAGATCTGGAGAAGGAGATGCCGGAAGGAAGTTACAGATTGAGTGGTATGTCCCCAAACTGGCCTGGCCTCACCCTAGGAGGCAAACCAAGCCCACTGCTGCCTCACTCCTTTAGTAGACTCCCACCTACCTCTGGCTCCCAAGTTCTGCATTTAAAGACACACACTGCCTCTCCTGGGTGTTCAGAGAATCTTGACCAAAAGAAAAAGTCAGCATATGTTTAGCAAAGACACAGCCATTGTAGGCCCCACTGCAGAGCTCATCACCAACAAAGTGACGCTTTGGGAAACATTTATGGTCCCTTAGTGACAGATCTGTGAGGGTAGAATCTGCTGATATGGAAAAGTTATGATTCCCAAGTAACAGATCTGTGGGAGTGGAATCTGCTGATACAGAAAAGGAGACTGGGTTATGTAGCCTGTGACACTGATTCAAGCAGACTATTATGACTTTTACCATATTTTTTTCTCATTACACTGCTTAGTGGGCACAGGAGGTACGTCTGCTGACTACAGTCCATTTGTTCACTCAGCATATATTTTAGTGAGCATCGAATCCAAGTCAGACTCGGATTGAGAGTTGAGTTACATGTAAACAAAACAGGTATAAGACTCAATTTTGGGGAGCTAGCTAGCTGTATTGAGAAACTTACTGTTTCACTTATCATTTTTTTCCACCTTTAAAAAAAGGGGGCACTGTTTTTTTGTTCAGCTTCCTCATAACAAGATTATTCTAGGGAACTGTATTCTTACCTCTGCATCTTTTATAACTGTCAAACACTTTCAATGAAGCCTTTGGGGACCACTGGCCTGAATCACCTCAGCCCTTACCTGCTCTGTGTTCCTATGAGTGCGACCTTTGCTTTTCTCCTCTGAAAAATAGATACAACAATCGCTCGTAGTCGTACTGTGGCCACTGCATTGGTAGCATATAGAAAGTGATATATATAGTATACACAGAAGCTTAATAAATGGCCCCGCTGTGCGCTTTGTGGGTACAATAAAACTGTGTAAAGCCTGGCTTCTGCTCCATTGGGGTTCAGCGTCTACTCAGGTGGCCGGAGTGAAATTCAAGAGCTAATTACGGAGCGGGGCCTGCCAGCATATAATTAAGTGGTCTGGTAAATTGTAGAGGGCTTACTATAAATGCAGTCGGAAGTCAGAGGAGGAAAAGATGGATTTGGGGGTGGTGGAGGGTTGGACTTGTGCCTGCCCTTGCAAGAAGGAGCTGGGGGAGGGGGGTTAGGAGAACTCCCAGACTAAGGAGCCAGGCGGCAGTGGGCTTGGTTGGCCTTATATCTAAGTATCTGAGTGAGAACCCGGAACTAGGTCCTGACAGAACACGGGGAGCCAAACTCCATACACAGCATGTAAGGAAAGAATAGGGCTGTATTCCCAGCATTAGGGAGGCAGAGGCAGGCAGATTGCTGTGAGTTCAAGGGCAGCCTGGACTACAAAGCGAGTCTAGGACAGCCAGGGCTACACAGAGAAACCCTGTCTCAAAAAACAAAAACAAAAAAAACCCCAAAAAACCCAAACCAAACCAAACAAAACAAAAGAATAGGGCTCTGTCTTTAAATCCTGGTTAAGGCAGTCTCAGCCCAGAAAAGAGAAGGTTTTTCTCCTTGAGCAGTGGTCTTCACTCTGAAGAGGGAAAGCCGGCGGTGGGAAATGGCTGCTCTTAATTAGGCCCTTCAGACCCTAGTGAGCCTCGGCGCAATGAAGTTTCTCCAACTAGGTTGAGAGCAGCGCATCTTTCACCAGGGGGTACATAGTTGGCCAAAACCCACATGAGGCAGTTTGTCTTTTCAAGTCAGTCTCAAGGTATTCCCGGCAAGTTTAGCCATGGAAGAGGGTGTGTACGAAAGCTTTGCCTGTTTGGAACAAAATGTTCCAAGATATTTGGCAGAGGCGTGGAGAACTCAAACTGTAGCCTTTTCTGTATACATCTAGTCCCCGAGGTGCAACATTCTTTCTGGCTGATCTGGGGTGGGGACTCTCGGGGCATTGCGCCACTACAGAATCAGCCTCAGTTTGCCCAGATGCTCCGTGCATGTCTGGTTTCTGTGTCCCCTGCTTTGTGTAGGACTGCCCATCACAGCAGTCCTTAGCAACCTGTGGTCAGGTGCGCCCAATACACACAAGAATCCTTTGTACTTCATCTCAAAGAAAGCTAGGGCCCAAAGTGCTTCCGGTATGCTATATATAGTAGGCTTTCTTCAAAGCCTAAAGGGGGGAGGAGGGCTCACAAAACAAGGATTGGCCATTCCCCGGGGACGGTGTTATCATCGCAGCTGGGAACTCGAGCGGAAAAACAGAAATAATTCAGTAATCTAATTAAGATATCAGTGTTGAAAAATCATGTTCTTAGCTTACAAATCTGAAAACAAAAGCAGAGAGCCATCAGATAATCTGTCTGGCTGGGGCTGAGGAGAGATTAGGCAGGCAGGTCAGGGACCACCGCCTCTCTCTGACACATCACACTTGGTGGCTGCAAACAGAGCAGCCATTAGGGAGATGATGGGACCAATCTATTCATGAAGCTTGTATTAAAATTGCTTTTAAGATGGCCGGGCATGGTGGTGCATGCCTTTAATCCCAGCCCTTGGGAGGTAGAGGTAGGCGGATCGCTGTGAATTCGAGCCCAGGACAGCCAAGGCTACACAGAGAAACCCTGTCTCAAAAAACAAAACAAAACAAAAAATAGCTTTTAAGAATACTTTAGATTTCTTCCTTGACAGTTCCATATATGAACATACTGTATCTTAATCAAAATTATCCTAAATTCCTCCTCTCTCTCCTTCTCTCTCTCCCCTTATGTTCTCTCTCTCTCTCTCTCTCTCTCTCTCTCTCTCTCTCTCTCTCTCTCTTTCTTAAGAAAGCCATTGGTTACAATTAGCGCTCCTGCATGCACATGAGTGGGGGGGGCATCCACCAGAAGACACACACACACACACACACACACACACACACACACACACACACACACACACACACACACACACACACACACGCACACACACACACACACACAGTAGAAAGATGACTCCTTCTTCTCCAGCAGCCAGGGGTGGAACCTCCCGGGCCCCCCTCATGCATGTGCAATGTTGACTGGCTCAGTATGTTTCATATACGGATAACCAGAGCTATGGCTATGTCATGTCCAGAAGATGGCATTTCAGAGCTTACTTCCCTATTCTCCAATGCTTGCTTGCTTTCTGTCCCACTTCCATAATGTTCCCTGAGTCCTAGAAGGGGTTAAGATGTTTTAAATGTTTTTATCTAAGGCTGAGTGTACTGTATTACTCACTCCTAGCACGTCAACCTATTGTGAGTCTAAGCATTGGCTACTGCCCACTACATAAATGAGTGTCTCTGATGAGGGTTGACAGTAGCACTAATCTATGCATATTAAATATAACTATAAATAATAGAATGCAATTTGGCAATGTGTCCATTTAGCAGAACAACATTAGTAGGGTCCTTTCTAGCATCAATGGCCGTGAGCTTTTGACCAGGCAAGAACTCTGTTGTGGAGAAAGGCCTCAAATGTTGACATTTTTACTTATTATTTTTAAGAGATGCTGCTTCTGTTCTGGGTTGCTTCAGTACTTTTAACATGAAGAGATGTTAAATTTTGTCAAAAGCCTTTACTTCTATTGAGATGATAATGTGATTTCTGCCTTAAGTTACACTTGTGTAACTTAAAGCATTTATTGACTTATGTATAATGAACCATCCTTGACTCTATGGAACACAGCCAGCCTAATCATGGTGAATGATCCTTTTGCTGTGTTCTTGAATTCACTCTGCAAGTTTCCTGTTGAGAATTTTTCTATGTTCATCAAGTGAGCTGTTCTGGAACTGGTCTTACCTTCCTTCCTTCCTTTTTTTTTCTTTTATCCTCTTCATCCTTTTTCAGTTGTTGCTGTTACACCTTTACTTGTTTGTTTGTTTGTTTGTTTGTTTTCTAGCAGGGTAATTCTAAAAAGAGTGTGGTGGTATTCCTTCCTTTTCTATTTTAAAGAACACTTTGAGAAGCATTGGTGTTGATTCTTTGAAGATCTGGTAAAATTCGCCAGTGGCTTCATCTGGGCCTGGATTTGTTTTACTTGGAAGATTTTTAATTACTGTTTTAATCTCACTGCCTGTTATAAATGTTTAAATTATCTTATTTTTATTTAATTTGGTAGGTCATATACATATAGATGTCTATCATTTCTTTTAGATTTTCTAATTTAATAGAACATTTATATTTTAAGGTAAGACCTAGTGATTTTCTGAACTTCATTGGTATGTTATTTCTAATGTTATAAATTTGTATTTTAACTCTCTTCCTGTTAGTCTGCCTAAGGGTTTGTCAATCTTCTGTCTCTTTCCAAAGAACCAACTCCTTGTTTCCTTTATTCTTTGTGTTAGTTTTGTTTGTTTGCTTGCTTGTTTTCATTTCATTAATTTTTGCTTTGATCTTAACGATTTCTTTCCATCTACTGGCTTGGGATTTGGCATATTTTTTCTTTTTCCAGGGCTCTAAAGTTATTTATTTGCAGTCTTTCTAACTTCTTAATGTTGCCTCGTAGAACTGCAAACTTCCTTCTTAGGACTGAGTCTCAGTGGATCCCAGAGGTTTTGTATTTTCACTTGATTCTAGAAATTTCTAAGCTTTCTGTTTTGGTTCAATAGTGTGTTGTTGGATACCCATTAGTCTGCATATGTTCTAAGGTTTCTGTTGATGTCACTCTGTTGTGATCAGGTAGAATACAGGGAATTATTTTTATTTTCCTGTATTTGTTTAAAAAATTTTTTTCTTTGTGGCCTAACACATAATATGTTTTAAAGAAAGTTGTGTGAGCTGTTAAGAAGATGCACTCTGCACTGTTTGGCTAGAATGTTCTATAGATAGTTGATAGGTACATTAATCTATGATGTCATTTAATTCAGATATTTTTCTGTTTGTTGGTGTTTGGTCAGGAAGATCTCAGTTGGTGAGAGTGGGGTATTGAAGTCACCTACCTATTACTATTGTGCTGGGGTTAATTTTGTGACTTCACATCTCATAGTATTGGTTTTATGACATTGGTTGTTCCTCCATTGAGAGAACATATTTTCAACACCATAATGTCTTCTTAATGTATGCCCTAATATAATGTGGGTTTCTTTAGCTTTCCCCACCAGTGTCATTTTTTAATCTCTTTTGTTGGATATTAGAACAGAGGTGCCTGCTTGTTTCATAGGTCCACTTGCTTGGAATACATTTTTCTGTCCTTCTCCCCTAAGGTAGTGTCTGTCTTTTGTGGTAAGTCACATTTCTTGGTACATTTTGTGGTAACAAATAGAAATTTCCTGACTTTTGTCCAGTCTGTGTCTTCTTATGTGGGGAATGAAGATCACTAACATTTGGGTTATTACTCAAAGTTACATTCCTGCCATTTTGTAGTGTTTGTATTTTTCTTCTTTCTCTCTTGCTTAAGTATTCTAGTGCGGTTTATTCTTTCCTGTGGCCTGATGATTGATTCATTTTTCCTTTAAGTCTGAAGGATTCCTTTAGGTGTCCTCTGTAGAGCTGACTTAGTGGTCATAAATTCTTTGGCCTATTTTTAGTATGGAAAGTTTTTATTTTTCCTTCAATGATGACAGATGTTTGCTGGGTGAAGTAGTCTCAGTTGTCAGTTGTCTTTTAGAACGTAAGTATATTGCTCTAAGCCCTCTAGCTTTAAAAATTTTCAGTTCAATAAGCTGCTATTACCCTGTTGTGCCTGCCTTTATACATGGCTTGGTGTTTCTTTCTTGTCACATTTAATATACTTTCTTTGTTCTATGTACTTGGTGTTTTAATTGTTATATGACTAAGGGAGATTCTTTTCCAGTCCTGTGGATTTGGGGTCCTAAATGCCTCCTGTATCTGGATTGGCATCTCTTTTCCTAACTCCGGAGAATTTTCTGTTATGATTCTTTTGAAAATGTTTTCTATAACTTTAGAACAATATCCTTTTCATTCCCCTCTGCCTTCAACTCATAGATCAGATCTTTTCAGGATGAAATGTGTATCTTGGAATTTCCACTGGTACCTCCTCTATATTTTGTCTTTGTGTCTGATTGCTCCAGTTCAGTCACCTTGTCTTCAAACTTAGATAGTTTCTCTTCTTGACTTATTCTAGTTTATTCCACAAAGCATTTTTTTTACTCACAATGTTTTTAATTTCCAGAATTTTAGGTAGTCTTTTTCTCCAATATTTCTATCTCTTTCTCTATCTATTTCTTCCCCTTTCATAACTTGTACCATCTCCTTTTATTTTTTATTTTTTATTTTTTTACATTATTTTTTTTATTAATTTATTCTTGTTACATCTCAATGTTTATCCCATCCCTTGTATCCTCCCATTCCTCCCCCCCCCCCCCATTTTCCCATTATTCCCCTCCCCTATGACTGTTCCTGAGGGGGATTACCTCCCCCTATATATTCTCATAGGGTATCAAGTCTCTTTTTGGCTACTTGCTGTCCTTCCTCTGAGTGCCACCAGGTCTCCCCCTCCAGGGGACATGGTCAAATGTGAGGCACCAGAGTACGTGAGAAAGTCGTATCACCATCTCCTTTTAAATTCTGTTGTTTCCCTGTGTTCTCAATCAGGAGCTTACTTTCCTCTTTTATTTTCATCTTACTTTTCTTCTTTGGACATAGTTTTAAATTCATTCTTTTGAATTCTCCGTCTGGGATTTCATCTAACTCACTTTCGCTAGACGCCATTACTGTGTGATTAGTCATTTAGGAAGAGGTATATGTTTTGCTGGTTTTTCATGTTTCTTATGTTACTGTGTTGAGATTTATGCGTCTGGAGTTGTTTCATTGCTTGGGATTTTATCCGCTATATTCTCTCAGTTGACACGTTTGCACTCTTCAAATAGTACTTGGCTGAGGTAGAGTTGAAATACATAGTTCCGAAAATAGTCCCCCAGTCTCTGGTTGCCTTGTGTGGTCCCTATACTATCCCAGAGTAGAATATTAATTGTGAGAACAATCACAGTTGTTCTTGTGCTGTGAAGCTTATTTTATTTTTATTTTTATTTTATTTTATTTTTTTGCTTTTTGAGACAGGGTTTCTCTGTGTAGCCTTGGCTATACTGGAACTCTCTTTGTAGACCAGGCTGGCCTCAAACTCACAGAGATCCTCAGGCCTCTGTCTCCCAAGTGCTGGGATTATAGGTGTGTGCCACCAGGCCCAGGCGTGAAGCTTATTATTAAACAAATACAAAGGAGTCAGTTATTTGTGTGATAGCCAAGTTAAGAAAGAAACAAAGAAACAGACATAGTTTCTTTCTTTTCTTTTCAAACCTTTGTATTCCTTTGTTATTATGTAAGTTCTGGTTGACTGTTTCCTTCAGAGTTTCAGTAGCAAAGCTTCTAGTTCCCCATCTTCCCTAGAAGCCTCCAAAATTAATCTTTTTATGTTTAAATGTGTGGTAAAATACCCCTCAAATCTTATCATCTAAACCATCTTGTTATTATTTTGGTTGGGGGGGGGGAGGCACATGTGTACCACAGTGCACATGTGGAGGTCAGAGAACAACTTTGAGTATCAGTCCTCAGTGTGTGTGTGTGTGTGTGTGTGTGTGTGTGTGTGTGTGTGTGTGTGTAAAATATCCTAACAAGGAAGCAAGTCATGTGACTTAGAGATCCTGTCACCCTGCCATCTGAAAACATGCAGAAAAACTGGTAGTGTAGCCAAGAGTCCAAGTCCAAAAATTCAGGAAGGCCTATGAACCAGGCATCCTGATGTCCAAGGCTAGGAGAGGACAGGCCTCTCAGCTCAACCACAGAACCAATTTACCCCTTCTTTGTTTTTGTTCTGTTCAAGTTCATAACTGTTAGTAGGTGCCTGAGGGCCAAACTCAGACTACAGATTCCAGTGCTAATCTCTCTGAGAAGCACCTGCACTGACACATCATAAAATTTTACCAACCATCTAGGCATCCCTCAGGCAGACTCAAAGTTAAGCATCCCATATGCTTGTGCATGGGGCACACACAGTCCTGTGCTTCCCTGTGTGCTTGCCACATCTTCTGTAGATGACTGCTCACGCTGCTGACCATCCTTTAAGGAAATCATTTTGCTGCTCGAACTTAACCTTATCATTTTGAGTGAGACAGCACACTGATTCTAACAACCCCTCCCAGTTGTGTGCATAGCAGACACTTATGGGATGTTCTTCCAATTCTTCACTCACACAGTCCGTCCCACCCCCCACTCCCCGACCCCCGCAGCCACTCTACCAAGTATAACCTGCCTGTTTCATCACACCTCAGAGCCTAGAGAAGCCAAGAGCTTGTTCCAGATGCCAAGGCCATCTGATGGAGGGGTCTGTGCCTACAGTTCCACTGAACTTCCTGCTGCAATCCTTGCTCAAGGTGTGTCTCCTTGCGTGGGGTCCCTCTCTCTCTGAGGGAGATAAATGACACCGTGACTCAGTGTCCTGGGATCTGGGTGAGGGTAGAGTGGAACTCCAAACTAAACTTCAATCACTTCTTTCTGTCTGGACAGTTATTCCCTGTCGCCCTCATCCTGTGTCACACACACACAT
This sequence comes from Acomys russatus, assembly GCF_903995435.1. Taxonomy (NCBI): domain Eukaryota; kingdom Metazoa; phylum Chordata; class Mammalia; order Rodentia; family Muridae; genus Acomys; species Acomys russatus. Next base: position 19,560,658 of record NC_067166.1, read on the forward strand.
ACCCTCACACACCCTTGAAGATTCTGTGACCTCTGGATGCCTTGGGGCCAAGCCCTTCTCTCTGTTCCCATAGCAACTGTTCTTAGCACACAGAATTACACGCAGGGTTCCTTGTCTGTCACTGAGATTATTCTTGAGGGCAATATTGCTTTTGTTTGACGCTCACCTTTGTAGCCCAGCTCCTCAGTGAAAACAGGCCGGGTCTGAGCTTTGACCTGATCTCACATCTTTCACCTAATGCAACAACAGGACAAGAGCTGGGAATCTGAGAGAAGGGTAAGGAGGCTTGTGCTGGAGGCTTAGGAGGCAATGCCTGAGGCTGGGTCAGAACAAATTATGTCCAGCCTTGAGGCCTGCCCCACCTCTCCCACAAAACCTCTTCTGCTGACTTCATCTGCTGATGTGCTGCCCTCCTGCCCCCAGTGTGTGGGTGTGCACATGCATGTGCATGGGTCACGCTCACATGCATATACTCACGTGTCCTGTATGGTGTGTGTGCACACGTTTGTGAGGGCATCGAGTTTATTCCCTTGAGCTAGGCTGGCAGCCAGCAAAACCCAGCAACCTTCCAGTCCACTCTCTGCATCTCGGAGGCTTCTGGGGCACACGTCTTGCCTGGATCTTTTACAAGGATGCCAGTTGATAAAAAGGAAAGCATATCTTCAGACTTCCAGAGAGAGCACTCTTGCCACTGGACAATCTCCCTGGCACCTTATTCCGCTGACTTTAGGCTCTTCTTCAGTCCTAAAGCATATGGCTTCCACACCCTCATTTGAGGTCTTGTCCTTGCTGGGTCCGACCTTTCACTCTGGCTTAATCATAACAGCCAGCCCTCAGGCAGCACAATCTCTGCAGCCGACAATCACAGTGACTGCACAAAAAGTTCTGTTATGATATCCGTTCTTTGCCAGAAGGGCTGGAGGCACAATAAGGTTTAATATGTTGTACAAAGTCACACAGTGGAGTTGTGGGGCCCACACTTAAACCTGCAAGGTCTAGTTTCATAGTCTATTCCTTTAACCATCACAAAGGCAAATCCCTGCGGTGTGTGTGGGGGGGGCGCTTTCTCAGCCACTCCCATAGATCCAACCCATGGAACCCAGCAAAGGTGTCAAGGATCTCAGAAATTCTGTAGAGGACTGCAGCTAGTCTAGACTTACCCCATCCCTGCAATGTTATCATTTAGGTTAGGAGTCTTTCTTATCATCTGCATTCGGCTGCTGTGGCCAAGGCCGTCTTTGGGTGAAGACCACATCTTAGAGCTTTCTCACTGTCTGCCCCTTGCTGCAGATCTCTGCTGATCTGCTTTGTAACAAAGGGAATGAGTGGCAAGCTCTTCCCCCAGCTGTGAGCCTGTGTGTGAACTCATGCATGAACACAAGCATGTGTTTATCAGCGGCAACACGGCAGAAGCTGTGATAGCCGGAGGTTGGCTAACCTGAAAGCCCTTAAGCTGGGCCTTTCAGAGGTTGCTCGAGCTAAACTGTGGGTGCCAGCAGAGGAGCAGGATGGGGCTGAGGGTGTAGGCTCAACTTTCTTAACCAATATATTTTATTACAATTTATTAACCGAGCGTACGTCACTTATAACCTGACTAACCAAAACAACAGGAAACGAGGATTAAGGAACACAATAACAAAGCTGTAAGGATATCAGTTCCGAGGAACGATTCTCCCGGTGTATTCAGCAGGATTTCTTCTGCTGGAACCTGGAGCAACCAGAACCCAGAACCTCAGCAGGAGCCAGATCCCCAAAGCCTTCCCTCGAGCGGTTCTCTCTAGGACCATCTCGAAGTGGAGCAATGAACAGCCAAAATTACCCCAAGTCTCCAAAAGGCCCCGCATCCAGTTTTCGGCTCATTTATATATCTCCTCCCAGAGTCTGTTCACGGGATCTTTTCAGCTGGCAACAATCAAGCTCCCGCATGAGGTGGCTGGTCTTCTAGTGGATTAGCCTCACCTGTTCTCTCACAAGACCATTCCGATCCCGCACTTGGGATCCTAAAAAACAGGTTTATCTCTCCTTCCTGAGGGGCTTGCAGTTGGAAGTGTCCTTGCAGCACCAGGCACTGGGGAACCCGGCTGTACTGTTCTGCAGGCTTACAGGGTCACAGAGGAAGCATATGGGCCTCACAAATCAAGTGGACTTTACAGAGAAAATCACTGCTTTTTCACTCACCAACCGTTCCTAGGGCAGAGGAAGCAGGGAGCAAGACAGAAAGAACTGGACCTCCTGAGACACATGAATTAAGTCCTGGGTAGCAGGAATTTCTGAGCAGTCCTTTCCCAGGGTGCATCACAGCAGAACCTTTCCTGCACAGGCAGCCTGTAAAGGACAGCTTTGTATTTTCCTGGTTGGGGTGTCTTGGCTGTCATCTGCAAGTGGGTTCTAATGTTCTTCTGTCACCAAGGCAAACAGACTCACAACAGCATGTTGAGGACATAAAGGTTCTCACTCAGCCACTGGCTGCTGGGCTGGGCATAGCCGTGCCCATCCCCACCCAACTGAAATAGAATCCAGTGATTTTAGTCAGGCTGGTTCCAGTTAGCCTACTGCTTGTGCCTCCTGTTGGGGGCCAGACGGTAAGACACCCCCATGTGGCCTGAGGTTTTCATGTTGATTTGGGAAGGTTCCCACTGAGCTGAATGTCATGGCTGCTCTGGTATTCCAAGTTAAAATTCCTCGATTCGGGTCAACTATTTTGCGCAAAGCAAACCTGGTGACAGTCTGTGGGGAGTGGCTAGGAAGGAACACTAAAGGGACATGACAGGTCTCCAAACGACCTTACTTAGTTGCCGTGGTCATCTGCTGGGTGAACTTAGACACTCTTCTTGCTCAGACATTTCCCTCTTGGAAGCCAGGAACTTGGTAGACTGTCCTGCAAACCTAAGGAGCAGCGAGGGTTTGTAGCGCTGAAGGGGGAGTTAATTTTGGGATTTTTTTGTTACACATAATTCATACCCAACCTGGAGATCCCTCCAGGAACCAAGTCGGCTGATACCATTTGGGACTTGAAACCAAAAGGGCACCACCGCCAAGCAATGTCTCTATTTTTCCTCCTCTGCCACGTGTAGCTACGGAGCTCTAGAAACAAAAATAAAGATGATTCAGACAGTTGACACTTCCCAACATTTTTATACCAATTAAAAAAAAAAAAAAAACTAGCCTTTCTACTTGAAAACCATACGCATTTATGTTTTTTTTTAAATCCCTTCCCCTCTTAAATAACCTGTGAGTTTGTGGGGGTTTAAGCTTATTAGCTGGCACTGTTTTCTTGTATTAATCATAAGCCATTAATTTATTTCAATAGTCCTACCACTGTGCCTGTGTTTTCCCTGGCAGCAGTCCAGTTCCTGAATGTACTGCCGAGCAAGGAGCAGGCAGTTTATCATAACACAGAGCTGAGATTATTGTTGAGAAAATCAGGAGGGGGCTACAAGTGTACTGCCGCTGGGCGGCCAGGACTGGAACTCGTTGAGTTTCCTTGCTCTCCAGTGATGTCGTCCTCGGGAGGTCTCCTGTCATGAGGTCATTCTGTTGTGATTGGCCGAGCTCTGAACCTTGCTTTGCATTAAAGAGGAGAGTGTGGTTGCCATGCCACCCGGTGATCTTAAACAGGCTGTTCTACCTGCAACTCAGGAAAACTATCAATGTGGCTCAACACAAACTTCTTTAACGAACCTAAAGTGTTTTCAGATCATTTTTTGGCCACTTAACTTATTAACTTTTGGTTGCATGCGAACACTGTAAGTAACAAGGTAGTAGTGCAGTGGCACAGTGGCGCAGTGGCTCAGTCATGGTGCAGTGGCGCAGTGGCACAGTGGCCCTACCTGTGGAGGAAGGAGAGGCAAGAACTGTGAAAGAAGCAACAGCTTTCACATAAACTAGACAAAGCCGGAGGTTAGAAAACAGAACAAAATGCCCTGGTGAGTGGTGCTTGAGAAACAGCCCACAAAGCATGGTGTCTGGAGGGTGCCTGGAGCCCACATTGGTGGAGCGTCTCCAGCTGCCCTTGAGTTCTCAGCCAGGCCCCCAAAGCTGGGTGGGTCCTGTGTATGGGATTACAGCACTGGCTGAAGCATTAATCACACGAATCAGCCTTGTTCTTTGCTTCTGGGTATGCAGTGGGGGGTGGGCAGGCCCCTTGCTGTATGAACAGGAAGTCATACTGGGAGGGAAACTTGAAGCCAGCCATTTCTCACCAGAGCCAAGCAGTTACCTGCATCTAGAGATTACAGGGGGGCGGTTATTATGTTGCACAGGAAGAGAATTCCCTCTGTGTGGCAGGCAGGAAGAGGACCAATCTTATGGACTAGGTGGCCTCTTTGGTTCTAGTAGAGATGTGACCACCAAGAAGGGTCTTATTTCAGGTAGCCCAATTCTCCCACCCCAGCCTGTGACGCCTCCTGGGCCCAATCATGTCTAGGTCAGAAACTGGTTTGGGCTAATATTTCTGTTCACACTGGTTTTTTTCTCCATCCAGGATGGTTAACTTATACAGAACAGAACAAAACAAAACAAAACAAACAAACAAACAAAAAACCAACAACCTTTCACATCAAACCAGCAGGTCTGGGTTAGAGACCTCAGTTCTGCTTAAAGCCCGCCCTTTCCCCAGCCTGCTTCTGGAATGTTCCATACTCTCAGCAGGCTGTGTCCCCTCTATCTAACCACTTGCCTTCTAGCACCTTCTACTCAACAGCGAAATGTCCCCACAGGGTCACTGTCACTTTTAAATCCTGGCTATGATGTCTGTCTCTGCTGTTTGAGGGACAGCTCCCTCAACGCTGCCCCTGTGTCTTGACACTGACGCGTCTGCATAACCTTCTAGGGGACGCTGTGGCTCAGCCATATGATCAGGAACTATTCCCTTCCCTTCAGGACCCTGAAGCATCAGCATTTCCTGGACCCGGACAAGCCTGGGGCTTAGCTGGAGAAAACACCAGCAGGGGAAGGGGGCTGCTCTGTAACTCACCTATGCTCGCCACCCCCAATACCCGTCCACAGCAGCAGATGGCCTGCGCCCCTCCTCTATTAACAGACAAGTTAAATCATGCTCTACCATTTCAAATAATTCTTTGTTCTTATGACAATCCCTCTATATCCCTTCACACCACACCAGACACACAGCTGCCACATAACCAAAGCTTGCGGATGGATGGATGGATGGATGGATGGATGGATGGATGGATGGATGAGTGAATGAATAAATGAGTGGATGAGAAGATCTATAAAGATGGAAAAACATCTCAGAAATGATGAAAATCATGAGAATACTTTCTACTGCTTCTCAGCCCATAAGGATGAAAAGGTTAGTTTGTCCTTTAAATCAATGAATTGTTTAGATTAAGTTTGTTGTTTACAGAGATGTGTGAAGGTTTATGAGGGTGTCCTGGGAGGCCAGAAGAGGATGCTGTGGCCATCAAAGATGAAGTAGGTGCCAGGCAACCAAACTGTGACACTGAGCCATTTCCCAGCCCTATTAATCATGGATTTTAAATCCTTAATTACACTACCATCTCTCTTACAGACCCTTTCTGTACATTGTCTTCTACATCTCTTCTGCGTCTCTCCGCCTATTTTCCAGTAATAGGATCAGACAGAACATCCAGCCTTGTGAGCTGCTGTTTTCTCTTAACAGAACATTCCATATTTCTGTCTCCAGTGTCAATAGATACCATTTGTGTTTGAAGCTAGCTGGCAGTACACGTCATGAGTAGACCCACGATGACCACCCCCAGTTGGCCATCGGAGACCCTGGGGACATCTGCATTTAAGGGGCAGAAGAAAGAGGGATGGATCCACGAGAGACCAGGAGGTAGCCAGACAGATGGGAGAAAGGCACAGAAGAAAGAGGGAGAAACAGAAAAGGTGCAGCAGGAGGAAGTAGTCACTTTTCTGCTGGCTCAAATGTTACCAAGAGATTCAGCAAGAGGGAGCTCTTCCTGTGCGTTTTCCCACGGGAGGGTCTCCGTTCCCTCATACTATGAAACAGAGACTCTAACAGGTGATGAATTAAAGTTTGTGTTTCAAGAGAGTGTTAGTTAGGATGGAATTTAGCTACATTTGAGGGAAGCCCAAAACACTAAGTCACAACCCAAACGGTTTTATTTATTATTTTTTGTTTGTTTGTTTTCAGGGTCTCTTGTGGCACAAGCTAGCCTTGAACTTACTATGTGATGAACTCTTGACACTTCTATGTCCGTCAGTCAAACACTGAGGTTACAGACGTACATGACAACCCTGCTCTGCTACCAAGAAAAATTTGTTTAGCTCAGGTGAGGAGCAATTGCAAGGCAGGCAGAGGTTATTGCAGGTGGCCAAGGGAGCAGCAAGAACACACATCCCTTTGAGTGCTTCCTCTACCATGACCAGTGAAAGAACATCCATCCTCCTCTGGTTTGGTTTGGTTTAGTTTATTTTGGTTTGGTTTGGTTTGGTTTGGGACAGGGTCTCTTTATTATGTAGCTCCGGGTGTCCTGCTCCAGCCTGCGGGGTTCGACTAAAACTCGGGAGGAAGTTCACCTGTTGAAAATGCAAGGCACAAAGAAGGAGGGCAAGGCTGATTGATCAAGCTCTCAAACTTTATTAGTCAGGCAGCAACTTTTATAAGTCAGAAGGCAGGGAAGCATGTTACCCAGCTGCAGGCTTTTCTCAAAACACAAGGAATTCCAGGCAGGGTCATAATGTCCTGCCACACAGGGTATCTGGCTCCCTCTTTGTCTAGTCTAACTGCTAAACCATAACAGGGTCGCTCCATCTCTATCTGTCTTTAGTCTAAATTGCTGACCCACAACAGGGTCAGTTAGTTTCTGGTGAAAGGCAAGCTCTGGAAAAGACAGAGACTTAAAGGTGCAGGCTCTGACAAGATGGCTGAACACTGGCCATATGGCCTGTTGTCCCCAACAGTGTCCTAGAACTTGATATGTAGATCAGGCTGGCCTCTAGCACACACATATCAGTCCACCTCTGCCTTCTGAATGCTGTGATTAAAGGCGTGCGGCACCACAACTGGCCTCCATGGGGACTTAAGGTTGCTATTCTTCCTCTAACCTTTATGCCCACACCCCAAGAAAAAGACATAAAAGGATGTACAAGTTTCCCACATTACCTGAGTCTGTTTGCACGGAGGCCCCACTCACAGATGCAACTAACATGTCATCAGTCAGAACTGGATGGATGGATGCTCCCAAGGGCAAAAGAGTCTGGGACTGGGCATAGATTATTTCTTCTGGCAAGGAAGATACTGGGAGCATCCTCTTAGAGGCTGACCACATGAGAAAAGTTTGGCTTGAACACTAACAGCACAGAGCCTTCTTGGATTGATGATATTTCCTGATAAGAAACAAAGATAGTAAAGTAATCCATTTATTTGATCCTAACACAAGTTGGAAATAAAGAATAAGTCACAAGCACTCCTGGGGCAGTTTTCCCCCAAGAAATAGGCCAGTTCCAGGTATTGGTGTTAAGTAACCCTCTGAGTTCTAGCCTTTTCCTTTCCCTGACAATACTCCCATGTTTTTCAAAAAAAAAAAAATTATTATTGAATTCCACCTTGCAAAAATAATTGAAAAATTTAAGCTCAGCAAGTTGCCAAGTGACTAGGCCATATCTGGGGAGCCACTTGGAGCCTGAGGGACTGAATTTCTTCTTGCTGATAGCAGACAGGCTTGAACCTCTTTAATCTCCACACTTGCATAACGCCGGCAGCTTTAGCTTCACAGAGGGAGAAGCTCCATCTCTAGTACAGCATAGGTCTCCAGGCTCACCATGCTGCATGGAAGGGCTGTGGCTCCAAGTTCTGAGGTAAAAAGAGAAGCGGGGGTAAAGGAAGGTTTCTTTCTTCAGAGATAATTTGGTTACTGTAGTTCCATTTCTCACAGAAGCCTCTGTTCTTGCCCAACTGTCTCCAAGGGCACTGCTCTTCAAATAATGTGCTACTTAGAACAGTGGCAGAATCTTTGAGATGTAACCTGAGCTCTCATTATTAAGTTTTGCTTTGAGACAGGATCTCACAATGTAGCCTTAGGCTGATCTGGGACTGTTGAGTCCCCTGCCTCAGCTCCCCCAGATGCCAGAAAAGATGGCTTCTTCTGTAGCCACGTCTTCTCTCTGTTTGGTTGCCCTACCCCCACATTGCCAGAATAATCCCTTTGTTAACTACGCATGAGCACATGCCAGGAGCACTTCATCTAAATGAGCGACTGCTTTCTGGGAATAAACCTGATGAAAGGAAAGCTTGGCAAAGCCGCACAAGCATGCCAAGCCTTGGCTGCAGAAAGGAAAGCCGGATTAATTCCAGGGGCCAGTGATGGACACACACCAAGATGAGGCTGAGTGGCCTCAGGCCCTCGACCATTGCCCAGTCCTCTCTGCCTGGCACCCTTCCGTTAAACATGGGAGATGGCTCTGGGGAAATTCCAGTCTGTAATTCATTTAAGCAGGATAAACAGAACTCCTGCTCCAGAAGTTTCTATCCTGAACAAGAGGCTCTTGGACTCTTTCTGGGGGTCTTGACGTCCACATAAACCATAAACATCAGGGTTGGGAGATGTATAGCACCATAGGTGCCGACCCTCACAGGCACAGGACAGGAATAGGGGACACTATACTCTCATCTTAAACTTTCAGCTATAAAGTGACTTTACACAGCTGTGAGGAGCTACAAAGACTTTGTTGAGCCACACACACAAAAAAAGTCCTTGTCTTAAAAAAAAAAAAAAAAAAGACAATGCATAAAGAAACAAGAGATGTAACGAAATATATTGTGTACCACATTTTGCCCTGTAAACACAGCATGCAGAATTCAAGATAAAGCTGTCCTGCCTTCTGCTTAAGAGAAAGAATGTCAAGATCCCAAGGAAAGCTGTTTCAACAGCAACAAAAACCCATCTTACCGAACACAACTCATTATCCAAATGAGGATTTTTCTGAACGTTTTGCAACCAACGATTCCAGAAATACACTGGACACAGAGGCAAACCTGAATGCCCCCGCATCTGTCTCTTCCACTTTGAGAGGTTATTAAAAATGCCTTACTAGAGTCACTGATTAGCCTACAATTGGTCTTCAACATAACTTCAAAGGGTATTAATAGCAATAAGCTGCTGTTTATCTAATTGGGTACGTGTCGCCTAATGTGGGTTTTATGACTCAGATGTTTGAAAGGCGTCAGGGCAGAGGCTACGGAGGGGCCTCAGCTGTGAGGCAGGCTCCTGACAGAGTGAACATTTACTGTGAGTCAGGAATCACCAAGACAGGAATCCCACAGGGGCACTGCAGGGCAGCGGTGGGCACAGGAGGTCTGATGGGACGAGGCAGTCAGTTCCCTCACAAGCGTCTAATGGCCAGTCAGTATCCATTAACTGCAAGAGCCAGGCGCTACTGAGAGGTTTATCGACCTGTTCTAGATTGCTGGGAAGCCAGAAGCCCATAAAACAACAAGGGCAAAGACCCCCACCCCACTCCCACCAACCCACCACCCACCTCCCCACCCCACCCCACCCCCACACACCAGCAGCCAGCGAACAGAGCAGGCTAGTTGTAGCAAAGTGTTTATGGGGAAGTCAGATACTGTGCAAGAAATGAACAGACCCTTTGCGACTTGCAGGAAAAAACTCCCAGCTGGTAAAAAAAACTCAGCCCATAAGCCTTGCTGCTCACTTTAGAACTTGTTCTTTTTTAAGCCCAGGGACAGAGCATTGGACCGTGCTGCTGGGCCGCCTGCTTCCCACACGTAGGGGGTGCTCTGGGATACATTTATTTCTGTGACCGCTGCTTGAAGCTGCTGATCGCCTGCACACGCAAGGATTGTGACATCCTCCCTTCCGGCCTACCTCCACCCCCTGCGTGGAGATGGCGCTTCTCGTGCTGTGTTGGAATAAGCCTGGAGAAGCTGTTAAAAACAGGGCGGAGCTCAGGTCTCAGCCGGCATCCTGACTCCACACATGTGGTTAGCACAAGGACAGAGATCGTTCATTTAAGAAGATCTCAGGCAGGACTAGCTCTTCTATGCCGTAGAAACGACACTGAACAGCGCGGGCATGAATTCTGCCGTACACGTGGGGCATCTGCAGCACAGCACACGGTCTGCTGAAGGCACCAAGGGCGAAGGATGTCTTCCTTCATCGTCAGCTGGTGGCGGGATCTGAATCCACAGAGGCTGTGTTCCAGTCTCGGTCTTGGCTTCTAAGGAGAAAACAAAAGGCAGGGAAAGATGCAAGATGCCCAGCCAAGGCTAAGGCAGCCCTTGGAAAAGGAGCATAAGACGCGAGGAGTGGAGCATTCTGAAGACCTGAGGCTGTCAGACTGTGGCGGTCCAAGCAGCACCATGAGGCGCTCTCTAGAAAACTTTGCTGGGGGAAGAGTAGCCCACCCTACCCCCCCTCCCCCCGTGATGCCAAGGGCAAGCTCAATCAGCCATGGCAAACAGACCCAGGATCACATGTGCAGCCACAAACCGTTTGCTCTGTTTGCCTTACATGGCTCCCGCTCTGCTCAAGGTGAACCCCTTTCTGTAGCCAAGACACCAGGATGCCGCCTTGTCCATCACTGGTTTAAAAAGCCAGCCTCACGGACACAAAAATCTCCCGGGTAGCTACCATCCTTTGCTGTGGTGACTAGGACTAAACGGCCCAAGCAACTTATTGGCGACAGGATGAGACTAACCCTGTCATTTTCAAGTCTGCTTGCTGTTCGAATCCTGGACTAGACCAGTGAAGATAGACGTCCTACAGTGCAGAGACCAGTGAAGAGCCACAGACAAACAGACGTCCTACAGTGCAGCGTGTTGTGGCTTCAGTTGGGAGAATCATCTGATTCGTTCCTAAACATTGATTAAAATATTTTTGTCCTTTTATAACTTAGCCACAAGCATTAATTAGAGCACCAAAGAATATGTATTTGGACCTATAAAATCTTCATATAGGAGCCAAAGCAAAAGGAACCACTACTGAGCCTGTGCATCTTGGAAAATGCATTTTCTTTCTTTCTTTCTTTCTTTCTTTTTTTTTTAGAATTGGAGTAATTTAATAAAGGACTTGTTTGTGAAAAAAATTCATAGATCTTTAAATTTTCCCCAAAGCATGGATCAAATCCAATATAATTCTAATTCAGGAGCAGAACAGCTCATAAGCAGGTAATAGAGGAAGTGTGTGGACAATCAGAACAATCTGGAACTGTCTTTGCTCACGAAACGTCAGGTGTATACCATTTAAAAATTAGGAGGCATCAGCACCCTGACTGTGGTGACAAATCTACAACTCCTTCTGTAGCTTACTTAAAAACCAAGTAAGGTGGAAAATGCATTTTCAAGCAACAGCATTGGAGTTAAACACTTTTCTTCAGCAAAGTTTAACTCCAAAAAGGAAAACAAAGATACAATTGTAAACCAAATTGCTTTTAAGACTTTCCGATGGAAAGATGACTTGTTTTGCTAAGAAAAAAGAACCTAGACCACTTTGTGCTAATTGATGCATATTTACATGTGAGAGAGTCCTTGGTCATAAAAAAAAAAAAAAAAAAAAAAATTACAAAAGCTTGTTTTGAGTTGGCGTTTAAAAAAAAAATCAAATACATCTTCTTATAGAAATAAATTGTTACATTTGATGGGGAAAGGGCCAGTGTGGTGATTTGAATAAAATGGCTCCCATAGGTCCATAGAGAGTGGCACTATTAGGAGGGGTGGCCTTGTTGGAGTAGGTGTGGCCTTGTTGGAGTAGGTGTGGCTTGTTGGAGTAGGTGTGGCCTTGTTGGAGTAGGTGTGGCTTGTTGGAGTAGGTGTGTCACTAGTGGGTGGGCTTTGAGGTCTCAAAAGCTGAAACCAGGCTGAGTGGCTCATAGTTCTCTTCCTGCTGCCTGTGGATGCAGACGTAGAACTCTCAGCTCCTTCTCCAGCACCATGTCTGCCTGCCTGCATGCTGCCGTGCTTCCTGCCGTGCTGATAATGGGCTAAACCTCTGACCTGCCAGGCAGCCCCAGTTAAACGGTTTCCTTTGTAAGAGTTGCAATCTTCACAGCAGTACAACCCTAACTAAGATAGCCAGGGTCGCTATGCATATGGCTGCTCTGCTGGCAATTGAGCTAAATACAAGCAATGCTGCTCACCTGAGAAAGCAACCTGGATCTCCTAGGACAAGGGCCTGTTGGGGACAAGTGGGAAAAGAGATCCTGACTCTGACATAAGCCCTGCTTTTTCCTGAGCCCTGGGTGTTGGTTGAAAATAGGTTATCTTTTTTTCGAATAATCGTGTGTGTGTGTGTGTGTGTGTGTGTGTGTGTGTGTGTTCATGTGTGGGGGCATGGTCACACTCATGCCATGGTGCACATGTGGAGGACAAAGAACAACCTTTGGGTGCCAGCCCTTGATGCAACTTGTGTGAGACAGGGTCTCCTTACTACGTAAGCCAGGCTCAGCGGCCCGGAGTATCTGGTGTCTTTGCTGTCTTTGCCCTCCATCTCTGTACAGACACCTGTGTAGCCGTGGCTCAGCACTCAGAGCATCAGACTTGCGTTGTCCGCTGAGCCATCTCCGCAGCCCCAGTATAATCACATTTTTAATGAGCATTCTCTGTATCCCTCGTCGCCCTGAGTCACAGGATGTGACAAACAAGACTGGGGGATGCTGCCCCTTGGCAGTAGATTTTAGTGGAAACGATAAACTGAGAGTGAGGGGTGGAGAGAAAGCTAGACACCCTCACCAAACGGCTTCGTTTGCCCTTTCCTTGGGCCCTTCCCTCTCCCCACAGATCCCGGGAGCCTTCGAGCAGCAGCCTTCCCTTCCCGCCCACCACCGTTCAGCTCCCTTTTCTAACTGTTCAACCTCTGGGTTACTATCTAGCCAGCCAGATGTTTTCAAAGGAAGCAAGCAGATGAGACTGCTTCGTGCTAAAGCTGCTGCCACCCATATGTCACAACCCAAGTTAAGCCACTACCTAAGCAACCCGCAATCCAGGGATCACGACCCAAGAACAGAGTGACCAGGTCAGCAGCAGGGAGCAGTTCACACGGAAGGACACACACACAGGTGTAAAGGAATCCTCACGCTCAGCCGGATTTGACCTTGTAAATGGTGACAGTGACGCTCCACAATGGGTCCTTGTTACATTTCCTCATGTCACTGAAGCCTCAAGCACCGGAACTGCTGCAGCATACGTAGAAACCAGTTTATCCGTGAGCTGCATATAAAATATGCGACAGTGTGGGCATGCTGCAGGTCCCTTGGTGTGACCCTGACTTTTACCCACTGTGTGGGCTCAGGCTCCGAAGTCAAAGTTGTTGCCTTTGAAGATATATAGATAGATAAATAGATAGATAGACAGACAGATAGATAGATAGATAGATAGATAGATAGATAGATATCTTAAAAATATAATGTACAGGGCCCTGTTTCTCCTGGATGACTACCGGCCACTGATGGATTATGGGAGAGGGCCCACCACTTTCTTCAACCCACATGGCTCCATTAGGCAGTTTCAAACCCATGGCCACACAAATGAGCTTGATTAAACTCGATGGCTCACAAAATAGAATAAAAAGATATAATATATGGAGGAATGGGGTGGGTGTTGGTGGGGGTGGAAGGGAAAGAGGAGGATGTGAATAGGGAAAAATCAGAATGCATCCTATAGAGGTATGACATTGTCAAAAGATAAATTTTTAAAACTACTGTACAACAACAAATAATGCATTTGATGGCTTAAGAAAAGCATTGCCAGGGGATGGAGAAATGGCTCATCGGATAAGAACACTGTCTGTTATTCCAAAGGTCCTGAGTTCAATTCCCAGCAACCACATGGTGGCTCACAACCATCGATACTGTAATCTGATGCCATCTTCCGATATACGATGTACATGCAGATAGAGCATTCATAAATAAATAAATAAATAAAATCTTAAACAAAAGATATGTTTAAAAAAAAAGAAAAAAAAGAGAGAGAGAGAGAGAAAAGCATTGCCACTGAGAGTTTTGAAAACATGAAAAAGCCTCAAGACAAAATAAAAGTGACCCGTAATTCTAATTGGCTATTTCACAGAGATAATTACTGGGAACTACTTAGTGTTTTGTTTTAGGGTTCATTACCCACCCCCCACATACACATGCCCCATTGCCATCCCCTCTCCCTAAGTCTGTCCCCCTCCCCTCTGTCATATCTTTCTCATTAGAGATCCTGTCTCCAGCCAATGGCTCACCCTGCCCCTTTTCACTGAGCTAAATCAGGAAATGTAAAGGCCATAACAGAAGCTTTTTATTTCCACATCCCCCCCCCCGCCCCATCTTTCCTTCCTCTTCTGCCAGTATTCCTTTATTTTGGAGTGTTTCCATTTTTATACAAGTTCAATTCAAAATGTAAAACAGTTTATGCTTTTCGAGTTTGATTTCCTCCCTACACTTGTTAAAATAGAGCAGTAAAAGAAAAAGCGTCCAGATTATGATAGATCCGCCTCCAAGCGGATCGCTGCTTCAGTTTAGAGTCTTAGGATAATGATCTGCCACCACATGTGGGTTATAACTTGAGGTTTTCATAAAAATGCATCTTGATGAACCAGCTCTGCCACAGCGCCAAGTAGCTGGCGCGCGCCTCTCTAAGTTCCAGGCCTGACATTGGTTCTGTGCAGTGAGGACAGCTCCCTAGGGAAGGCAAATAACAAAAAAGAGATTAGGGACTGGACTTCAGGTGTGGTCCCCTCCATGGAAAGGTGTTGCACTCTGTTCTGGAAGCTTCCCTACAGGGAGGTACAGTGCTTTAGAAAGCAATTGTCTTATTTAAGCCCACACTTGTCTGGGGAGCTGAGGTCAGCCACAAAGCCATTTGAAAATAGGAGCAGGCTGCCATAGAGAGCAATTTCTTTGCAGGGGATGGGGGGTGTGGGTGTCAGTTTGAACAACTTGGCTTTGGAATCCAGTGACCTCCTGAGATCAAGAGTCTAGAAGGATAAAATATGGAGCAAACTCCAGATGTAGGTGGCTCCCCTCTCTTCCAATCACTCCCAGCTCCAAACAAAAACAAAAACAGAAACGCTTTAATGCGGCCTCCCTTTCCCTGCTCCGCCCCCCCCCCCAACTGTCTGTTATGCTTCTGCGTGGGTTATTTTCATTAGGGTGTGCTTTCTGATGGGAGGCCAGGGCCTTGTCTTTGTGTATTTGCAGAGTGCCATGTCTTTAGAAATTACAGACAATAACAGGAATGCGGGGAGCTGGCACCCCTACCTCACAGCTTTTCTGCACTGCAGCTCTGCCCACAAACCAGAATGGAATATTTTTTATAAGGCAATATTGAAGCATTCTAATCCCAAGAAACTAAACGAAGCCCCCATTAACTGGATATAAACCAGAGCCTGTGGTTGGCACGGGGTCGCTGCCACTCTGCATGACTCGCTGGATGCCACGCTAACGAGGGCCTGTTCTGCGGTCAGGACAAAGGCAGCCTGTCTTTCCAGGGAGTGAACTTCACAACTGTGTGACATGATGGGGCGGGGGTGGAGGGGGGGGCAGGTGAGACTTCGTGCTGCTCTCTGTCCTTTCAGAGCCAACCTTCCTGGACATGCTAGTTTTCTTCTCGGGACGAAGTTCTGGCTGCATTCAATTCACAGGCTGCAGGGGACAGGACCGAAAGAGTCAGGTGTCAGGGAGATGCAGACTTGGGGTGTCTGGCTTGGGCTGGGGAGTACTACAAAGCTGGCACTGCAGGGCAGAGCAGAGGGGCAGAAACATGTCCCCACGTCTAACCTTCCATCCTTTCCCCCCTTCCCTTCTGTCCTCCCTCCCTTCCAGGCTCCTTTCTGCTCGCTCTCTCTCTCTCTCTCTCTCTCTCTCTCTCTCTCTCTCTCTCTCTCCTTCCCGCACTCCCTCTCTTCCTCTCCCTCCATTCATCTCCTTTCTCCTTACTTCCTCCTTTCCCTTGCCCTCCCTCCTTCCTTCTTTCTTCCCTCCCTTCTTTCCTTCTTGTCCCTCCCTCCTCTCCCTCTCTTCACTCTTTCCTTCTCTACCTATCTCAGGCTTTTTCCTCCCCACCCTACTACTCAATTCTCCCTCCCACTTCTCTCTCTCTCCCTCTCACTTCTCTCTCTCTCTCTCTTTCTCTCTCTCTCTCTTTCTCTCTCTCTCTCCCTCCCTTTGTCCCTCCCTCCCTCCCTCTCTCTGATCTTTCCTCTTCCTCACTTAAATGCTGTAGTAACTTGTTTGCTCCTTGTTTTGACCATAGGCATGGCTTCATAAAGACAGAAATACCTTCAAAACAGCACCTGAGACAATCACATGACTGTTGAGGCAGTAGCTGGTATGTGAGGTGTGAGTTGGGCAGTGGCAAAGATGCTAAAGTCCTCATTACCAAATGCCCGGCCCCATGAAGTGCCCTCAGCAGAGTCCTTCCCCTGCAGAGCTGAGTAGATCCTGTTAACAGGAACCTGCCTGCTGAGGCTTCCATAGGGCTTGGGGTCAAAGTCAACATCACCCCCACATGACCGCGACACACCCTGAAGGGGTTGGACTGCTCTGAAGTGAGCCTAAACCTTTAGGGAAGCCTCTGTCACCAAGCCAGGCCCAGTTGTGCCTCCCTCCTCAAGAATGGGAAGATTTCCTTTGGAAGCAGAAGTATGTTGGAAAAGTCCAAAGTCTGTTCTGGGGAGCACTGCTGTCCTGTCCCGTCCCATGGAGCTACTCTGGGGGTGTCCCAGTCAAAGCCCTGGAGGACAGGAACTCTGGCTCTTTCATTTTTCATCTTAGGAGCCAACAACTGCAATATCTATCCAAATACAAACGTCACAGACGTCAGGCTTGAAAACTCACACGCCTATAATCCCAGCAGAGGCAGGCACATCTCTTTGAGTTTGAGGCTACCTTGGTCTACAAGTGCATCCAGGACAGCCAAGGCTATGCAGAAAAACCCTGTCTCGAAACAGAAAAAATAAAAGAAAAAGAAAGAAAGAAAAGAAAAAGAAAACTCACCGTTAAGTGTTTACTATAGGGTTGGTTCCAACCGTCCCTTGTTGAATAAAAGCAGTTAACAATATAAGTTTTTAAACAATTTTTTTACTATTATAAAAGGGGTTTCTTAATGAGAACATTGTTCAGTGTAGTCATATTTTCTTTCTAAAAATAGACAAATAAAATGATTCACAGATGTCCATTTACGAGAAAAATAGTCAAGTATATAAACGAAAATGTATTTGAAGGGGGACAGAGCCCCTTCATTAGAAACTATTCTGTAGAAAGCCCCTCCACTCCTCTTCCTGCCAGGAAACCCCAAGGCTCAGCCGGATTCGTGGCACAGGACCGAGAGCATGCGCGCTGGCTGTGCATGCGCACTGACTCTGCTTGTGGTACCCTGGAGGACCAGGGTACAGGCAGATATAAATATATGAGCGCTCAGCAGGGCACATGCTGGCGAGAGTGGACCCTGCTGAGGCTGGCCTACGGCTTCCTGGCGGACAAGCCTCCGTTGCTGCGCTGCATTAAAACCACCTAGCGTGAGTCATGGTAGTGGACGCTTATTAGAAGGTTAAAGCGGAAGGATTCTGAAGCCAAGAACAGACTGGGCCTTGTAGTAAAACCCTACGGGCCTGGGCAGAAAGGTAAGCTGGGGAGTGAGTCTGGAAGGCCAGGTAAATGGAGATCCTGCCCCTGTGCCTGAAGCCGCAGCTCAGGATATCTAGGGTCAAGCCCAGAAACATGCACATTGCATCTGCATTCCAGGTCATTCTACAACTGGTGGAACACGAACCCCACTTTTTGAATCTCTCCTCTGAGGGAGAACATTGGGGTTATTTTCCCACTTTCAGGACCCCGTCTGCTTTTACCACTTGAGGTCCATTTGTTGGTTTTGTGTGTGGTTGGTATGTGTTTTCGTGTGTCCATGCCATGTGTAGAGCAGCGGTTCTCAACGTTCCTAATGCTACAACCCCTTTAACACAGTTCTTCATGCTGTGGTGAACGCCCTCCCCGCCATAAAAATTATGACGTCGCTACTTCATAATTGTTATGAGTGATAATGTAAATAAAGCACGTGCAGGACATCTGATATGTGACCACAAAGGGGTCGCGACCCACAAGTTGAGAACCACTGGTCTAGCAGGTAGGGGTGTGTGTGTGTGTGTGTGTGTGTGTGTGTGTGTGTGTGTGTGTGTGTAGACCAGAGATTACCGTTGAATCTCTCCCTTTATGGCTTCCCACCCTAACTTTTAAGACAATTTATCTCTCTGTGAACTCCATTCAGCTAGACTGGCTCGCTGGCAAATTCTCCTGCCTCTGCATTCCTGGTATTAAGGCTCCAAGCACATGCCACCATACCCAGATGTTTTGGCGAGTACTGGGGATCAAACTCAGCTCCTCGTGCCTGCGTGCCAAACACCTTATCGCTACGCATCTCCCCTGGCCCCTATTGCATTCTTTCTATTAATTCCTAAGGGAGTTTCTAATGCCCACATTTTCAAATCACAAAAGACATAATTAGAAATGACCATGCCCACATCGTGAGTGGGACTATATGGTTTCTTTACAGCTAATTTAAGCATTCAATGCACATGCCATGGTTGACCCACATGACTTGGCTGCTATTAATAGAAAATGTGGTTCTAGAAATACAGCCACCTCTATTCTATACTATATTGTATTATATTATACTATACAGTAAGAATATGGTCCCATTCCACCTCTTACCCCACCCATAGGGCTCTGTCCCCAGGACTGAATCTCCTGCCCCATTGTAGGTGGGGCTAGAATTTGTTTTGGCCAATAAAATGTGAGTTAGAATGGAGATGCTGCTGGGAGTGAACCTTTAAAGGCACCACTGACATTCTGTCCTTCCTCCACCTTTGCTATGACAACAGCATCCCAGACAGGATGCTGGACCTGAGTGAGAACGATGGGGGGTGTCCTGGGGAGGGCACAGCTCCATCAAAAGACACAGTAGCCAGGGATGGGAGATAAACTTTGGTTCTTTCATATCTATACATGCAGAGAGGACCAGTTTTAGCCAAAGCCACCGGCTCTTACAGCTTTCTCACTAACATTGGCAAAACCCTATGCTGGATGCGACTCAAAGAAATGTCTCTCTCCGGGGTCTGGAACTTTCTACTGTCACCTGTATTCCACCGAATCCCTGTATTCCATGGCACTATATGAATTCTTGGGGTGGCACACTTAATATTAACTTAGGAGTCATCTTGCTCAAAGTTGAGGGTTGAAATACCAGGATGTCATCCGCTGGATCGCAGTAATTCTTAACAGCAGAGAGCATAGCACAGTGCCCTCTACAGAGAGCTCACCACCATGGCCGGGACTGCAGGGCCACAACTGTGCATGCACTGCTAAAGCTTCTCCACGGCCCCGTTCTTAAACAAGCTGCAATCTGTTTCATGTGCCTCCATGGGTCAGTGGTGGCATAAAATAGTGTTTATTTGCTTCTACATTGTGGTAGCAGAATAAAAACAGTAAAATCCGTCGAGAGCATGCTTTTTGGGCTCCAGTACGGCCTCCGTGACATTTCCTGTATCATATTATCAAGTATCTCTGTGGAAAATGGGGTTTCATTGCTTAGCCATGCCATGTCCCCCACTGTGTCCCTCCAGTGACCATACATCACTGTCAGAACATGCCTGTGAGTCCAGATGGGTGGGAGAGAAAGGGTGACTGTTGACTAGCTCACTGTGGATTTCACAGTCTAAGTGCTGTGCCGGCTGGCGGCGAGTGACCCTACTTTTCACTTAATCATGCCTGCATTCTTGCCACATCAACTTCCAGGTTTTCCATGTACCGTGAACTTAGCATGCTAGAGGGACAGAAAACAAATGTGAGCAAGGGACAAAAGTCTTTCAAAGACAAGGTTTGTAGCTCAGTTGGGAAAAAGAATGGAGGGGGTTGGGCGGGGGGGGGGGCCGGGGAGCCAGACTGAGCTCCAGGTGTTTCTCTCTCCTCTCGCTGCTATTGCTTGGTACTGAACGCCACCCCCCGCCCAAGCCTGTGTGATAGAGGTTAGGTCTCCAGTGAGTTGCTTTAGGGAGATGGTGAAGCTCTCAAAGGTGACGTCTAGTGGGATGTGCTATGCCATTAGGGGTGTACCTCTGGCTTCCCCTCTTTGGTTCCCTGATCACGAGGTAAATGGCTTGGCTCCGCCATGTGCTGCTTCACCTCAGGCCAAAGCGGTGGGGCCAACTGACCGTGGGTGGGAAACTCCAAAATAGAGTACAAACAAGCTTTCTTCTGTACATGTGGACTGTCCCAGGTACCTGACAGAGGCTCCCACACCTATGCCACTGTCTGCAATGACATGAGTCTGCCCGTGGCTCTGCCATCCACATTACCAGCCTAGGAGGACTCTCTCTTCAAATCCTCAATTCAATAAGTAGCCAAATGGGCACTGAGAACAAACCAGGCAGTGCAGAGGGTGCTTGTGTTACATGGAGGAATGGAGGGCAGCCGAGAGGTGGGCCAGAGTTACGCTCGATGGATACGAGACCAAAAAAGTGTCAACCTATAGGTCTTACCAGGCAGAGCCATTGCCATGAGGCACATAGTTCAAAAGGTGACGCAACCCAAAAAGGAGATGCCAAAAGAGGTTATTTTTCCTCTGTAGTTCATCTCCTAAGGGTTGGCCTCAGAATTTTTTTAATCTGTTTTCACCAGCGCATGGCAAGTCTGCTGTTATTTCTCTTCATTTTCTTTTCTCGGGGCCAGATCAGTGGCTAATGCCATTAACTTCATTTCACAGGAAACAAACCCAAAAAAAACCAGGGCCCATGTAAGAGGAACAGGCAGCGGCTCCTGAGGCTGATTCAAAGCTGGTGAATCACACAAACGATCAAATGACCGGAGTGCTTCTGGAACGAATTAGTTGTTCGCAGTGTTTTGGAAAGCCATGTCATGCAAAGCTGTGCTGCGCTGCGCTGTGCTGTGACTCACTCTCTTCGGGTCTGTTTGGGGAGAGGAATGAAATTAGATAGTGTCCTAGTCTATCTTCTGTTTCTGTAAGAGAATGCTGGAGACTGAGTAATTTATAAAGAAAATAGGTTTGTTTGGCTCACAGTTCGGGAGAGCGGACAGTCTAAGGTAAAGCTGCTGTACCTGGCATTAAGTAGATGACTATGGAAGGAGTGAAGCAAAGGAGATGACCCATCCCAAGGCCTGGAGGACAGATGGACACAGGCTGCTGGAAGGTTCGAGTCCATGCGGTGAGGTGGGAGGAGTGTGCAGTGAGGTCAGAGGAGGTGAGGAACCCAATGCGAAAGCAAGGCACCTGACTTTGTTTCTCTGGTACAGAGGAGGGCTACTGGTTGACCTGAACTGGATTTAGGTGGCTATTGGGAGGAGTGAGATAGTAACTATCCCCTTGTTCCAGCGTATTTTTGTAACAACGTCTGTATAGCAAGCATCTTTAGAGGACAGAGGGCTTGTCTCAGGAGCGAGGGAAAGCCGCTGCCCTTAAACTCGCTGGAAAGGTTTGGGTTCCTTAAGTTTGGGTTTTTCTGCAGAGGCAGAACACCAGCAACCATGTGGCAGCCGCATGGGTCACTCCACACTGCCTCAGTGGGACTCAGAAACAGAGAGAATGTGAGAGTTTCCTGGATTGCCATCTGGGAGTTAGAAACCCAGGAGTCTTGCATAGTCTGCCCACTTCTCTGAAGCTCCTAGCATTCAGGGTAACTTGTTGGCTTCCAAGTAAGGTAAAACTTGAGATTCCCTCATGGCACTCAGATCCATGGTCCTCAGGCAGCTATTGCTGCTCCAATAGGTTCAGAGGCTGTTGTGATGATCCACGTGAGCGATGATAGGTTTTATAACCAAGTGTGTGAAAATAAGAATAGACTCACAAGATGCCAGAGATATTTAGAGAATTGACTGAACTTTAAAAAGGCTTTACAAAGAGCCTATGAGGCCAGTGTTTTCAGTGCATCTTAAGAACACAGACTCAAAAGCCCTAATGTGTGTACGTGTGTATGTATGTATGTATGTATGTATGTATGTATGTATGTATGTTTGTATGTATGTATATTACCAAACCAGTGCTGTGGCTATAGCTTGGTCCCAGGCTGTTTTCCAGCATGAACAAGGAACTAGGCTTGATCCTTAGCACTGCTGGAAAACAAAAAACAAAAAAACAAACAAACAATAACAACCAAACCCAACAATATCTGCTCATTTGTTTTTATCTAATTATCTTAGGGAACAGAGAGAAAACCATCCCAAGTCAGCACCCAGATTTATAAGACAAGCAACACATAATGTCACACCTGGAGTCCGACATTGTCTTAGCCCTTATGTTAACAAAATGATTGTAGAGCTGGGCATGGTGGCTTACGCCTTTAATCCCAGCACTCGGGAGGCAGAGGCAGGCGGATCGCTGTGAGTTCGAGGCCAGCCTGGTCTACAAAGTGAGGCCAGGATCGCCAAGGCTACACAGAAAAACCCTGTCTCAAAAAACCAAAAAAAAAAAAAAAAAAAAAAAAAAAAAAAAAAAAAAGATTTTAATTAACCTCACACTGACAGTAAATTACTGCTCAAATCCATATCAGATGAACTGCCACATGGCCCGACAAAGACTGACACTATTGCAAATTACAAAAATAAAGGCCATGGAGGAACATGATTGGTGGGGTGTTTCAAAGAGAGCCAGAAAGACAGAGAATGACATTAGAGTGCAGGCAGGAAATGGACAGTGAGAATGCGAGTATAAGGCACTGTGTAATAACCTTGTTCACTGATGCCTTTCCTGCTATAGTCACATTATATGTCTGTGTTATTTAAACAAACTTCACAGCACAAGAACTGAGCAGCTATTACTCTATTCTTAACCTTCTAAGCTAATTTGGCTTCCTCCCAGCTTACACTACAGATGTACTTGCACTTCTGTAACTTTTCTTGCTGGGCCTCCTGGACTTTTCTTGTAGCTGAATCCCCTACTTCCTCCTCTAACTCCTCCTCCCCTGGCTGGCAGGAAGTCCAGCCCTATTCTCTCCCCTGCTCAGTGATTGGCTGTAAGCTGCTTTATTGGCAGATCAGGGAACAATTGGGGTGCAGTATTTAGACAACACTGACACAGGAGATTCTCAGAGCAAGGATTACAACCAGATTACTGGGGGTGGGGGCTGTACAGAAATCAGCATCTGAATTGCACAATAACCTTATGCCTACACTTTCCTATGTAGGCAAGCCTTTCTGTTGCCCTCATAGAAGGCTTTTCCTTGGGATGGGAAGGCCATGCCAGTAGAGAAGGAAGAGAGCGCCTATAAGGAAAGCAGCTGTTCTTTTGAGATCAAACGACTTCATAACAGCATCATGATTTCTTCTGTTGATGATTCAGATCCAAAGGAGATCAAGGGGATAGAGTTATGACTTTGCAGCTAAGAAACTGGCTGCTCTAATGAAGGACCAGAGTTTGGTGCTTTACAGTCATCTGTCTCTCTAGTTCTAGGGGCTCTGAGGTCCTTTTCTGGCCTCCACAAGCACCAGGCACACACATGGTGCACAGACATACCTGCTGGCAAAACGCCCATACACATAAAATAGAAAGAAAATCCTTTTCTAAAAAGTAGAATAATTCTGTCTTCTCTGTGTAGCTCTGCTGTCCACGAAACTCACTCTGTAGACCAGGCTGGTCTTGTACTCAGAGATCTGTAGGCAAAAAGTTATTATGTAGTTTAAATTCTGATGTCTTCTTCACTGTTGTATAAACACTGCTCCCCAGCTGTTCCCTGGTCTGCCAATAAAGCAGCTTACAGCCAATCACTGAGCAGGGGCAAGAATAGGGCTGGACTTCCTGCCAGCCTGGGGAGGAGGAGTTAGAGGATTCAGCCAGAGGGGAGTCAACCACCAGTGGAGGTGCGGGAAAGGTGAAGAGGAAGGAGCTGGGACTGAGGAAAGCTACAAAGGGCAGGTATGGCCAGGATGTTTGTTGGGTGTAAGACAAAAATAACATAGAGGGTTAAGAACGGACTTAAACTGCTCAAGACTGTGCTGTAAAGCTTATTTTTAAACAAAAATGAAAGTGTCTCAGTTATTTGCGTGGTAGCCAGGTTAAGAAATAAGAGAAGAGAAACAAACACAGTTTTATACAAATAACTTCAACAGCGATCCGCCTGCCTCCGCCTCCCAAATGCTGGGATTAAAGGCGTGCGCCACTACCACCTGGCCCTACCTCATAACCTAATCTCACTTTTATCCCCCTTATCTAAAGTCACTTTTTCAACACTTCTATTGCAATACTGACTGAGCCTAGAAGAAAAATAGTTTATCAACACATTGTTGTTTAATTTTTAATGCAGTGGCCTGAAAAAATGTTATTGTCAGGCACAGGCATAACACAGTGGCCAGTATCCTCCTTCCCCAGGAATAGCTTCTTGGGCTGAGCAGCATATTCCAGGAAGAAGTGAAAGGGCTGGGTGCTGTCCAGTAGCCACTTCCCCTGACTATCAGTAAGCAAACCACAGTAACAGGCAGAATGTAATAATAATAATAATAATAATAATAATAATAATAATAATAATAATAATAATAATAATAATAATAATATCAGTTACCTTTGCGGTATCTGCAGACCATTGGCTAACTCGACCACATCCTAAGCAGTCAGAGAACAGAGATTAACTTTATTGACACTTCAGAACATGAAGATAATAAAGAAACAAAAGCATTTTCCTCGCATAAGTATAAAACGTCATCTTAGTCCACCCATCATGAATAACAGAGATGGCTTTTCCGTTTATACTGGTTCAGTTGGTACACTGTCTGCTCTGTGCCCTTGAGAGTGCGCTGAAGTTTTTGCCTGTGAATTTAGACCAAGGTTTAATTCTATATTTTGGGCAATATTGACTCAAATTTTAAAAAGAAAACGCCATTTAGTAGAAATGAAGGAGTTGATTTGGGGTGTTTTCTTTGGGCGGGGTGCTGGAGCAAACCTAGGTCCTTGCTGTATATGTAACATATCCTCTGCCACTGAGCCGGACCCCAGGCTGGCGAATGATGTTTCCCACTGCTCACTCCCTTAAGCTGGAGTGCATTGCTTCAAAATGTAAATAGGACCTCACATCAAGAAGCCATGAGCTTCCTGAGAGCCCCATTTAAATTTTCTGTTAGCGTCAATTAGGAGGGGGTGGCCAGTGGGTCTGTACGACACTGATTTATTTAGAGCGTTGTCATATGTTTGAGAACTGCCTTGGCAAGGGACCGTGCTAAACATAGAGATATACGCTGCATGCCCACTGGGCTCACATTAAAGGGGAAATACGCAATAGGGGTTTACCTCAGTGGGGTGAGGCTTGATATTTTCCAGATGGTTGACTCCACCACTTAGCTCAATAGAAATATCTTCAGAAAAAAAAAAGATGCTCAAATATTTAATAAGCAATGCATATACAGCAAGCCATGACCTGCTGTGTTTCTCTACGCCTGTTCTGGGAGTGTCTCCCGTCCCTAGCTGCAGATGGGGTGGTCTTCGCTGTCAGTGGGAGGCCCCATTAGATTTCCCATTAGGAAAATTAATCTGGCAGGGTAGGTTCTAGAACATCATCCATAAATAGATGCAGGGGCTTCTCTCTCGGGGATGAGGAAGCGGAGAAGAGCAGCAAAGAAGAAATGCTTTCCTTGTGCGTGGGAGGGAAGCTGAACGTGAGAGTGGGTATTTCCTTCTGCAACTCAGGAAAGGTCCATATGTCCACGGTCAGGAAGCAGGAGAAACTGATGAAATGAAGATCTGTACATTGCTCAGAAACAAGTTAGCCAGACTCCAGAGAGCCAAGGACGAGACAGGAGATTATAAAGAGGGAACACAGGATCAGTCCTTGGGAGGGCAGGGACAGGCAATATAATGCTTTCTGGCACATAAAAATCCCTCACCTATGTTCTCAGCATTTGGGAGTTCCAGAACACACACTGGGCTGCACAGTGATGCCTTGTCTCAAAATGTAAGCACTAAGAAAGTCTGCATTTGAGGAGATCTGAGTAATGACAGAAATCAAAAGTATCTACTTTGCTTCCCCTCTGTATGTGCACAAATGTAACCACGTGGAGAAGAGTTGTCAGATGGCCATCTGGAGGCTCCCCAGGAGGAGGCTGGGAAGGACGCGCCCAGGGCCCCATCCCTAGTAACTGCAGCACTCCCTTCTGCACATCTTCAGGGGTTGCCAGGCTGCTCAGATTTTAGAAGGCAACTAACCCTGTCATGGCATCGGGGTATTGTCTCAGGCACTGTCAGGCATGGGAGGTGCTGTCAGCTGCTTTAGCTTGGTGGTGTATACACAGTCTTCAGCCACAAAAAACCGAAAACTGTTATGTTTCAGGATAATGAATAGAACTGAGGGTTATCATATTAGGTAAAAAAAAAGGTCAGATCCAGAAAGACAAATCTATATCTTTTCTCATATGTGGAATCTTGGCTGTGTGTGTGTGTGTGTGTATGTGTGTGTGTGTGTGTGTGTGTGTGTGTGTGTTTTGCATGTAAACATGTATGATATGAAGAGGAGTGGAAGAGCAGGAGAGAGAAGGTGGAAAAGGAGCTGACAACAGTCAAACCCACTTGGACAAAAATGTCATTATGAAACACATCGCTTTGAGTATTCATACATTATATACATTTAAAAACAAAACAATTGTGTAGATAGAATGGCTGTAGCAAATTATTATGCATTGTACTTTTTTAAAATTAAGACCTGCTTTCAGTTTGTTTTGTTTTGCTTTGCTTTGCTTTGCTTTGCTTTGAGACAGGGTCTCCCTGTGTAGCCCTGGCTGCCCTGGAACTCACTATGTAGGCCAAGTTGCCCCTGAACTTACAGAGCTCTGCCTGCCTCTGCCTCCCAAGAGCTGTGATTAAATAGTATTAGCCCAGCTAGTACTTACCTTGAGGCTTGTTCTCTAGAAGTAGTTCCCAAGCCTTCCTTAAAACAAGGACTGGGAGAGCAGACATCAGTCTCTGGGCCATAACCTTTGTGATGCTGACCTGGGAGAGAGCAGGCATCAGTCTTTGGGCCATAACCTTTGTGATGCTGACCTGGGAGAGTGGACATTATTCTTCTGGTCCTAGCATTTACAGTGTTAACCAGAATTAAAGATGGCTGATGTTGAGAAAGGCAAGAAGATTATTGTTCAGAGTTATGCCCAGTGCCACACTGGAAAAGGGAGGTAAGCTAAGGCTGGACCAAATCTCCATGGTCTTTCTGGGTGGAAGACGGGTCAGGCCCCTGGATTCTCTTACACAGATAGCAACAAGAGCAAAGGCATCACCCAGGGAGAGAGTATCTGACAGAGTATTTGGAGAATCCCACAAAGTACATCCTTGGGACAGAAATGATCTCTGCTGGAAATAAGAAGAGGAAAAGCAGGATGTGGTGGTGCACACCTGTAACCCCAGCACTCGGGAGGCAGAGGCAGGCAGATCTCTGTGAGTTCGAGGCCAGCATGGTCTACAAAGCAAGTCCAGGACAGCCAAGGCTACATAGGGAAACCCTGTAGAAAAAGAAGAAGGAAGAGGAGGAGAGGAGGAAGAGGCGGAGGAGGAGGGGAGGAGGAGGAAGAAAGGGGGAAGACCTAATAGTTTATCTTTAAAAGGCTACTTTTATTTATTACAAAACAAATGTGTCGTGGCTTTTAATGTGTCCCCTAATTTAATTCATACACCGGAATTCAGATCATAAACGGCTAACTATGTTTTTGTTAGACAATCCTGATTTAAGTAAAACTGACTTGTAGTAAAGTGGATGTGACCTTTTTAAAAATAAATAAATAAATAAATAAATAACAACACACAGGAACCAGCAGCGGTTAAGACAGTAACCTCTGGGCTTCCTCCCCAAGTATCACGTTCATGTCTAAGAAGAGACACGCAGATCAGCATGTTTAACAAATATCCCAGTGGTGTTTATCGTTGGAGTTTGCAATCCCAGAGAGCTTTAGAACTATATCTGCATAGACGCGGGTGAAATTTCAGAGCTCCCGGGGGAGTCTCAGAAGGACACAGGGGTTATGTGTTGGAGTTCTGTTCATAACCTTTGGGCTCAGGACGCTTGGATTCAAACTTGAGCTCTCCTGTCATTTCACTTGTGTGTGAGCTACACAATATGATTTATCTCCTAAAATTATTTTTTGAGAGTTAACAAGCTAATTTTGTAAACCACCTGGCATATTATAAGCACTCAGTGGGTTTCACTTTCACTATTATTCTTTGGATGTGCCCCATGTTAACAATTGGGATACAATGAATAAGATGCAGCTCCCAGCTGGGCATGGTGGCGCACACCTTTGATCCCAGCGCTTGGGAGGCAGAGACAGGCAGATCACTGTGAGTTCGAGGTCAGCCTGGTCTACAAAGTGAGTCTAGGATAGCCAAGGCTACACAGAGAACCCCTGTCTCTAAAAACCAAAGGGGGGAAAAGGAAGGAAGGAAGGAAGGAAGGAAGGAAGGAAGGAAGATGCCATGGGTGGGACAGGGTCCCAATGTGCAGAGACAGACGGAAACAGGCCACTGGGCAATCCATGGAACTCATAGAATTCCATAGGATTTATGGAAGCAATATGAACTAAGTGTGTTGAGCTCAGTCAGTACCTGGACAGGCTTCAACTCTGACGCCCCCCCCCCCCCATGATCTTCTGCCTATCAGCATCAGTTCACAAGATGGCACAGTCTCTTCATCTGGAGGTAGTTTGCTCTCAGGAGATAGGTTATCTCTTCTTTAGAAATTCATTCCTCATTGGCCAGGTGCCTGTCTAGTGTTCCAACCATCCTGGACCAATCCCTGGATAAAGGAGATAGTGGGGATGGAGGATGCTAGGAATTGGGAGAGGAGAGTGGCCTGAATGAAAGAATAAAAGAAAAGTAACATAACTCCTGCACTAGCCCACCTCTTGGTCTGACAGGAGGAAAGCCGAAAGAACATTGGCACAATTTAATAACAATTCTGAATTTTGTCCAGACATTAATAAGGCCAATGAAATCTCAGTTAAGAATAGTACTCTAGGTTTGCTAAGGCAAAATAATGTTCTTTATTATTCAGACAGGTACCATTCTAAACTTCCAATCCTTATTTCAGGTTATTTATCCCAAAATAACTTTAAACTCTATGGATATTTGAAATGAAAACAGATGAATTCCCACTTCATTTGCCTTAGATATTACATGAAGTCTAAATGAATTTCATGCTTGGGTTTTAAAAATGAAACACATTGCATTTTTTATATGCATTTGTTCGGTATCATTACAGATTGGACAATCTTATAGAATTTCCCCAATCCCTCCTGGTTAATTCTAGTGCTGAGTTTTTATAAGTCGGTCTCTTAAAAATTGCTTCAGAAAAGAGTGAAGTCACGCATCAAGCTAAATCATAACAACACTACAGAGTTCAGTAATCTACAAAGCCTAGGGAACCATAATTTTCCCTACAACGTACGCATATTTTTAAAAAGAAAATATTATAAGAAAAAATTGGGTTGGAAGGATTGGATAGTAAAATTGCAGGCCAGTTTGCCTAGCCCAAAGAGAAACTTCTGGAGCCTATCGCCTCAGTTCTTATGTGCTTCTGTGAGAACACGCCATGTTAAAACATTCTGAACAGGAAATGGCAGCACACCCCCTATCTCGAGGGCCAAGTCCTGCAGCTCACCCGCCATCAACATTCTGCCATCTTGAAAGGGGGGTATCTAATGTTCCAGGCAAGAGGAAGGAAATGAAATAGAGACTAGCATGGCTGGAGATACGAAAGGGTTGGATCTTGGTTTGGTTATTGGCTTGGATAAGCCACTTGGTCTCTTTTCTTATATGTAAAATGGGGGTCTATGAAGATTAGAGGGACTGAGATAGATAGATAGATAGATAGATAGATAGATAGATAGATAAAGATAAACACATACATACATACATACATACATACATACATATATACATATGAGAATACCTACAATTGGAAAGTGTTCCGTAGATGGTACCTACCACTGCTGTGGAAAAGGGCAAGGGAATAGTCCAGTCAAGATTTCTGCCCAGTAATCTACCTTGGGAATGGTCTCAGCTGGGTTTCTGGGGGGCTGGATGTCATGCCCAGCCTTGTGGTCCTCCTAATCCATGTCCTGTAAGTTTGGCGCCTTCCCTTTTGCCCTATGTGCCCTTTGACCTTATTGCCCTTCTTCTGCTTGCCTAGCCAATCATCTCTCAGGAATGAGCCCAACTGGTGAGCTGGGAAACTACCCCACCACCACTACCACCACCACCAATCCCTGGTTCTGGTTCATAATGTCTGCTGCCCACTGTGGTGCAAACCCTCCCACCATGCTGATTCCAAGTCACCTGCTTATCTTCTGTAAGTGCTGCCTGTATCTAACGGCTTTCTTCCAAGTGTGGGAAAAAATGAGCAGCTTTACAGTGAGGGGTTCAAGGTTTACCTCAGCAGTCATGAGTCACATGGGCACCTGTAGCCTTGACAGTCTGCGATGACAAAGCCAGTTCTTCTTCCCCAAACCATATCTTTTCTCAAACCGACCTGGAAGGTAGACACGAAATCTCAGTTAACGGGCTTTGCATAAAACACTGACCAACACTCCTCAATATTACCAAGACTGGAGGCTATAGATGGTTCACTAGTTGAGTGCAATGGACCAGAAGCTCCATTCCCAGTACTTACACAGTGGCTCACAACCGTCTGTAACTCCAATTCCACGGGGATCATATGCCCTCTTCTGGCCTCCACGGGCAGTGCAGCATACAGAATGTAGACCTACGTGCAAGCAAACACCCATTAGACGTAAAATAAAATGATTGTCAAGGCCATTCCAAACAAGTAAAGCGTAAACACTGTGGCAGCCTAAGGAAGAGTAAGAACTACATACAATGAGGTACCCTGGACACAATTCTGGAATAGAAAAGAACGCTAGTAACAGCTAAGGAAAGTAAGCATTGGCTTTCATTAAAGCCAGCTGTGTGGGACGGGCGTGGTGGGACGGGTGTGGTCCCAGGATCCTGACACAGAGAGGTGGGTCTCTGTCAGCTGAAGACCAGCCTGAGTTGCATAGAGAGTTCCAGGACCATCACTGCTAAATAGAAAGACACTGTCTCAAAACAAAACAAAACAAACAAATCAACCAAACAACAACAGACTGTGTTGGAGGGAGACCTCAAGACAGCAGTGGGCTAGTGCACTGAGCAAGAACGATGTTTAAAATACATAATCTTACACTTACACCCAAATACGCTGATGTCAATGATGAGACCCAACACTTTGTATCCTAAGAACAATATATGGATATGGGTTTATTAACTGTAAAATATGCCACATTAGTGGCTGGTGTGAGATGTTAATAACGGGAAACCGCTTGTGGAACGTGGAAATTGACTTGCTATCTTTTCAATTTTTCCAAGAATTTAAAGCTATTCTAAAATAAAAGGTTGGTGTTAAAAAATGTTTCTGTCCACAGCCTAAGGAGACTCCACCCACCGGTCAGAGGTCTAGGGGAGGGGAATAAAGAGGGAAGGAGGGCGGGAACAGGAAGGTAAGAGCAAGGGAATTACAATAGAGATATAATGTAAGTAAATTATAATTTAAAAAAAGATTAGTAAAACTATATATGTGTATATATATGTATGTATGTATGTGTGTATATATACCTAACAGTGGACCCCCTAGGACCAGTATGCTAGAATCCAGCTGCCCTGAGTTCCTATCAACAGAGACTTGAGGTCCTGTGGGGGCAAACAAGAAGCTGCCCTGCACTGTGCAATCCACACCTGGAGCTGCTGAGGGCACAGACTGCAGTGAGGAACACACCCTGACTCCCCCCCCCCACCCCCCCCCCCCCCAGCTCTGAATTGCAAGACACCCGTGCGTAATTCTCTCAGCACATCCAACCCAATTCTCTCGTCCCCTCTTGCCGTCTGGTTTTTTTTATCAAGTACTTGGAGGGAGGCATCTAACCAGCGTGGACACCTGATGACAGCCTAGCTCTGTAGCTCCCTAGGTGTATATATGGTCTTGATCGAGTTCTCCATGCTTTAGGCTCTTGGACTGTAAAATGGGAGTGATGGGATATCTTCACATAGGTTTTTGGCTTTGGGGCAGTTGACATGAGTCTGAGTTCGAGCTAAGAACAGTGCAGCTTAGGGAGCAGAACACACACACACACACACCCGAAGCACCTGCTTTGAGCTGATGACAGAACTTCAGCCCATCTTAGCTCCAACTAACCTTTGCTCCTTGCTGCCCTCTGGCATCCTCAGTCTTGGGGTAAATCAGTGTATGTAGACGCTAGGTGTTCTCTTTTGGACATCTTTGAACCTGCAATCTCCTAGCCCCGCCCCCTCCCCCCGCCCCTCCCCCTCCTTGCTTTAGTTTCGTTTGAAAGCCTGCCACTCTGCATAAATCGGTGAGAACAGCCCCAGGAACCGGACGCTGTTTACTCAGGAACGCAAATATTTAGAATTTGAAAGGACACTCAACTTTCCCTTTGCTGTTTTCTCTTTTCTAGCCACCTTGGAAGGAAGGGTCGGGGGGTGATGAAGAACCTCCACCCAAGACCGCGGTTCCAAAGACGCAGCCGTAGGAACCGAAGCGAGCCAGAAACTCAATATGTTTAGGGCTCCCTTGTGAAAACACACAAAAACAAAAATAAGAATGCCTCCTGCCGCTCCAACATCCCCTTTCCTCTCATGCCCACCCCCTGCCCCGCGCCCCACCATCCTCTTTGAAAACAGATGGGAAAAGCCAACTGTTGATGACAGTCGCTGGGGACTCAGGGGATGTCCCTGGTGTAGAAGAAGTGTGCTGGTTCACAAAAGAGGAACTCTGTCTTGACTGACAAGCCCTTACAAACAAAAAAACCACAAGTAAACTTGTGTGGGGGGGGGGTGGACATTTGTGCGCATGCTCACATGCTAATGGGTGAACTGGAGTTGGGAGTTGAACAAAAGTCTGGATTTGATTTGTAGGGCCGCGAGTTGTCTTGAATGTTTTGAGGAAAGTTTAAGGATTTGGAAGCTATTTGAGAATTAGAAGTTTTATTTGAGGGGCATTTACGGATTAAGAGCTGATTATTTGGGAAGCATTAAGAACCAGACTCCATTCTCAGCCGCTTTCAGGAATCCTCTTTGTTTTGAAGTCTGAAGCTCTGGAGATTTGAGACTTGGGATGAGTAAGGACGAAGCTATGGAAAAGAAAAGGACAAGAGTAGGCTCCCGCCCCCACCTGCACCCCCCGTGGCACTAACCAGCCACATGCCACTCTCCAGAATGTAGACTCCATATTTGCAGACCACGTGAGAAAGACACTTCCTTATTAACCTGCTGGAAGTAGCAGGTATTCCATCTAATCATAATTTCTTATATTGCTCAAGAGGTTATAAATCTTGTCAATGTGTGTATTCCCTTCTCACAGGTTATTTGTGTGACCTTCACATCCATATTTTGGTGGTCCTGTGAAGTTGGTTTGTTTGTTTTAGAAATTTATAAGTATGATTTTGGTTTTTTTTTTTTTTTTTTTGGAACAGGATCTCTTGTATCTGAGACTGGCCGTCAGCTCACCGAATAGCACAAGATGACTGTGAACTTATTTTTTTTTAAAGACTTATTTACTTTTGGGGACCCGTGTGTATGTGGTCACCACATGCATGAAGTGCCCGAGAAGCCCAAAAGAAAGTGCTGGATGCGCTGGAACTGGAGTCATGGGTAGTTGTGAGTCACTGATGTGGGTGCTGGGAACTGAACCCAGGTCCTCTGAAAAAGCAGCCAGTGCTCTTAACCCCTGAGCCTTGAACTTCCAAACTTCCTTCCCCAACTCCAGAATGCTAGAATTACAGGCATGTGCCATGACACCTGGTTTCTCCAGGGTAGGCAAACACAAAACTAACCCAGCTACATCTTCCAGTCCCCCTAAGTACTTTTTAAATATAGTATTTCAGATGTAGGGAAGAATAATAACATAGAAAGCTCCTTTGATGCCTTTCTAGATTCTTCCTCGCTTGCTCTCCCTGCTATACTTGGTCATCTCTCTCTCTCCCTCTCACCACCCCCCCCCCACATACACGCACGCAGGTACACACACACACACTACAAAACTGAGTTGTGATTTCTCCAATTTTATATGACTGATAATTTTCTAAACTTGCCATTCTTGGCGCTTTTTAGCCTCAGTAGTATATATTTTAACAAACTATGAGATGCGGTTTGTTCGCTGTAATGGCCACAAACTGAATCCCACTGTATGCACACACCGCAAGTTATTCTTCCACTCTGAGGGAGCCCTCTGTAGGGTTCCACGTATTAACTCTTTTTCTGGTCAGGGTTGACTAAGCACATTCACGCCCCAAATGTGTGTCACCGTGTCTTCTCATTTTCACTTTTTTTTTTTTTTTTTTTACAGAGCTGCAGACTTTTAGTAGAATTAAATCTGTTCATTGTGTCTCTGTGATTCCAGAAGTTGCTTCAAAACAGATAACATATTCAGTTTTCCAAGGAGCTAAGTATTCATTCCTGCCTTCGTATTTGGCCCTGTGATTTTCTGATTTTTAAATTTTCTTTTTACCTTAGTTCTCCCCCCCCCCACCCCCCCTCAGAGCTGAGGACCGAACCCAGGCCCTTGCACTTGCTAGGCAAGCGCTCTACCACTGAGCTAAATCCCCAACCCCTTACCGTAGTTCTTAACACCATAGGGAGAGTGGTGGGAACACACACGCTCCCCCTATAATTCGTACTTCGTCTTCCAAAGGGTTTGTTCCGTTACACTAGTCTGTAGTGGTTTTTGTTTGTTTGACCTCTTTTTTACATTCTGAAGATTTATTTGGTAGCACCCTGTTCTGTTTAATTGATAGCTATGTTTAGTGTTACTTCTGTATTTGGGTCTTATTTTCATTATGATTGTTTCAACAAAGTATGTCCAAAGTTCCTCTTTTTTAAATATGATTTGAACAGGTTGTGGTGGGACGCACCTTTAATCCCAGCACTCAGAAAGCAGCGACAGGAAGCTCTCTATGAGTTCGAGGCCAGCCTGGTCTACAAAGTAAGTTCTAGACCAGCCAAGGCTACATGCTGGGATCCTTTCTCTAAGTAAATAAACAAACAAATAAAATAAAAATGATTTGGTTTTCTTACCCATTTATGTTTTTATCAAATTAACTAAAATTTCATAGAGCATTGGGTAATTTTATGTTGAATTCTTAAATCAGAATGTGCTAAAACTACATATTAATCTTGGGAAATTTTGACATTTATTCTGTTGACTTGTCTTCAAAGCAGTTTCTTGTTATTTTCTTTGTCTTCTTAGTGCACAATCAATTAAACTATATGCATATGTATATATATATATACACTCATATGTACTATATGCATTTTTAGGTAAACATGAAATAATAGCTATGGTTTTGCTGTTTGCATTAATTGGGCTTGGTGTCAGAATTATGCTTGCTTCATAGACTGTTCCAGCCAGCTCTGATACACGTGGAGGCAGACACTGTCAGTGTGAGCGGGTACTTGTCTGACCTTATTGGTGAATTGCGGTAGAGCGGGCCCATGGCTCCCAGCCTCCTATCGGAAACCAGCCTGCCCACACAGAACGTGCTTTCCAACTCGCAACTCAGCCATTCGTTTTACAGGGGCACCTCCATATGGAGAGCATGTGGCGATTCCGTGCTGTCTGCGGCAGAGAGCGCGGGTAATTCTAAGTTTTAGTTTTGAAAAACCCATGGTTGCCACACATCCAAGCCACATCCTCAAACCCTGCATTTATTAGCTATAAAACTGCTCTTTTTTCATTCCCATCTGTCTAATTTCCTTGCCTAACAAACTCAATTAATTTTGACTTTCAGTGCAAGGAAAGGGTGTCATGTGTTTGGCTCCCTCAACCCCCAGGAGTGTAACATAGCATTAAAAGGGACACCAATGCCGGTATAAGATAGATCATAGGGGGCCAGAGAGATGACTTAGTAGGTAAAGACACCTACTACCAACCCCGGTGACAAAACCTGATCCTCGGGACCCACTCGGTAGAAAGAAAGAACTGCCTCCTAAAAGGTGCCTACTGACTTACACTCATGTAGGCAACACACACACACACACACACACATACACGCACACACATTTAAAAATTTTTAAACCTAATAAAACTTTTAAAAATAGATGGTGGGAGAACAATATTCAAAGATAATGAGAGGCAATGGTGATATGACTGTGAACATCCCAAAGCCATTGGTATGACATATTGATGTGACATACATCTCAATAAAAGGCTTAGGAAGGGGCTAGAGTGGGAGGGAGGCCAGCCAATAAAATGACGAGTGGCCATCTTAACCTAGTCGGCATCAAATCAGGGAGAAACGCTGCCTCACAAATCAAGGTAGACTGTGCCTGAGGAGTGACGCCTGAGCTCAGCCGCTGGCCTCCACACGGGCACACACACATGTGCTCAGAAAGTTGTTTTGTACCAACAAGATCGTAGATAGAAACTTTTTTTTTTTTAAAGACAGTAATTGTTTCAAAAATTAAAGTGCATTTCAAAACAAAAGTCTTCTCCAAGTGTATTGTAGTGAGTGAGGATATTCTTAAATAGTTAAAAGAATATTCTTACATTTAAAATAGACTCTAATGTCATCTGTAATTTTGGATACCATTTTTTTCTGGAATTAATTATCACCATATAGTCTTCAAATTTAATGATGTAACTTATTAAAGTTATTGTATAGTTTCAAAAATTTTTAATTCTTAAATCTTAAATCTTTAGAAGTTACCAAGAAGATTGACCAACTATTAAAAAAAAGAGAGAGAGAGAGATGCTGATCACATTAGCAAACTTCTTCACAGTGTAATAGAGGCTTGAAGACAGTGAAGACAATCTGCAGTAGGTTAACAACTAAAATAAACTCTATTCCCAGATAAACTATTGGGTCAAAAGTTAGCAAGAAAGACCCTCTTCATGCCATCGTCCCCTGTACACAGAATTCCTACAAAGAATAATAACATCAGAAACATATGAAGGAAATAGACTGAAATTTAAAGTCATCAAAGTCAAAACTAGATTCTTTGAAAATGCTAATAAAATAAATAAACTATCTTTGAACATGATCCCCCCCCAAAAAAATGGGGTGGGAAGGAGAGGGATAGAGAGATGGCTGAGCAGTGAGGAGTTCTTGCAAAGGACTGGGCTTGAATTCTTAGCACCTACATGGTGGTAACAACAGTTCCAAGGGATCTAGACTCCACAAGCACTGCAGGCATGAAGTGCACATAGATACAGGCAGGCAACAACACATGCACACATGTAACATGTAAAATAAAAGTACTTTTTTAAAGACAGAAAATATACAGCTGCAGAAACTGAGAGTAAAAAAGCAAATGCAAACATAAAGACTTTTGAAATTGTGCAGTACTTTTAAATAAGTTAATCATTAAAATTTGAAGACTACAAGATGGCAATTAATCCCAGTAATAAAAAAACGGTATCCAAAACTACAGATGACATTAAACATCTATATTGCTTCTTAACATCAAAGAACTGAATTTTCATTTAGAAGACCCAAGTCACTGAAAGAGTGGGCATCTAAGCACACTACACAAACTGCTCCAAAGCAAAGCAGAAAAGCCCAAGCCATCTTACCTCTTGGTCCCTGGGTCCTCGCTCCCATTTCTTGGCTGTTTGTAGCTCCCACCTCACTGTGCTGCTGTGATCCCAGGACATCAGGCATCCCTTCCAATAACCTAAACTCATCATCCCCTCGCTCCTCTCCTGCATCACTCCTGCCTCTTCAGCTTCTCCCTGGAGCCCTGCATAACTGGCACTTCATCTAGCCACGCATGGACCATCACCTCTTACCTTCCCGTTTCTTTCTTTCCAGTGTTCGGACTTCAATGAACACTCTCACATCTGACCCCTCATTTCTTCATCTCCCCACGTCCCTACCACCCCTCAAGCCCACTGCTCTCCTCTGCTCTCATTTGAAATTCCTCTTCAGTTCCTTAATACCTCTGTCCCTTTCCCCTGGGTCAGAGGCTGCCAACCAGACCCTGATTGCTTTTAAATCCAAATTTCCGCCTATTTTGAACCCGCAGCCCAATCTTAAAGTTCAGGGTTGGAAGCTTCTAATAATGCCATCAGTTGCCTGCTACTGTGTTGTGGAACACTGAGAGTTGCTCCTCCCACCTGCACGCTGGTACCCACTAACCAGCCTTGCTTCCTCAGTCTCTAGAAACCATTGGTGTACTCTGTAAGACCAACATTTAGCGTCCATATGTCAAGGCGACACAAAGTATCAGTCTGCCTGCCTGCGCCTGATTTATTTTCCCTTGTTCAACACACTTGCTTTACTTTCCGCCCAGTTTATTTTTCAATATTGCATTCGTTTTATCTATAGTTATTATTTATCTTATTTGCTTTGTGAGAGAGCACGCACGTGTATGCCACGGCACGCTTGTGGAGGGTCTCTCCTTCCATCAGGTAGGTCCTGAGGAACGTCATCAAGCTTGGTAGCAAGCACCCTCAGCTCTCTAAGCCAGTGGCTGGCCCCCTTGATTTTTCTTCACTAATCTTCATGGCAAAATTATTTGAAAGAACTGTCTACACTCGCTGGTACTCTTTTTCACTCATTCTGTTTATGAGGAGATTCCCAGGTAGCCTCACCTGTGCCTCGCCCCGAAAACCACCTTTTCAAATTCCTTCAAATGGTACTTTCTATTCATTCGTAGTTGCTGTGTTAAAGCACAGGCAACCACTCTCTACTTTTGGGCACCTGGAATACTAGCCCATCTTTATGCCCAGTGCCCTCGACCGGAGCATCTTCTCTCTGAGTTCTCAGTGTTAGAACGCCAAGAGCATCCTGCTCTTCGTCCCTCCTCTGTTTGTAGTCATTGCTTTTCTTACCTAGATGTGCATGACTTCACCCTGCTGCTGCTGCTAATTAACATGCAGCAATACCCAAATTTCCATCTCTCGCCCGCACTTCTACCCTGTGCATTCAACTGTCTGCTAGTCATCTCTGCCTGGTTAGCTGACAGGTACCTCCAACTGGACATGTCCCACTCTGAACTCCCAGCCTTTCCCCACATAGTCCACCTTGGATTCCCCTACCCCAATGTCATCCTTCAGTCCCTTCCACCATCACTCTCTTTTTCTTCTACGTTCCACACCCCGCCCATCGGGAAATTAAAAACACAGCACAAACCAGACTGTTTGGCACTGGTTTCATCTGTTGTGAGGTTTTTGTTTTGTTTTGTTTTGTTTTTTTGAGAAGGGTTTCTCTGTGTAGCCTGGCTGTCCTGGACTGTCTTTGTAGACCAGATTGACCTCGAACTCACAGAGATCCGCCTGCCTCTGCCTCCCGAGTGCTGGGATTACAGGCGTGTGCCACCGTGCCCAGCATCTGTTGTGATTTTTCTCTTAAGTTTCTGTTTCTGGACTCAGTTCCAGCAATAGCTTCATGGCTGGTCTTCCCCCTTCTCACCTTCCTACCTGCAGTTGAGAGCCTTTCTTATTAATTTCTTAAGTCAGCATGCAAAATAACATATTTCATTATGGCATTTCCATACACATAGAAGCACCATTGTGCTTTGCTAGGGCCTTTCAAGTGAGCCAAGGCACGTCATTCCTCTACTTGGCCTTCTATCCCTTACCCCGGTAACAGGTTCACAGCACTTCCTCTTCAGCCTCTATACCTCACACCCCATTAAACTCTGGCTTCAACTGTGAGTCCTTCCTTCTTCGTCACTTTGCTCCATCCACACCCAGCAAGCGGTATGCTGGATACCCAGCGCTGTGGCCACCTTCTGCAGATGCCTGTGTGGGCTGTTCTGCAAAAGGCATCTTCTCAAGGTGGCATTCCCTAGTAAACTTTCCACTGCCACACTGCTCCTCACCAGGCCCCACTTTTACTTCTACTCATGCTGTGGCTTGAGTATACACGACCCCCCCCCACCCTTACCCCACCCCATTCATTCCCTAGAGTGTAGTCCACAGACTCGCATGGGAGTTGGAGGTGAAGACTTTGGGGGGAGGGGGGTTTAGTTTGGGAGAGGCATCTAGGTGAAGGCCCCAAATGGCACTAGTGGCTTTATAAATAGAGCAAGAGAGACCCACACTAGCATGTTGGCTCCATCTCGGCAAGGAACTCCTTTGCCATGTTATCTTACAGCGGAAAGAACTGCACAAGATGCGGAGCAACACCAAGTGTCGGGACCTCACGGTCTCTAGGCTATGACCAAAGAAACCTCTATACAGCTGTACAGCTCTCAAGTGTCATAGCAACATGGAACTAGTCGAGACAATCACATGCCGTACAGTTCATCCATGGAAAGTATACAATTCAATGTCTTTTTTTTTTTTTTAGTATAGTCACCGAGTTGTGCATGCATAACCACAATCAATTTTAGAACATTTTGTTGTTTCTAAAAGAAACCTCATTGTAATCAGTCACTCTGTTTCTTTTCTATCCCCCTCTCCCCAGCCTTGAGCAAACTGTTCGACTGTGTCTTAGCTGGCACTGTTGACGCAGTGATTTCAATTCCTCGATGTCTCTCCAGAAATAGGCTGGTTGGATCTCGTGCTGATTGTACTTACTATATTATGCCTCAAACCATCTACACCAATTTTATAATACGAATGTGTAGATTGTTTTCTCCATAACCCATCAACACTGATTTTCCATCTATTTTTCGTTTTCTATCTAAGGTTTTTCGGACACACCTCTCACTAATTAGCCCAGGCCAGCTAAGGATTGATGGCAGGTGCCACCTATCTGCCCGATTTCACTATTTTGCAGGATGGAAGATCTCACACTATAAGCTTAATTTTCATTTTTCATGTATCTGTTGACCATTCACTTGTATACCTTCCTTGAAAAAAAAAATTTATTCAGGTCTTTGACCATCTTTTTTACTGTATTATTTGTTTTCTTACTATTGAGTTATTGCATTCCTTGTATAGTTTGGATATCACTCTCTTGTACGATGAATGATTTGCAAATATCCCCCTTCGCTTGATGGGTTATCTCTTCAGTGTTGCTGATGTCCTTGGCTGTGTAGAAGCTCTTCAGTATGATAAAACCCCACTTGCCTGTTTTGGGGTCTGTTGCCTGTGAATTGCAAAACTTTAAAATTGTTGTTGTTGTTGTTGTTATTATTATTATGATGATTATTATGGTTTTTCGATACAGGGTTTCTCTGTGTAGCCTTGGCTGTCCTGGACTTGCATTGTAGACCAGGCTGGCCTGGAACTCACAGGTATCCACCTGCCTCTGCCTCCTGAGTGCTAGGATTAAAGGTTTGTGTAAATAGATCAAAATTACAAAACAAAACAAAATAAACAAACAAACAAAAAAAACCCCAACTGTTCCTTAGATAACACAAGTGGGGGGAAGAGAAGAAGGAAGCCGGTGAGGAGCTGGGGGAGGGGTACTGTATTAGCAGCTGCTAGGAGACAGAGCCAAAAACCATGTAGCAATGCAAAACAAAAAGCCATTACCGAAGTTTGCTTCATACAGGGTCCATCAGAGGTCATCAATTCTAAGCGAACCTCCATGAACGAACCAGTGTATCATTTTGGAAGCTCCCAGACACAATTGGTGCCAGCTCAGCCCCAAGTGTTGCTGCAACTTGAACCAGCTAGTGGCCTGGCTACTGAAGGTGAGTGGTTAAGGTTCCCAAGAAGAGAGTAAACAGAAAGAGAGTGGGTGGAGCGCCAGCAGCCGGCTTAAAGGCTTGACTCCTCTGAGGTGGCAGTGAGTGTGGAGTCCTGAGTGGTGGCACTATGAAATCAGCAAGCCAGTTCTCCCCTTATGGCCTCCGTTTCCACCACTGCCGCTCTTCCAATACAAGCATCCAAGGGAAACTAAGCAGGATGTCAGAGCAGGCGCAGGGACTAAGGGTTCGAGCAAACAAAGGAGGAGACTGAAATTGCCCATCAAGAAGGTTAGCTACAG
This sequence comes from Acomys russatus, assembly GCF_903995435.1. NCBI lineage: Eukaryota > Metazoa > Chordata > Mammalia > Rodentia > Muridae > Acomys > Acomys russatus. Next base: position 19,602,511 of record NC_067166.1, read on the forward strand.
CAATCCATCCATTGGTGCAGTGTGGTAACTGTGCAAGGAGACGCCTAAAACAACAGAGGCAAAAGCTGCCGTCAGTTTCACATAATCAGCATTTTAAGAATTTATTTGTTGGGGCTCTGCAGTTAAGAGTGCAGTTGCCTTTGTAGAGGCCCAGGTTTGATTCCGGACACCCACATGGTGGCTCAAAAAACCATCTGTAACTCCAATTCCACAGGATCCAAAGCATTCTTCTGAGCTCTGTGTGCACCAGGCACGCACGTGGCGCACATACATAAACGCAGGCAAACACTCATACACACAAAATACATATATTTGTGTATTTAAATATACACATTTAAAAGTACTTCACTTTTCTCAGGGGTAGATATTTATCTAGTCTCTGTAGACATTTTTGAGGCCCTGGAAGATTTTTTTTTTTAAATCTTCAGTCCAAATATTGCTACATGCAGCCCCTGAGCTGCAAAGTACAAATTAACCTTTTGTAAATTACAGTCGGAAGGGATCCGCTGAATAAAGGCTTTTTCCTGCGCAGAATCCACATGGTCCTCCAACCCCAACTTCCCCGGTCATCAGCTGCCACCCTGCTCCTAAAAAGACCAGGAGGTTCACTGGGACGTGTGAAGTCTCCTCACAGCACATTTTAACCCCGTGGCTCCCCTCTGACGCCTCTGACCTTTAGTAGGGGTTGGGGGTGGGGGGAAGAAAAGCTGCCCTTCCGTCACCCCACCCTGTCCCCTTCGTTTTCTAAAAAGCACAGGTTTGGAGAGAAACGTTCTTCATTTGTGGCATGATTTCTTGGCCAGAGCTTGGGCCTGTGTGGGGATTTGAAGGGAGATGGGCATCACGGGCACCTACAAAAAAATCCCCACCCGGTGAGGTAGGGAGGGATACTCTGTCTAAAGAAGCTGATGAGACTGGGCTGTTCACTGTGTGTAGTCCTAGGCTATGATGCAGGAGGATGGATGAAGAGAAAAAAGATGGAGTTGGAGGGGGGAGGGGGAGGGGCGGCCCTGAGCAATTCAATAGCGCTTTGATTTAACAACTCCAAGCCTTTTGAAACATTTTGCCAGGAAAGGCTTGCCATCAACACGTATAATCTCTTATCAGAGGCCCCTGAAAGCCGGGGCCTCGGGGTTAATTCCCCCATCGCAATGAGTTTGAATCAGCTCTAAACCCGCAATGACATGAAAGCGCCTTGGCCTCGGGCCGCACAGAACCCACTGAGATCCTCCGGCCGGGGAGGATTACGGGGCCTGTTCCCCGGCGGGCTCGCCCGCAGGACGGGCAGGCTCAAAAGAAAAAGAATAATTAGGGATAATTGCTTGTGTCCAAACACAAGCATTAAGGCCCCCTGTTCCCCTTTGGGACTTTGTGAGCCAGAGTGAAAGAGACACCCCCTGTTTTGACAGCTGGACCAGCGACCTGGATCGCTGACCGAGAGAGGAAGCGCTAGCACGAGCTGGTGGGAACCGCGCCGAGCGGGGCCGCGGGTGGGCAGAGGGCTCTCCGGGATGGGCGCGGCACGAGTCCACGCACGACGTCCGGGTGTGCGCTTCTCCTTTCCTGCCATCGCAAAGGTGTGGGTGTCTTTGTCGTCCTGCGACCTGGGAAGCCCGCTGCAGTGCGTGGACAGTGAGCTAGCACTGCGTAACCAAGCCAGTGCCCTGTTGCTTCGCAACCTGCGGCCAACGGTGGCACAAGGACCCCGGGACACAGAGGCTGCAGATCCAGCGATTACACTAGTCAACTTCACACGCCCATCCCCACGAAATCTCCACCAACACACACACACACACACACACACACACACACACACACACACACACACGGGAATATTCGATCCCACCTCGCTCAGCGTGGGGCGGCCTGCGCCACATTTGGAGACACCCAAGGAACAGGGTGGTCCCAACCACATCTGGATACGTTCTTAAAGCTGAAGCCCGCGTAGGAGGCTTCTGTTCGTGGCTCGGAAGCGACAAGAGCATTAAACACAAGTAGGGAACCGATTTAGCGCTCACCCACTACGTGGGGTCGCTTCAACACCGCCTGGCTGGGTGCTGAATCCTGGAATCGGCTTTCCCAAGAGGACACTGCATAGCCAAGCCTAGGGGAAGCCAGCCTCTGAGTAACCCAATGGTCCAGCAGCCTGGCTAGTTTGTCTTGCCTAGTTCAGAATGTTCTAGTGCCCAAGGCCAAGACAGGCCCTGACAGGTCCTCAAAGAAAGACAAGGGTGGGGCGAAATGAGCCCTGTGCCCGCGGGGATGTCGGAGGAACCCACCCCTCAAGGAACGATGGTGTGCAAAGGCTACCTTGAACACCTGGACCACCCACGCTACAACCGAGACCTGAGAAGGCTCAGTGCCAGCATGGCACACAGACTCGGACCGATTCATGGTCAAGAGTCCACAGCCCTGCCACCCCTAAGAAACGAGCCATTTCTCCCTTTCCAAAACGCGGATTGCAGTGAGGTTGAAAGATGAGCGGGGAAGCGGCTCCGCGGACGCACGGCCATGAGTGATTAATTAACGGAAAACCACATCCGAGAAAAAAAAAAAGTTTTCTGAAAGGAGCCGAGTCCGAGAAGGGCTCCGGTCCCTGCAGCTGTGGCCCAGACAGATCAGCCAGCTGACGCCTGGCCACCCCACTCAGTCGAGGACGCACCCTAGGGCCTCCTGGCCTGCGGAGGGTACGTGGCTTTCTGGCTTTCAATAAACTCAGAGTTTCACGTTTTTCCAGGACTGGGGTGGGTGCGGGTGGGGAGAACTTGAGCAGGGAGGTTACTAAAGTGACCCCAGAGCCTGCCGCTGGCTACCTACGGATACCAGATCCCAGTACAGTGCGCCACTGTCACTGCACTGGCAGTATCGGGGATCAGCAGAATTCAGACAAGGTTTGACCCTGTACTGAGCACTTGGCTCGCATTCCCGGAGGACTCCCTGGTCAATACAAAGATGTCCAGGCAAACACTCTCTTGTCTACTTTTTTCCTCCCTTTTTCAGACCCTCTTAAGCCGCCCCGGTGGTTTAAGAAAAAAGCAAAAAACATCAACAGCAAAAACCAACAAGGGCAATACGGTCACCAACAATAAAAAGGGGGGGAAAAAACCCAACCTGTATTTTCTGAATATCTATTTCTTTCATTGCCCTAATCGCCAGCATTTATTAAAATATATTCAGCCGTTGGAGACTAAAAATACAGTATAAATTGTATGGTCTTGGGCGGAATTTTTTTTTTAATTCCCCTTTTTTTGATTTGGTTTTACTTTTTAAATTGCAGGTTCTTGGTTTCTTTAGATAGTTGGGAAGATCTGAGGCAAGAAAAGGTCTTGTGTATGAATGAGAGAGAAAAAAATATTGCTTGTCCACCACACAAGGTGTGTATGTCACCTCGCCCCAGGAAGAATACAACTCATGATGTTATAAATTGCTTATTTTCAAAGTCATGGGCTGTTTCCTTGCAGAGAAATGGGCAGCACTCAATGAAGCTGCTGGGGGGGGGGGGGCACATGCTCCTCTGGGTAACTTGTGTTTAGAGACAATCAGTGCTCTATTTATTTGTTCTGGGAGGCAGGGTAGGCAGAAGAATATTCTGATGACAGCGAGAGAGACATTCTTGCTCCTTCCTCCTGACACACACACACGCACACACACACGCACACACACACACACACACACACACACACACACACACACACAGACACACACCCCTTCTTTCTCCAGCAGCTGTAATCAGAGAGAGTTTCAGTCTGGGGTTTGGGGTTTGTTTTGTTTGTGAGATTTAATACTACGTATATTTCATCACGCCACACTGGCTTCAACAACTTTTTAAAAAACCATGGAATTTAACATTAAATTTCAGAGCGTTGGCCAAGAGATGAAAGTGTAATAATATTTGTTTCCAGAGCTTTGGCTAAGAGATGGAATTATTTATTATGCTGTGGTGTGTGTGTGTGTGTGTGTGTGTGTGGTGCGTAGGGGGCACATTAAGCAGCAAGAGTGCCCATAGAATCTATACCAAATCACAATTATAACATTTTTGCTTAAACTGTTCTGCGGGCCAGTTCCAGAGAGCACATTCCAAAAGGGAGGTGTGAAAATTATGTAAGATGTCTGAAACCGTGCCCTGCTAAAATCGAGCTTGGTGTGCCAGGGTTATTTCATAGCCTTTAGGCCGCACCCCAAACAGGCCAGTAACCAAGGAACACTGGGTAGGAGCGCAGTTCCCAGGATAGACCTTAGGATGTGAGGGAGGTGGGCACACAGAGCCTAAGAGGCCACAAGGAAGGGCTGGGCCGGCCTTTTTAATACAATCATCCCCAAACTGCTAGAGTTACGGGAAGTGGGGCGTGGGGAAGTCAAGCTTCGTGAATTTCATGATAAATTAGTATGGAGTTTTAAACTTATGTTGGTTTGACTGTGTCCTTTGGTTCTGTTTTAAACCGGGTGTTGGGGGGAGGGGGGAGGGGGAGGGTGCGGGGGTACGGTGCGGGGGTACGGTGCGGGGGGACATAGATTGGCCTAGACTTCATGATTCTTCCGCCTTTACCTCCCAAGTGCTGATTACAAGTGCTTCTTGCTTAGAAAACGGTCCACAAGTCTGCCCTAGGACTGCACTAAACTGTTCTCTCTGGCAACGGAAGCCTCAGGAGTTCTGGGAGTGGAGACCTATTGGCAGTTGAAGTAAATGCACTAGGCTTAATTAAGAATGTTTCCGGGGCGGGGGCGGGCGGCTGGAGAGATGGCTCAGAGATTAAGAGCACTGACTACTCTTCCAGAGGTCCCGGGTTCAATTCCCAGCAACCACATGGTGGCTCATAACCATCTATAATGAGATCTGGTGCCCTCTTCTGGCGGGCAGGTGTACATGTAGACAGAGCACTGTATACATAATAAATAAATAAAATCTTAAAATAAAATGTTCCCGTGGGTTAAGGAGTTTTTAAGGTGCTCTCCTTTCTAGGCCTGATGGAAAGACAGAGTCCTGAGCTTCCACATCCTCGGCCCCTCACCCTCCACCTCACATACACACACAGAGAGAGAGAGAGAGAGAGAGAGAGAGAGAGAGTAGAAGCTGCTGCATTTGAGGGATGGAAGAGGAGGGGAGGCAGCTTAGCAAGAGTCTACCAGCCCTATACCCTTTGAGTGCCAGCAACAGTGACACAACCCCAAGACTGTCCTTCTGAGGGCAAAAAGCATAGGCCTGCTTGCCTGCTGCCTGCCGTACATGTCTGGCCTCAGAAGACAAGCGGGGCAACAGATTTAGAGAGAAGGTCCAAACAAGATCTTGGACTTGGGAAACCACTGTAGCCTAGAAGCAGGTCAACTAAACAGGTTAATATCCCCTGGGAGCTTGGGGGATCTGTTGGCAGCCAGCTGCCCCCCACATGGAGATCCCAGGCTCCGTGGTCCCCAGAGGAGCTCATCTCTCAGTTTGGGGGGTTGTTACTGTTTTTTTGTGTTTTGAGATAAGAGTCCATTCTTTAGTCCAAGTTGGCCTCTTGAACTCATTGTTTTCCTGCCTCGGCCTTCCCAATAAAATCCCAGTCATGACACACCTCCGGCATCTTTTCTGCTTAAGAAGCAATGCAAAGCACTTCTGTAATCCTGGAACTCAGGGAGGCAGATCTCTGTGAGTTCGAGGCCAGGCTGATCTACAACACAAGTCCAGGACAGCCAGAGTTAAACAGAGAAACCCTGTCTCAAACAAACAAACAAACAAACAGCTAGAGGAAACTCTGTCCTCTGCTCTGGACTCTCTCCTGCAAAGATGTGCATGCACTCTTCACCTTTAGGCAGTGGGACATCTGCATGAGATAACAAATGATGATAAAAAATGTACTATAAAAGAGAGACCCAAGTTTTGCTAGAATCTGTATGCGTGTGGATACATATATATATAGATATGGGATTCTATGTATCTGTGAATAAAACAAATATTACCTATGTGTATAAAGATACATGCAAATGCATATGTGAAACGTGTACTGTAGTTTTAAATTTGCATTCTAAAACGCTGCAAGAAGTTTGGTATTGGGACAGCACATGCCTGATATTCTTAAAATGCTGACTAAACCGTAACTTGCTTTTCATTCTTATAGGATCTCTAAATCAAGAGCAAACTTACTGCAGAGTGAAGTCACTCTACATGTGTAAAGACGACAGACATAAATTGTATCCAGGGTGGAATGTTGGAAATTCATTTCCGCCTTTATGGAACCTGACTTCGGGGCACGGGAGTTTCCGCCTCTTGGAGGGGGCCGCTAGGCAGAGCCAGAGCTTGGCACCAATAGCATTGCCTGGTTTTGTAAAACACTAAATCTGGACAGATTTACACAGAACAGAAGCGTTCCTTTCACCCTTTGCATTCCAGCCAAACAGCTTTGAGGACTTTTCTATGTTCCAGCCCCTCCTGATGTTTTCCGGTTGTATGGCTAAGCCCAGGACGTGAGCAGCGCAATACATCACGCATAAAAATGAGATTTGTATCATCGGGATTTTCTTAAAGCTCTGTCCACATCGCGGGCAGAGACATTTTCTCTTAAGATGTAGCAGCTGTGACCCTGATAAAACAGTGTGTGTCTGTAATGATAAATAAAAACCCTGGAATGGGTTCTACATGTCAGAAGACGGATTGTTTTCTTTGTAGTCCTCTACTTGAACTGTCTTCACATTTGTTTTATACCTTCTTATAAACAGTGGTTTTGTAAGGACAAAAGTTTCATAAAGAAGGTTCTGAACCATTTTCCAGACACCAGATGAATGAAACAATGTCTTCCCGTTTGACAGGCATGGCACTTTGGCTAACTTTAAATATGACTACCACTCACATCGGTGGGCAGACCACTCAGAAGCATCTCTACTCTACTTCTAAACGTAAAGGAGACTGTGTTTTCCTCAATGAAACTCAAGAACTCTTCACAGAGTGCTAGGAAGTGTGCGTGGTGTTAAATGCTTTTGGAGAGGAAGCATTTTCTCTGCCGGGTCCTGGCAATGCTGGCTTGTACAGCTAGACTTTCACAGCGATTATAATTTTGCATAAATATAGCTCAAAAGACGGGTTGTGAGAAAAGATATAAGTCAAATATGTTGTCACATTCTGTCAAAGCAAAAGCCATCAATTTGACAATCAGGTTTCTTGTTGAAGCCGTTCATAGCTAGCGACATAACTGATGGCATTTTTTTTTCCCACACTAATTTCATCATGTGTTTTTGAAGCTTGGCACAACGTGACATGCCCCAGTACTTCTGTAGTCCTCCTCCACGCATTCGGGAAAAGCCTGAAAGAGTGTCAGGACCCTGAGAGCTGCCTTCCCCACCATCCCTGCCTGTGGCAAAAGAGTATAGCATACAACGTACTCAGTTAAACAAATATTTAACTTGTTCTACATCCAAGGCAATCAGCTTTCAGGGCAACATATGGGCTTCCAGTTCAGGGCTGGAGCACATGGCTCGGGTCAGGTCGGGGAGTGACTGATGTGTGCAATCACGGGCAAAGGTTCCGGATGGGATTGGCAGATTTGGGGGTCAGGAGAGTGGATGGACTGGTCTTTGCTTTATTTTAGAATTCATTCCAGGTTAGAGCTCTCAGGGTGGCCCCGCATTGCTGATCTAGAGTCAGAATGTAACTTTTTTAGTTCCTTCTGGACATATTATTACTGGGGTCTAAGGTCAAAGGCCTGACTCTTGGGGTCTCAACGGACCACACATGGTCACTTGCCAAGAGTCCATCCAATCAGAAAGATGAGTTGAGGGCGTGAAACAAGAAAGATGGTTATTCAGTTTGGCTATATGGGGAAGAAACTGGGTGCCCGAGTCCTGAGGCCTGTCTTTAAGGATCTGTGGGGTTATATGGGGAAAAAAAGCACAAAGGCTGAAAGACTAAATAAATACCCAAGGGGCTTTGTCAAGTGTAATCTGGTTTGTCATCAGCTCAGGTCTGGTTCTGTGGGCTATGATTGGTTCCCATCATAGTGGGTAAGCCTGCAGGGCTCACTCTTCCTGGAATTTAAGGGAAGCCAGAAGAGACCTGAGAGAACAGGCCTGAGGAACTAACTGGAGTGGATCTGGACAGTGATTGGATCCTCCTCCTGGGAACAGGGTCATGCTGGAGGCATCTCTACTGCCATCCTCAGTAATGTGCCTGTCAGTGACCAGCACTTCCCACGTGCCATATAGGTCATGCAGATAAATGGCTTGCTCTCCCAGTGGAGATATTCTTGGGGCTGTGGAGTCTTCAGGTGGCCGTGAGAGATCTAGATCTGAGCTGTTCTCCATAGCTGCTTGGCATTCCATGGCTACCGATGCTCGGCGAGTCTAAGGTCATCCGTGTTATAGGCGTGAAGTGGCACTGTGGCCTGTTCTAGTCAGTTGAGAATCCTCTAGTGTATTACCACAGGCTGGGTGGCTTAGCTGCTAATATCTAGTCTCACAAGTCTGGAGCTCAGAAGTCCAAGACTAGCAGCCAGGATACAAGGACACTAATCTCATCTTGGGAGCTCCGCCACTCTGCCTTTGTCTAAACTTAATCGCCTCCAAACGACTCACTTCCAGATATCATCGTATGAGGGACTGGAGCTTCAACATAGGAACAAAAGTGTGTGAGGGGAACACAGCAAAGGCAGTATGAAAGTTATAAAGTATGTCAATAATTTTACATTAAACAATTTCTTGATGTCTTGGGTCAGATAAAATATATCTGTTGTAGGTGACCTCTAAAAGGTCCCCTCTGGTTGCAATCTCCTGGCACTTGTGCCTATTTCTAATTTTGAGATGGAGTCTCAGACTCACTATGTAGCCCAAGATGGCTTCAAACACACAGCAGTCCTCTGGCCTTGGCCTATCAAGTGCTGAGTCACAATTCCTGGGCTGGAATAGCTCAATCTTAGTATAGAACAAAGCTCGAGTTATAGACAGTCACGTCCAAGATCAGATTATGAGGAGATTACAGCTGCCATTTTGGATCTTCCTTCTTTTACCTCATTGCTTTTCTCTCTCTCTCTCTCTTTCTTTCTTTCTTTCTTTCTTTCTTTCTTTCTTTCTGTCTTTCATCTTAGATCCCAGTCATCCAGAACTGAGTGCCATTCTGAAGATACCAGACATAGGGGCACTGCTGTGGCTTGCCATCTAAAAGTCCATGTGCTGGAGCCTTTGAGTCCCAGTGTATCACTACTAAGGTCATGGTGTCTTCAAGGTAAAGGGGCATTGTCCTCAGAAGGGACTAATGCCTGCCTGTCCCTAGGTGCAGGCTCAGTCTCAAGGCTTTGATCGGTTACCGAAAGAGAGTGGCAATGAAGTAAGCTTGGCTGTGTCTCTCACTTTCTGTCCCATTCCCAACCTCCCTCTCATTCTCCCCACCATGATGAGATGCATCCAGATCTTTATCGCCTGTGGATGCCCTGTAGTTTAGATGGTCCAGCCACCACAATAAAAGCCAAATAAACCTCTTTTCCTTATATGTCACCTAGTGTCTGGCATTTTCTTATGGCAACACAAAACGGACTAAGACAAAAAGGATGAGAGGCCCTGTAGGAGAGAAATGAAGCACTTTAGCAGACAGCCAGTAACTGGTGTATGTTGCGGGACTGAGACTTCGTAGGAGCAAGGGAGGTTTTTGCGAAAGGACTATCCTGCCCCTGTCAGCACCGCAGAGGCCGTCACCACGTCCATGATGTGACTAGACTCTGGAGAACCCCTGAAGCAAGACTTTCATCAAGCTAAGCCACAGACAAACAATGGAGGTTTTACAGAGAAGTTTTAAAACATAATTGTTATGGCAACACATAAAGGATGGGCTATTTCTAAGGTCAAGTGTAAAATTGATTTTGCCTGTTTTTTTTTTTTTAGTTTTAAAGAAAGTTTTCAAGTGTATACCTCTATTGGGACTGCACTAGTGTCCGTGGTTTGGATGGGAACAACATGACTCAAGCTTAATTTGGGATTCTAAGGAGCTGGTCTCAATTATAATACATGCATGCATGCATACATTCATACATGCATGATTACATATATACCTAAAAATATGTAGCTGCAAATATAACAAAGTAATGTCAAAAATCATTCACCTCTTGTTGACCTATTAAACAGCTATGAATTGATAACCAATTATAGCCTTTCATGAATATCCCACAGTTATCTGGAAATTGCGCCCGGAAAGATCACTTTCTTTCTTTTCCTTTTTCCAGCGCTAGAAACTGAATGCAGAACTTTGCACATGCTAGGCAAATACCACACCTCTAAGCTAACCCCTGGTCCCCGAGGCCACTTCTAATAATTCTTCTAGTCATTCAACATTTTCTGGTTGGTTCAACACTTACTCGCTCCAAGGAGGTTATGGGAACACTGGCTACGCTGTATTTTTTTAATAATAAACTCCATATTTGCATGGACATATCATACACACACACACACACACACACACACACACACACACACACACACACACACACACAACCAACCAACAAAAAAAACATGGCCTCTTACAAACCGCTGCAGTGCATATAAGGGGGGTGACCCTGAAACACAGGCATCTCCAGCACACCCAAAACTGTCCCCTACCTATGTGGCACCGCCACACGCCTCCCTTAAGCACTGCTGTGCTGTCTTCCACAGGCCTGACTTCTCAGAACTCCAGAGAGCTGTGTTTTCATTCAGTTGTTGTTGAGCTAGAGCTGAAGCTGGGAAGGAACGAAGGACTTCATTTTCTATTTATTTGAATTTGCAGAACCACAGAAAGCCAAGGTGATAATTAGAAAAAATATTTTAGAAGACCATATTCTATTGGGTTTTTATTTTTCTAGCACAGTGACAAGTTCTGGTAAGTTTTCAATAGTGAAACATCATATTTGCCTTCATTTGACCAGAGAACTGTTGGGGCAGGCCTTTCTTGCCCCGGCTATTTATAGATTGCCCTGGAATAGGCTGTCTTGCTAAAGTGAACATTGTTTTGTTATTTTTGCAGAAATTTAATTTTAAAAAATTCTCTTCCTTGCATATCTTAAACGCATTTTATTTTGACATCATAATCGCAGGTATACTTCATGCTGCCCCAGTGAGGTGACGTCTATGCCAACATTTGGTCATGAGTAGTTGGTTCACTACAAGTGATAGTGTCAGTCTTTTGAAAATGACTTTTGATAAAAGCTGTAGAAAGCATTCCAGCATGGCCGTCGTGTGTGATTTAGCCGGGGACAGGGGTGGTTAACGCTGCCTAACTTTCCCAAGGTGTTAGTGCATAAAGGGCGCTCTGAAATTTTGTGTTAAAAAGCTAACCTGCTGGGCCGAGCATGGTGGCGCACACTTGGGAGGAAAGAAGCAAGTGGATCACTGTGAGTTCGAGGCCACCTTGTCTACAAAGTGTGTCTAGGACAGCCAAGTCTACACAGAGAAACCCTGTCTCAAAAAAAAAAAAAAAAAAAAAAAAAAAAAAAAGAAAGAAAGAAAGAAAGAAAGAAAGAAAAGAAAAAACAAGAAAAACAAAACCAAAACTGTCATTAAAAAAAAGTTTACAAAGCTAACCTGCTGATCTGATGCAGGCCTTTAGTCCCAGCACTTGGGAGACAGAGGTCTCAGGTCTTGGTGAATCTTAGCTTCTCAGTGAGTTCTTGGCCAGCCAGGTCTACACAATGAGACCCTGTAGTACATCAAAAGAGCTGATCTGAGTGAACATGGTTTTGGAAGGACACATTTATTATTTTTATTACATGTATTTCTATTGTCTTCCATTTAAAGTCCTTAAACTAATATTCCAGGTGTCATCAAGTCTTTTCTAAGATTCCGAGACAATAGAGTCAAAGGAGTATGAACGCTTCTGTTTCCCAGGGCCACTAACAGCACGTGTCACAATCCACCTTTCAAAGCCACGCGCCCCCCCCCCCCCCCCCCGCCCCCCACCGATGCCACTGACTGCTTTTCTGGAGCCAGGAACACAGGGCGCCCTGCAAAACATGCTTGTCTAAATTTACAGCCAAGGACTACAAAGGTAGAACTTCATTTGTTAGTCTCATCTTAAAGCCCGTTCTCATGGCTTTCACATTCATTGCTAAGAACCGTTGGCTTAAGGCTTCGGGAGACTCTCCCCCCCCCCCCCGCCCCCACGGTAACGTACATGGCAGACACACCGTGTATGTTCCTTTGAATCAAGAAAGCTGTCAGTTTGCCAATGAAATTCTACTGCTTTCTCTGAAAAATGAGGAGTTGCTTTATAAAAGCTAATGCAGAGGGCCTGCTCAGAAATTAAAAAAAAAAAAGCTAACCATGTTTATATAAATTAGCATCGTTTGGGCACTTATTGTTTCATTATATTTCTTCGTATTGCTTTTCACTTCCACTGCTACTACACTTTCAGTGGACTTCGGGTTTTCCACTAGACACGGCATTTAGAAAACCCTTGGGAACTGAAGGTGTTGGAATCCACGCAAGGCAGGTCTTTACCTCCCATTAACCGGCCTCCTGCTTTCTACCTCCCCCTGGCTGGATGTCCATTTAGTGTCTACCATGTACACATTAAGTTTTCTTCCCTGGAAGTCACTGTCTCTAACCCTCTAACTTCGGAGGTCTCTAAGAGGAGCGCACCCTTCCGGTTGTTCTGTTTCAGAGCCACGCGATTGGGCACTCTGTCAGGAGCCTCACCCCTTCCTTCTCAGCCCCCTGCTGATCCCGAGGTCTCCTCAGTAACTCGCCAAGTGTATCCAACGTCAGCAAAGAAAGGTGCCTGTGTGAGTAATGAGAAGAAAGGAGGGAACGTCCGCTGCGGACTTAGATCAGCATCAAAGGGTTGCGCCAGCAGCCCCACCCCAGGCACAACGCACAAGCCACCACGGACACCAACTATGCAAGTGGCTTTCCAGGTCTCAACCCAATGTCTTCCTCACACACTGCTGCCTTTTCAAGCAATCAGTACAAAGTATGCCTGTGGCTATTATTCTGTGGCTTTTGAGATGGTGATGAAGGGCATAAGAGCTGAGCAGGAGGCAAGGCCTTCCCTGGGCAATTTGCCTGAGTCCCTGTGTGGGGTGGGTGCAGACTACTCGCTTTGTTTGCCGTTCCCCACATGACTCCTTGGATGACTGACAGAGCAAGCAGACTGCGAACAGCATCACTTCAGGAGGATAATGACCAGCCATCATAAATTCCTTTTTTTAATAGTTTATTACAGGTTGTAGACTGTTGACAATGACTTTGTTTTACAGCATGAAGGATGATCAGTCCTTGTTACTGCCAGTCTCTAAAACAACTTTAAGACTTTTTAGTACCCCCAGAGAAAACAGCCTTTCATGAACCAACTCGTAAATAGTTGTGTTTAAGCCACAGTTACATAGGCCGAGGGAAGAAGGGAAGAAGAAAAAAAATCTGTCTTAGATGCAAAGAGGTCCTGCTGGGGGTCCCCTTCATGTAAATAAAATGGCAAGAAGCCCTCTGGGCCATTCCTCTATATCTGTCTTTCCTGGGTAATAAATGAAACCGGATGAAGAAATCTGTGAGAGACGTCACACCACGACAGAGAAACTAAAATGAGGTGTGAATGAGAAACCTGTCATTTCATTACTAACTCCTTTTCTGTGAGAGACATTAATATCTTTTGATAAAAATCTCATTTTTTAAAGATTTTTTTTTGTTGAACATTAAATAGGAAACAACAGGTCATCAACATCATCATCACTGGAGAGCTTACATGGCTCAACAGTTCCTAAAAATGGCTGTCATGAAGTAGAAAATAATTCTGTGGGTGTTTCATTAGAGGAAAGAGTCTAGAAGAGAGTGCACATCTTTTCCCCCCCCCCTTTACAAATGTTTTGTCTTTCATTGGAAAAATGCATAAGCCCTAGATTATATATTTTTAAAGGCAATTCTTATAAAGCACACACAGAGTTCGAGCCACACAAGTCAGCGACATATGTGACTGATCATATTTTTGATATATCTCTCTGCCTAATCATTAACTTTAAATGCCATTTAAGAATTTGTAATCCACCGTAAATTATCTCACAGGAAAAATGTAAGAGGGCTGCTGAGTAATGTGGAACATGCGAGTCCGCCAGCACTTGGCCGCCAAACATTGGCGGTGGGGGGAAGTCCCAGATATAAGTTAACATAAATTATAGTGACTGTAAATCTCTAATGATACAGTGCTGGTTAGAGATGACTGTGTTTAGAAGATAGGAGCAGACCTATTAACCACCGCGACATCTGCCCAGCAGCCCTTGAAAGTCCTCACCCCCCACCTCACCCCCCCACCTCACCACCCCCCCCCTCCCCCCACCCCCCCTCACCTCACTCCCCTCACCTCACCCCCCTCACCTAACCCCTCACCCCCCTCACCCCCTCACCCACCCCCCTCCCCTCCTTACCCCCCTCACCTCACCCCCCTCACCTTACCCCCCTCACCTCCCCACCTCACCCCCCTCACCTCACCCCCTCACCTTACCCCCCTTACCTCACCCCCCACCTCAAGCCCCCCCACCTCACTGTACCACATTTCAAAATGCATCGTACTCATTACAGCCCATTGAGCACAGAAAATCATATTTGAATTGTGACATGCTACTCAGCCTCAGCTTTTATAATGAAAACTACAAAGCAAGCTCTCGATTCAGGTTTCTTATTTTCTCCATTCGCGGCAGCAGCTTAGACAGAATTGGCTCAACAGGGTCAAAAACCAGAGAGGGATGTGCAGCCCCTTAGAAACTTTGCTCAGGTGGGAGTCCACAGTGAGCTGAATTGGCTATGGTCATTGCTGCGTTTAAAGTGTTTAAAGTTGTGTTTAAACTTCCCCTATGAAGTGCAGGGGAAGTTATAAATCTGTTTGAGAAAATTAATCCCCTTTTCAAATCTTCATCTTTTCCTTCAAGATGTGTCTCCAAAGAAAGACAATTACGTCAAAGAAGGTTTGGGGGCCTCACTCTGCACATTATGGAGGGCTATTAGACATCATGTAAACTGTAGACAGCAGCATTTCCACCACCCCAGCCCTTCACATCTGCACACCAGCTTCTTGGGAGCAGAGCAGAGACATGTGCATTTTAACATATTCCAACAACAGAGTTGGGGGTGGCACGGATGTACCTTTTGCCATATATGGCCATCACGCAATTCTATCCAAGAACTCAATGCAGATATTTATTTATATAATATTGCCATTCCTTACCCCCACCTCCAGGCTGGCAGAGGTTGAAGGACACACTTTGGGGAGGTCTCTACCGCAACTGTATTCCAAAATAGAAATGGTGTTGATTGGGTTTGACATATTTTTTTTTTCTTGAGGATGGATTGGACTATCAGTGTGTGGGGTATGTCAGAGTATTTTTTTAATCAGCCCTTCTAAAACTATCAACGGGTATAACAAAATTTGAAGTTATTACACACTAAACATTTTATTTGTGCTTGGGGATTCTTGGCTGAGCGTACTCATTTCTTTGGAGAATCCCAGGCCCCACTCAAATTCCAGGCATAGCCCCATGGAATAAAATGGATTCGAGATGGTATTTCATAAATAACTTGGGGACACTGCCTAACATGCTTAGACTAAGCTTTGCTGATTGTTAAGGAGGAGAAATGCAGTCAACAGGTGGAACGGAAGGACTGGAATCGAATTCCAAAGGAAAGAGTTTATATGGCAGTAATTTTTTTTCATAATTAGAATTTTTGTAATTAGGCAAATATAAGTGAGATTATTTTAGTGTAGTGGCCATTTCAAAAACGTACAACAAGGATGAAAATGTAGTCAAATCAGAAGTTACGGTGTTATAAAATCTGATAGCAAGCAGCGAGCGGCGGTGCCCCTCACCTTTAATCCCAGCACTCAGGAGGCAGAGGCAGGCAGATCTCTATGAGTTCAAGGCCACTCTGGCCTACAGAGTGAGTTCTAGGACGGCCAGGGCTACACAGAGAAACCCTGTCTTGGGGTGGGGGGAATCCGAGGGCATGCGAAGGAAAGGGTCATTAGCCTAGAATCCATCCAATTCTGCTCTCTTCTTGGCTTTCTGATCTCTCTTCCTTAGAACTCCTCTCCTGTGACGATCAAGCAGAGGACAGTTTTAATTGCTGTGGGACAGTTAACCACCTTGGCAGCACAGAACTCAGGAACCAGGACACTCTTAAGCATGGTGCGGGGCCCACACCATTTTCACTGTCAGTGTAGGGTTCTCACTGTGGCTCCATGCCAAGCTGTCTGCTCTCCCCTTTTGGTCCCCACAGGAGCCTCTGTGTCCGAAATGCTCTCCACAAGTTAGATGAGGCGTGGCTTTATGACTCATCCTCTGCCTGATGGCCTCCAACCCACAATAAAAGCAAGCCTCTTCTCAACACCTCCCGAACCAGAATGTTCCATTGGAGACCAGAGACGCTGCAGATCTTCAGTGTTGCACAGCCAACCCTCTCACTCCGTGGGCCATTCTCTCCTTCAAATTATATTTCAAGTCAATTCACCCACCTAGGTGGTATTGTAGCTCCGCCCCATAGGGGTGGGGGAGGAGGGGCTATCCTAAAAGGTTAATTATCTGGAGCGTGGCAGGCGCTTAACATTCTGGATCCCAGAATGGAATTTAAGCCTATTTAGATTTTTCTGTGAATTCTTTGAGGTTAATGCAACTTCTGAATGTGACTAATAATCTCTAATTATTTGCGGAGATGGTAGATGTGAGACCAGATTAAATCCAGAGATAATCCCCAAATCTCATTTTAGCCAAGAGCCCAGCGCTTTTCCCACCAACCCTAAGTCAACTCAGAACCACAGGACCGACTCGATGCTCAGCTTTCCTTTCTCCTGTCCACCCTCTGCTGGAGATGCAAACGAATCGCGGGATTTCCAAGGCGTGGCTGGAGGGTGAAGGGAGAAAGCCTGCGGAGGGGAAAGCGGAAAATCCCGCCGACAGCCTGAGCCCCCTGCCTTACCGGAGAGGCAGACACTCAGTACCCGAAGGCCAGGGTTTTAGCATAGAAGGAACAACCACGTGTGCAAAACATAGGAGCCCCGGGCGCCAGTGCCACGAGGAAGCCTCTCTGTCCCTTGTTCAGAGACGGGGACACTGAAGTCCGTGGTCCCTGCCAAGTTGGACTAGCTTCCTCCTGGCAGGGGGGTGGAGGACAGTGGATCCTGGAGCCTCCACTCTGTGCCTTCAGCTCCAGACAAAGGGACGCCGGGGGGGGGGGGGGGGGGGGGCGGGCTCCCCTGCTCCCTCCCACTGAGACACAATATCTGTTAGCTAGGCCCAGAGGAGGGCAGCAGGGGCTTCCCCACCGGCCTTGCTTTTATGCTGTCTGCTTTTTTTTTTTTTTTTTGGTTTTGGTTTTTCGAGACAGGGTCTTTCTATGTAGCTTTGGCTATCCTAGACCCGCTTTGTTGACCAGGCTGGCCTGGAACTCACAGCGTGGCGCACGCCTTTAATCCCAGCACTCGGAAGGCAGAGGCTAGTGCTCTTCTTAAAGCTCTTCTTAAAGCTTATAAAATCTTTGTCTTACTTTACCTGTTTATTAGCATCGGAACAGTTTCATAATCTCTTTGAGGCAGGTATGTTTTGAAGAGACATTAAATTTTTTACATTATCATCAATCTTATTAGAAATTTCAAGATAATTATCAAGGAAACAAAACATTGCAAATATTTTTAAAGCTGAGATTTTTTCCTTAAAAGAAAAAGCTGGAATGAATATATATATATATTGGTTTTTCGAGACAGGGTTTCTCTGTGTAGCCTCAGCTGTCCTGGACTCTCTTTGTAGACCAGGCTGGCCTCGAACTCACAGAGATCTGCCTGCCTCTGCCTCCTTGAGTGAGGGTGGAAATATTTTTATTAAAGAATTAAATGTCCTCAGGTGGTGGTGGCGCACACCTTCAATCCCAGCACTTGAGATTAACCGGATGAACGGTATTTTCTTGGGGTGGGGTGACAGAAACGCGTGGAAATGTATTCCAAAAGCTGAAAGGAGCCAGTGGGGGGGGGGGTCGAAGGAGCAGACGGAAGGGGTCCATCAAATTCATTACCCAAAGCTGGGTCCTGAGCTTCGATCCTAAGTCTCAAAAGTCAATGATCGGCTAATTTCAGAGACTCTACACTCAGTGTATTCAAAAATGTAGTGGGATCGGGGTCCGGGGTGAACCGGTTACAGATAAATAGGTTCACAGACAGAGGCCAAAGCGTTAGCGGGAAGAAACTGAGCACCTCTCTTCCCAGGATGAAATGTCCCTGTGAGGGTTGGAGGAACCTTCCTCCCTGCTCAGAGCTCCTTGGCGACCGCCTGCAGGACTCCGTGTCGAGTCGCCGCCTCAGCAGAAACGGGGTACCCTACCCAATCGCAGGGCGGCTGGCGCGGGTCAAATGCACAATCCAGCGGCGACTTCTCACTGTCCTCGGGGGACTCCCGGGGACCCCCTCCGCCTCCCGGCGCCAGCTGCCACCCCGGCTCAGCGCCTCGCAGCCCCACCAGCAACTGGGCTGACTCGCGCCTCGGGCCTCTTTCCTGCCCCCGCGTGGCCATCCAGGGAAAACCGTACGGCTCTCGCCAGTCGCCTAGGGCCGCCGTTGAGGTCTTGATGGGGAACACCTGGGTCAGTGCGGGGGGGGGGGGGGGGGGTGGGGGGCTGCAGGGCGGGGCGGGAGGGGTTGAGGGCACCGCGAAGAAAAACTGTCGAAGACGTTAACGCTGGATCCAGTGGGCTCTGACAGGAGGATGGTCATCTAAAGGCCGTTGACCAAGGACCCGGCTGGCTTAGTGGGAAATCATGTGATTAACGTGGTTCTGTAGTACGGAGGTAGGAGACAGACAAGGGGCATAGTTTTGACCCGGCGGGACCAGCCTGGCTGCCCCTTGGCAGGGCCAGCAGCAGGAAGGTGCTTCACCTTACTGCTTACAAGGCCTTACAAATGACTTCCACATCCTATGTGGGTGTGTGGCCTTTCCAGTGGCCACGTAAGCTCTCTGGCTTTCAGCTGCCAAATAATATGTTTACTGCCCTCCGTTTGTCATACAAGGACAAAATTGAATGTGACTGAGGAGGGTAGGTTTCCTGTCTTTGCTGCCCCCAGAATAATATGGCTTGGGGAACAAAGATCAGATGGGGACCCATTTCCCTGTGGCCATCCAGGTTGCTGCTGGTTCAGGGCCCCGTTGTCACATGACAAATTATCCATGGGGCGCAAAGCAGGACTGATAAACGCAGCTCACCTCCCTGGAAACTCCAGGTGGGCTTGAGTCACTCGCTGGTTTGTGTTTTATGGAAGTTCTCTGGAGGGCTTTGAAGTGTTTGTCTTCAAATCTGTTTCTCAGCTCCCAGCTCCTGAATAAATTACCCTTCCCTCTGCTTCCACGCCTTCAGCCCCCCCCCCCCAATACCCCCCTCCGCCCCCACCACCACCCCGCAGTGTGAACAGGGGAAGTCGTGGGTTGTTTTTTGGCTTGTGTGTTTGTGGATTGGTGTTTGTTTGTTTGCTCTTAGAATGAGAGCAGTTGGACTTACCTGACACTTGCTGGTCCTGGGAAATCTATTTTGTATGTGGTTGGCTGAAAAACTTGAGTGAGATAAGGGGAATTGGACCGTTGGACTGGATTCTGGTGTCAGGCTTGCCCCTGGGTCACAGGGTCACAATTTGCTTCTCGAGTCTGATTGTCTTGTGAGTCAAACAGCACTGATGCTCATTTATAGATGATGTCAAACACTCACGCTGAGAACATCTTGATGCTCGTAGAAGGATTGCCACAGAAGCTGGTGCTGACGGGTGCCAGGCAGTTCTGCTGTGGAGACTTGAGGCTTGTATTTGTTGTGTTCTTTGTATAAAGGGGGGGGGGGGGTCATCAGCTAAGGCCTTTGGCAAGCCATGAGGGACTTCCTGTTACCCAGCAAGCTTTGTAGATGGGATTGCTCTTAGGCCCGTGAGAGAAGGCAGAGCGTGGATCAATTGTCCATTTTGATGCGTGTGACAGGAGGGTGCTGCCCTTTTTATGCCCTACAATGCCACTAAAATTGACATTTCCGCCATCCACACAGTATGTTGAAGAGGTTATTAAGAGCCCCTAGGGAACCCCACAGCAGCCATTTCTGGGATCCTGATTTACCACATTTTCATGACTTCCCTCCCCAGAGTCTTGTACTATGAAAAGACTCTTTGGTTCTCCAGCGGGGCCTTCCCAAACAAAACGAAGGCCCCTGTTGCCCTTTCCATGTTGAAAGTTCTTCTAAAACGACAACAAAAAGTAAAACAAACAAAAACTTAAAATAAACAAAAAGAAAGACATCTGGTGTGTTCACAAAGCACACATTTCTTACCCTAAAATAATTAAAGCCTGCCACAGGTTCAGCTGGTCCTGCCTCTGGCTGGACGCATGGCTTCAGATGCCTGGTCCATATCACAGCTCCAAAGGAGGACAGCGGAGTCATCACTGCACTCTTTCGTCTTCTTTGGGGGATGTGCTCGCTTGTCTGGACTTCCCGTGTCTGTGTGTCTCTTGTTCCAAGGCCTCAGACCTATATATACAGTGGTTCTCCTGTGCAGAGGAACCTTTGCCGGCAGCGGGGGGTGGGGTGGGATAGGGGTGGGGAGCTTTCAGGTTCCTCCCTGGGCCTCTGGACAGTCGCATGAAGTCAGCAACATCCAGGAAGGTTCACAAGCTCATCTGATACTCTTTATTCTCCAGGAGCACGTCAGGGAGGCTGAGCACCATCCTCCCAGAAGCCTGCCCACTCAGTATTAAAAAGGCCCTTCGTCCCTCCTGCCTCCCCCAAGTACACTGCTGAAGTACTCCCCCTCCTCCACCCTCACAGACCTCCCACTGAGCTCCAGTTTCCAAACCAAACTCTGTATCTGCATTCTTGATTCCCTAGAAAGCATTTAAAAATAAAATAAAATTATGTATTTTGAACTGACTTGCATACTGGAGTCTTTTCTTCCTGCCTGCTGCTCCTGTCTCTGAGGAGGACTAATCTCAGTCAAGTTCTAACCCCAGGGATGGTCCTCGGACTCCTGGGAGGTGAAACTACCTGCAAAAAAAAAAAATCACTTGTCATCTCTGCAGGTTGTCACGTAGTCCTTCAGTCCTCTCCGATGTACCAGGCATGATTTTACAAGCCAAAGCTATGACTCTGTTGGGCCAAGAACTATAAAATCACAGCCGCAGGTAAACAGGTTCACGAGTTCCTGTCTGCATGAGGAAAAGAACCGAATTCCCCAACTGGCAGTTTGTGTATCTCCTGGTGAGGTTTATTTGTTGAATATTTTCTTTAGCCTTCTACAGACATCTGTTACTAAGCAAGTAGGAGTGCGTGTCAAAGGTTGGAGGGCGGAGAGATGAGAAGAGTAAAATCTTTAAATTCACTCACTACACTCTCAGATAAAGAAGGCAAAACAGTGGCTTCCTTGGAAGGTCCACTTTCTAATAATGGAAAGTGGTGGCTGTCACCTTTCCTGGCAAAGAAGGCTTGCAGCTGTGACTATGTCAAAGGTCTTGAGATGGGGACATTTTCTTGAATGATCTGTTGGGAACCTGTGTAATCACAGGGGCCTTTGTAAGTACAGGAGGGAGGCAGGAGAGTGACAGACAGAAAGATCTGAAGATGCCAAATTGCTGGGCTTTGATGATGAAGGGAGAGGCCATGGGCCAAGGAATGCAGGAAGCCTCTAGAAGCTGGAAAAGTCAAAAAGATGGATTCTCCCCGAGAGCCTCCAGCAGGAGCAGCCTTGCCAACATCTTGATTTGAATCCAGTGAGGCCCACTTCAGAATTCTGACCTCCAGCACTGCACACTAATAAATCTGCATTATTTTAAGCCACTGAAGTTGTAGATGCCTTTTACAGTAAAACTTCACAGTGTCTGTTAGCGTGTTGACACTGCTTCAGAAAAGGGTACAGTCCTTGTTTTGGATTTAAAGGGGACACTGGTACAACATGAAAAATAAAATCATATTCCCATTTACTCCTTCATCCCGAGAGTTGTAATCTGCCGTTTTGTCACTATTATCGCTAAAATCTGCATAAGAAACTGTGATGAACTATGTGAGAGGAAACTGAGGCTTACATTACAATGGTTAGCTAACTTCCCTGAAGCTGTACCCTCAGACACAAGCGAATCCTCTGCAAAGTCCAATGCTCTGATCTTCTACTTGGTAGGTCTCTATGGCCCTTCTCAGAGAGCGGCTCACGTATCCCGCGTGTGTGGTAACTGCACAGTGCTGTGAGTTCTCCCTGAGCATATGCATGAGGCTATGCTTGTGAAATGCATGTGTGTTGAAGGTCTGTGTGAGTTACACTGTAGAATGTGGGGAGTGTATGCATGTGTGTACATATGCATGACTGTGGCAGATATGTGTGGTCTGTGTGGCGGGGGGGGGGGGGGGGCGCGGAGAGAGATTGACTGACTGACTGATAGATTCTGGAAACAGTTTCCAATCTACAATCTTCCCACTGCAATGTCCTCAAAGTCTCTGTGGCCCATGCCACCGGCGTTGACACTGAGCCACGCAGAAGAGCAGTCTACAGAAGGTTTACCCTGCAGCTCACTGAGCTTCATTAGAAAATGTAGATTTATTTTTCTCAGTGACAGTATAATTTGCTTCCTCTCTTGTAAGAAATGAAAGAGCAGTTGCTCCTGACAGCTGTGGGGGCTGCCTTCCTGCCCAGATGAGTCCAGTCTCCACCAATGCTGTTACACCTGTTTAAACAAGGAACAGAATAGGTATTTATTTAAAGTTCAAGAGGCCATATGAGCCACGGCCTAAAATCTAGGCCTGGATATAATTATGAAAGATACATCCTCCTTTGTTCTGGAGGGTTTTTGCAGGCCACGGTCCCTCAAAGGCTTAGACAATTTGCCTCAACTCCCAGAGTAGGTACCTCCCAGAGCGAGAAAGATGGGGGCGAGCCTGACCGCTGAAGTGGAGGCTGCAAATGTGTGCTTTCACATGGACCCCAGAATGATGCAATGCAGGCCCTGCTGGTGGCTGGAACCATCCAAGAGGGCATGGATAAAGATTCGAGAACCGGGTCCTCTCCTGGCGGTTGCCATGGGGCCCAGGAATCTGCATTTTCCTAAAGTTCTCTAAAGGCATCAAGATGGCTCAGGAGTAGGGGAACTGGCTGCCAAGCCTAATGATTTGAGTTGGACCCCAGGACCCATATGGAGGCATGGGAGAAGTGACTACTTACGCAAATTGTTTTTTGACCTTCACACATGTGCTCTGGCATAAACACACATACGCGCACGCGTGCACACACACACACACACACACACACACACACACACACACACACACACAGTAAATAAGATAAAAGCAATTCCCTTGAGAGATTTCTGCACGATGACTCCACTTTGGAACCCCCTAACTTAGGACCTGGGGGCAAGAGGGAGAGTGTTTCTGAGACCAGGACAGGGACAATAAAGCAGTAATTACCATTTACTGAGCCTGCTCGAAAGCACGTGCCTGTCGTTTGGCCAGTTGGCAGATGAAACCACTGGGACCTTTTATTCACTTATCTGTCATATTCTGGTGCACCTCGGGGCAGGGGTTCTCCATGTTTTTGAGGTCATAGGCTCATTTGAGATGAGAGAAATCATTAAACCCTCTTAGGATAAAATTGTGCATGTCAAAGATTTTGCACCATTTCAGAGGGTCTGTAGCACCCCCTGAAGGGCTTCATATTGAGAAAGACGGCCCAGGAAGTCAGTCCCTTGGGGTGTCCACACACAACAGCCTGAGTTAGAGCTTTCGGGCACTTCCTGTATACAGAGCAGCTGGGAACTGCTACAGACACAGAAGGGGAAGACGGGGCGAGACAGTCTGGAAGAACTGACAGACCAGAAAGACACTGTGAAGTTCAAGGCATTTGTGTCAAGTTCTGGCGCCATGACTGTGGCCCTGGTAGGAGGTCTGAGAGAGAGGGGAGGAGCTCAGCACAACAGAGGGGATTTTGGGCAGGTGCGCTCAGCACACGACCTCTTAAAGAACATGGCATTTTGTGGAGAAGGAGAAAACCACATCCAAAGCAGAAACCAGGAAAAATAAGTCTTGTTGTTTAAACAAACAAAAACTAAGCCAGGCACAGTGGCACAGGCCCGTACTCCCAGCACTTGGGGAGGCAGAGGCAAGCAAATTTCTGTGAGTTCGAGGCCAGCCTGGTCTACAAAGTGAGTCCATGCCAGCCAAGGCTACACTGTCTCAGAAAACAAACAAACAAACAAACAAAGAAATGGAGAAATAGAGGGAAGAAATGTGTGTGGGTTGAGTTCTGTCAACCTGACACAAAGCTAGACATATCTAGGACAAGGGGGTGTCTTAATTGAGAAAATGGTCCCATAAGATCGGCCTGTAGGCAAGTCTGTAGAGCATTTTCTTGATTAGTGATTGATGTGAGAGGGCCCAGCTCTCTGTGGGTAGTACTATCTGTGGGACGGTGGTCCTCGGTTCTGTAAGAAAGCAGACCGAGCAAGCTGTGAGAGCAAGACAGTGAGAGCACCCCTCCATGGCCTCTGCACCAGCCCCTGTCTCCGATCCCCTCCCTTTCTCCCTCCCTCCCTCTTGGAGTTCCTGTCTTGACTTCCTTAGACAACTGCCTGTGGTGTGGAAGTGTAAGCTAAACATGCAAACTCTTTCTTGTCTGAGTCGCGCTTGAGTCAGGGTCAGGGTCTTCATCGCAGCAATAGAAACCCCGGCTATGACAAAAGGTTAAAGACAGGGAAGACGCTTCAGATGGCAAAGTGCTTGTTGTGCAAGACCCAAGTGCTTATAGTTCAGGCAGGAACTGGTCTCCAGTCTGCACATAAAAGCTAGACGTGGTAGTACAGGGCTGTTTCCCCAACACCGAGAATGCAAGGATTTCCAGGGCTTGGTCTCCAAACAGTCTAGGGGAGTCAATAAGAGATTCAGGTTCAAACTGTTGGCGAAGACATCCAATGCAGACTTTTTGGCTTACACACACACACACACACACACACACACACACACGCGCGCGCGCGCGCATGCACTATACCAATTCCCAGTTCTGACAGGACTTAACAAAGTTGCATGAGGCACACTTGCTTGCAGATGACAGAGGAAGTCTGAACTTGCAGCAGTTAGCGAGGGTGGCATTTGAGGCGAATGCCACACGCCTCTGTCCCTTCAGTCTGACAACTATCCACTATAAGACCCTAGAAGTCTACAAAACAACATGTAGGTCTGGGTCCCTCTCCAGAGGCTTTTGGATACTAAGAATTCCCTCCTCTATCCTGTAGGGGGAGCTGCTACAGTTTTGAGATCTGTCTTTTGAGTCCTTCCAAGGTGGAGGACCAGGAATAAACGAGGCTGGGAGGCCAGCCAGGAAAGAACTGTAAAGGACCAGATGCAAGGAAGGGCTGACCAAGGGCCAGGGGAGAGCAGGTCCTGGTGAAGCTCTATCCAGAGGGAGGAGGGGTGGGCAGGACCATAGCTTTGTTGGAGAGTGGTTGAGCCAATATAATTTAGAGGGTCGTGTGGCATACCACAAGTCCAGGAGGGAGACAAGAAGTCACGTGGCTCGAAGTATCTTCATGGTATTGGGGATCAATATCGTAAGGAAAGCCCACTGTCCAGCTGGCGCTGGACCCATGAAGCTTGGGTTATTGAAACAGGCGAGGGGTTTCAGCGACTCGAGGCCAGGCTCCTTGCAGGCAGATGGAGTGCTTTGATAATGTGTACTCTATGAAGGTTAACCTAAAGAAAGGGTGAACTTGAAACGGTAAAGTGTTGAAAGAAACGGGGAGAAGTGCGGCCTAGAATAGCCCTGACCTTCTTGGGACCCGAGGGAACTGCCACAGGAGGAAGTGTGGAACCAGATGTAAGGGCCCCATACTGGTCCAGGTCGGTAGGAGTGTGTCAGAAATGTTTATAATCACTGCCTGGGAGAGAAAAATAATTTCTTAGGCAAAAAAAAAAAAAAAAAAAAAAATAGTCGCCCAGTTGAGAATGTACTGTCTTTGCATACCAATGAGGTTACTAAGTAGATCCAGAAATTATTACAAGGTCTTATAGCCCTTTTGAAACAATGGAAAACATACCACAAATATGATTTCCTGTTTTAGACAAAGCCACACATAACCACGTTTCAAGAGAAGCAGCAACGTAGGTTCATTAGCTCTGCTCCCATTCAGAAGGAAACTTGTTTTCATTTAAGAAACTCTCTGACTGGATTTCACTCTCCGCTCTACATGAGCATCCCTTAGTGACCAACAGGACAGGAGGGTTTAATCACGTGCTCTTGTATCCACTGGTGAAAAGGACCCGATTCCATCTGGTCTCCTCCAGACCAACTAGAACACAGACGGCCCTCCACTCCCCTTGTCAGTTCTGCTTGCAAACGAGAGGTAATAGTAGCACCCACTGGGACCACTGCAATCTCAACTCGGAGATGTTTCTGGCCTTCCGGGCGCCATCCCAAATGACACACAGTCACGAGTCACCTGGAGATAGGGTTTGACATAGTTCTGAGATGTGTCATTGGGTGATGTCATCACTCTGCTAATATCATGGGTGAGCTTATACAATCTGGATGGCTCAGGGCTGTCATGTGACACTGCTCCTGGCGAGGTCAAGGGATGTGCTAATCACAGCTGCGTGGAGGTGCTGTCGGGATAACAAAGCATTCTGCTTTACAGTCCGCTTTTTAAAATATAAGTGGGATTACATACTAGCATAATAACTAAAGGTATGGTGCTGTACTTGGGTGTGCTGGCACACACCCATAAGCCTGGCATTGGGTGGGGTGAAGGCAAGGAGGATCAAGAATTGAATGTCATCCTTTGGTTTATTACAAGTTCAAAGGGCTGCAGCAACCTCTGTAATGAAGAAACTATAGTGGAGAACCCAGGAATGGACATGATAGCACAAGCCTTGAATCCCAGCTCTCAGGAGGTAGAGGCAGGTGTACCTCTGTGAGTTTAAGGCCAGCCTGATGTACATTTAAAGTTCCAGAACAGCCAAGGCTATGCATTAAGACCACATCTCAAAAACAAACAAAAAAGGAGAAACTAACAACAAAATCAAGTATAGCAA
Organism: Acomys russatus; assembly: GCF_903995435.1. Classification (NCBI taxonomy): domain Eukaryota; kingdom Metazoa; phylum Chordata; class Mammalia; order Rodentia; family Muridae; genus Acomys; species Acomys russatus. The sequence continues at coordinate 19,629,499 of NC_067166.1, forward strand.
ATATGCAAATCAGCAACATGGATGCTCACTAGGATTGTGAAGTGTTACGGACTGTACTTTTGCACGCCCAGCAGTGAAATTTCTACCATGCCACTGAGAAAATGTGAATAATGAGTTGCACCTCATTATCGCAATAGCTATGTGATACCACCAGGAAACACATATTTTCCAGTCCCCTGTAATCTGAGACCGCCACAGTATATGTGATGCACTGTCGAACTCTGATATTGGCATGCTGTGTGGTAACATTGCACTCTCAAACAAAACTTCGAGGTGGAAAAGAATTAAGAAAGATAATAAAAAGGGCAAAATTACATGTGTGTACAAATTTGTGAATGATGATGAACAATTAGATAAATCAATTTATATTTAAAAAAAAAAAAAACCTTTGAGCTGACAATATTAAACTACCTAGAGATGGAGAAACTGAGACAGTTGTGTAAAGTCATTGAGTCAGTAAATGGTGAAACCAAAGATAGCATTCAGAATCTATGTTTTGACCACTGATTTTGTCATTCATATAAACTGGTGAAAAAGAAACAGACTTTCCCCTGTTGCCCCAAAACCAACACATACAGAGCCACTGCTGTTTCTCTTCTGTTCAAACTTTGCTTGTAAATGAGAGAGGAGGTAGGGTCTGCTATCATTATCATAAATACAACACTAAGTGTTCAAAAGCAGTGCCTATCACTCCGAGACCAAGAGGTACTCTCAGCCTGGTGGCACTAAGGGACTCTGAGCTATGAGAATTACAACTTCTTAGATCTAACCCAGGTTCAAATGTCAGCAGATTTTTCTTTCTGGCTTATGGGAGCTTTGAAGCAAAGTATATGGGAGCTTCTATATTAAGGCGCAGGTAACTTCTCTACCTCCATTGGACTCCTCAGGATGCAGTTGGTGATGTTGTTTTAAGCATCTTTTCTTCTAATGTTCTGCTCTGCATCCAACGTAGGACTGCTTGTTCACCAGAGGAACAAGAACAGCCAGCCCAGAACCAGGAACTCAAGGTGGAGCTTTCCGGACATGACAAGGGCCTCTTAAAGCCCAGGGCCTAGCCTGACAACATTGGTTTATTTACTGGATGGCCTCAGGTTCCTTCCTGTAAGAGACATGCTGACAATGTCTTCAACACCGAGTCCCCCTTCCTGGACATGCCTGTATGCCCTCTGCTTGCCAGAACTGTCATAGGTAGACACAGGTATGTGAATGGTTCTGTCCAATAAACTGTAGTTGAGATGGTGTACGTTACTAATGAGCCAAGAGAGTGAGGACCCAGCTGTCCTCCTCTGCCACAGCTTGAATAGAGGCCTCGGGCTGAGGACTGGGGAGTCACCAGATGAGCATGGTGTCGAGCACTGTGTTGAGGACAGCCACTGGAGAGTTATGTACGTGTACAAGGGACTTTGTATGAATGAAAAAAAAAAATAAGTAAACATTTGTTGTTATTCAAACACTAAGACTGAGGTGCTAGTTGTTATTGCAGCGAAGCCTAAGCCATCCTGACTAATAGGCATGCCTGCCTTAGTTTTCTAGGTTTCATTTCCTTGCTCAGGTACTTTACCACCCTCTAACAATTTTTCAATACAGGTGACTTTTTTTTCTCCCGTAGCCAAGAGGTATGTGGATCCATGATGTCCGGTGTGTGTACTGTTCAGCACAACTATTCTGCTCTTTTCTCTTTCCTTTTTAACAAAAAAATGCAAAACAAGACTACCCCCCCCAAACATAAACACTCCAGCTACATCACCCAAAGTCACGATTGTTAGATGTTGCCACTGATTGCTTGCTATAGAGTGCCTGTTGTGGTTGTTGTTTGTTTGGTTTATTCATCTTGTTTGGTTTGATTTGGTTTGATTCTGAGGCAGCACTGGCTGGAGCTCACTATGTAGACCAGGCTAGCCTTGAGCGGGTTGTGATGCTCCTGTTCTCGCCTCCTCAGCTGGGGTTTACAACATGAGCCAGCTCAGCGGCTTTCAGAGCATCCTTTTTAGAAATTAAGTAAAATAAAATGGTCTCAACTGAAGTACTCCCCCATTTGCCACCAACCTGTCCAGTACTGTTAGTGTCACAAAGTGACTCTGCCCTTGTGCCCTGGGGGAATGGGATGCAGATGTGAAGTGCTCCCTTTGAGTCCTCCTTGTGCTCTTACCTAAATTCACACTTGCTAAGGCTCGTGTTTACATGTGAAGAATTCTTGGGTTTAATTATTGTTGGCTCAGTATTAAGTTTGCCATGGGATATGTGTGCATGCATATTTCTGTGTCGCTATGATGAAGTTAGTTTATTTCACAAATGGACCACATTTGCCATCTCTTCCCCTGTAGGGGGTGCCATTGCCTCCAGCTCTCATGCTTAAGCTCAGTGCTGTAGGTGACACCTTTCAGACACCTACCCAAAGAGCTGCTCTAGGGACAAATAGGAGTAGCAGAGGTGGGGCTATTGAGACACTTGTCCCAGATGATTGCATTTTACAACACTTTTAAAACACTTTTAAGCATTAACTTTTTAAAAAGATATATTCACCATAAAACAATTCTTAAGGGAACAAAGAACTAGAAGTTACTTAACCCAGTCATAAACGCCTTCCAAACACTCCTGTTGGAAGTGGCTGGGAGTGTGTGTTGCATACATCTATGCTACTCTCCGGTCTTGGATTTTGCCCAGCAGTGTATGTTAGGAACATGTGGCACGTGTTCTCTAAGACTGTAAAGCCTCCGGCTGCTTTGGGTTGGAGTTTCTTCTAGGTTCGAAGCTGAGAGGAAGAGAAGAGAGAAGAGGGAATTAACAGAAGGATGTGCTGTCTGCTAGATCTGGTCTCATCTCAGCCATCTTGGGACACAAGGGCAACCATGCTTTGCAGGATACGGTGGTAGCTACAGAGCGGGAATTCAAGAAAGTCTCCTGCCTTTCTACATGACTTATTTTTTCCCACACTCCCCACTGGGATGCTCACTGTCCTCATCTTCCACTGGGATACTGTCACTATCCCCATCTTCTGTTGAATATAGAGAATTTGAAGACGCAAGAGGCATAAAACTTTGTCCTCACCAAAACCTTGGTGAATACAACAGAGGCAAGAATAGAAAATATCTGCTCTTCTGATGTGGACATCTGCCTTCCATCTCCCATTTCAAGAGACACAGCAACAGGGTCTTCCTGAAAGGCCTGCTTGGGATGGGATGGGGAGTTCACCACAGAGCCGATAGTTGAAGGGTAAAGATGAAAGTACATGCCTTAATGGGAAGGAGCAGCCAGAGCCCAAGGGAAGGTTCTGAGTACTCCCACATCTCAATAGGGGAGAAAGGGTCAGCAGGCATTGAAAGACAAAGATGAGAGGGCAGCATTCAAGGTGGGGAAAGAGCTACAAGGGCCTATCTGAGCCCAATGGGAATAGCTGAGACAGATGAAATGAGGACCAGGGTCCCCCAAAACTTCACTTAACCCAAGGTGTATGTATGTCCTAGTTAGGATTATGACTGCTATGATAAAACACCATGACTAAAGCAACTTGGGAGGGGCAGAGTTCATTAGGTTTATGCTACTATCTCATAGTTCCACATCAAAGAAGATCAGAACAGAAACTCAAACACACCAGAAATCTAGGAGGCAGGAGCTGATGCAGAGGCCATGGAGTGGCACTGCTTACTGGTTTGCTTAACATGACTTGCTCAGCCAGCTTTCTTATTGAACCCAGGACCATCAGCCCAGGGATAGCACCGCCCACAATGGGCGGGGCCCTCCCACATCAATCACTAACTAAGAAAATGTCCCACAGGCTTGTTGGCAGCTCAATCTTAGCAAGGCATTTTCTCACTTGAGGTTCCCATCTCTCAAATGATTCTAACTTATGCCAAGCTGACACAAAACCAGCCAATACAATGTCAGTCCATTTTAAGCTACCTGAAGCTAGGCACGGGACCAAGAGGCTTATTTAGCCCACAAATATGGAGAACTGAAGTCCTGAAGCAGGAAGCAGAGCGATTCAAGAGCCATAAGCTCCCAATTGCAACAACTCCTTCACTGCACAGCATCAGCATGACTCCTTCCTGCTGACCTCATTCCATGTCACTAGGCCCCGCCTCATAAAGGCTCTATGGCCACATGGGGACAAAGCCTCCAGGACACAAATCCTTTAGGAACAAACCACATTTAAGCCATAACAGTCACCAAGCCAGGGACCTAAAATGCCACATGCCCAGCAGGCTTCCAGGATAGTGGGGGGTGGGGAGTGGTCTAATTCTTTTCAGACTACATTGTCTTTTATGAGTGTTTTGCGTGTGTGTGTGTGTGTGTGTGTGTGTGTGTGTGTGTGTGTGTGTGCCGTATGCATTCATAGTGCCCAAGGAGGCCAGAAGACATATTGGATCCCAAGAATTGGCACTGTAAATGGTTGTGAGCTGCCTTGTGGCTGCTGGGAACCAAACTTGGGTCCTCTGCAAGAACAAGAGCTCTTAACCACTGATCGATCTCTCAAGCTCCAAGCTGACCTTTCAAAAATATTTTATTGCATGCTACTTATTCATAATTTCTTATATATGTGGGTGGCCACATTCACTCCATCCTACAATGATTTTGGGGGAAAAACATTTATTTATTGGGAAAAGGGTGTGCGCACACGCCAGAGCGCTGAGCCATCTCACCAGCCCTAGGCTAATTTTGTTTTGTAGCTATGAAGCAAGTTCACGTTTCCTGAACTTGATGTGTGGTTCAGAAGGTGGAGCTGACTCCACAGCCGTTAAGAGCCACGTCGTCACACTCAGAAGAGTTTTCTGCTCAGTTCCATCTTAGAACTCTTTGCTGTTTCTGAGCAGGCGTGCCATGTTTTCACTTTGCACGTGTGTGAAAGCACGAAGCTCTAAATCCACAACACTCTTCATAAACAAGCGTGCTTTGGGTGGCTCCAGCTATTTGTGATCGATAATTGTCACCCGTCACCACTGGGTGCATCTGCAAGGTTATTTCCAAGAGCTGTCGCTGAGGACAGCTATGAGTGTGGACATCCTCATCCCACAGGCTGGCATCCAGGACTGGACACAAACGAGAAAGTGAGCTGTGCACCAGCACACACACACACACACACACACACACACACACACACACACACACTCCTGCTTCCCGTCTGCAGACACAAGCGACCAGCTGTCTCATATGCCTGCTACCAAACCCTCCCTGCCATCGTAAGCTAGCTCCTTTCTTTTATATTCTATTTGTGAGTAGGGAGAACACGGGCGTGGCGTATGATTAGAGGTCAGAGGACAACCTTTGGGAATCACTTATCTCCTTCTGCTGTGTGGGTCTTAAGGGTCAAAGTCAGGTCATTAGGCTTGGCTGCAGTCATCTTTACTAATAAGTAAAGATGAGCCATTTTGCTGGCTTTTCTATTCCTTCTTCCATCATGCTAAACTATGAGCCCTCCACTCCTCAAGTTGACCTGATAGGGCATCTTTGTCTTAGCAACAACAACAAAAACAGAAAAACAAAACAAAACAAAAGAAATCTAAAGCACTATTGTATTTGCAAAAAACCGAATCACCCAAAGGGGTGTTGCATACATCTTTCCCACACACATAAACACACACACATACACACACACAAAAAAAAAATAGAGCCAATCATAAGCAATATGTTAGGAAATTCAGTTTGAAGAGTGCGACAGTTTGAACAAAAATTGTCCGCCATAGGCTCGGGTGTTTGAACACCTGGTGCCCAGTGTGGCGCTGTTTCTCCGAGAAGTGTCACAGCTTTTCCGGAGGAGGTATGTCACTGGGGTAGGGCTGGGAGCTTTGGGAGTTTATATGTCTCTTGTTTGCTTTCTCTGCTTAGTGCCTGTGGTTGAGAGCTGCTGGCTCCCTGATCCTGCCGTGGAGCCTGCCGCTTGCTCCTGTGCTGTCCCAGCCAGATGGATTATTATCACTCTGGAACAATAAACCCAAAGAAACTCTTTTCCACAGGTTACTTTTGTTCGTGGTGTTTTCTCATAGCAATAGCAAAGTGTCCGATTTAAAAAAAAAAAAAAAGTGTGGTGGTGTATAGTGAGGCAGGCCTAATTGGAGACAAAGCTGCTCCTGGGGTGACGTTTTGGTGTCATTCAATAACAAGGGCTGTGACATGCCAGGAAGCTCCGAAAGGTAACTGAGTGTCGCAGCATGCCCACCCTCCTTCCCGCAACAGCACTTACCCAACATGCGTAGCGCTGGGGTGCTCCCCGGCAGAGCCAGCACCATCTTGTTCTGTGGTCTTTGGAGGATTCGGAAGTCTTTGTGGATATTTGGGACTGAATAATTTCCCTTTGAAGGTCCAGGCACTTATGGTGTCTCTGCAGTCTGTTCTCAGGCTCTTAGACAGAGCAGAAATACTTCTTCCTATGTCCGGATGCTTGTATTGCTGCCATATGAGGTACCACACAGGCTCTGAGTGCACCCATGCATAGGACCTTATTAGGTAGAAGTGGGACCAGGAAGCTCGGGCACTCCTCCCTCCTACACAGTCTCTGCTGTAACCTGCAATACTCATATCCCCTCCACCACACACAACCCTAGCCTTTTAAAATCTGTGGTAGACACAGAGATACACTCCACTGAATCGGCACTCGGCACTCAAGCCGCCACCTTGGCTGCCTCCAGCAACGGTACTGCAGCTCTCTCCCTGTGCCTTCTAACAGCTCTGCAGTGAGCATGCGCTCTTGCAACACCTCCTTTAAAAGGAGCCAGAATCAAGGTTGCCCAGAGCCTCCCCTGTGTGAATAATGTATGAAAGATAGTTGGCAGTGAGTTCTGACTCCTACAGCCATTAAAGAAAGATTCTCTCCGTGAGATTTCAGCAGCTCCTAGTGTAAGGGCAAAATTAATGCCATATTCTATATTTAATCTATATTCTGCAATTAATGCCATGTGCAATTAATGTCTGTGAGAAAGTTGTCCTCCAGGTGATTCCACTACTTCCTGCATTCTGGGAAAGACCACGCACTGCCATAAACTAAACCTCACAGCACTCTCCAGAAGATACAATTAAGGCCCAGTGATCCTCCGAGATAAAACAACTTCCCTGGAGATTCAGCCTCCTGGACCCAGCCCGCCTTTTCAGGCCGACATTCCTGAGACTCACAACCTTCCCTTGAGATCCGGCCTCCACCCAACCTGCCTAAAGGACTACATTCCTGAGACTCACGACCCTCACTTATGTTTTTTTCCTTACTTCCCTGTGACCCCCCACCCCTAATTACAGTTTCTCCTTATAAACCCATTACCCTTGAAGCTCCGGGATCACTCTCCTATCCTGCTCCATCAGGAAGGATTGTGATCCGAAGCTCTGAGCCCATAATACAGGACCCTGTGTTTGTTGCATCGGTATCGAGTCCTGGTGGTCTTTTGGGGGGGGTGTCTCGCGATCTGGGTAATTTTGGCATGACACTTGCACATATGACAAGCGTGTGTCCTGTAGTTAGAATGCACCTCCATACTGCTGGCTAGTCATATGGCTTTGTCTCACAGGCTTTGTCTAGGAATCAAGGATCAGGAAGCACCAGCACTCACCAAAAGTCAATCAACACTGTACGCCCTCCCTTCTCTCTCCCTCTGGACCCTTTATTTCCTCCACTCCTCCTCTTTCTCCTCCCCTGTTTTCTCTTCATTGCTTTCTTTTCTTTCCTACTTCTTCTTTTTCTCCCCAGCTCCTTTTCATCCTCTTCCTCTCTCCTTTTGCTTCCTGAACTCTGCTTTCAACTGTCTACTCCACACAGTGGTACTGTAGACAAACCAACACCTCTCAGACAGACTCTAGTGTTTACCTGTGAAAGACCTAAGGAACTTGTTAAAATTCGGACACTCAGAAGGTTTGGGTTGGAGGCTGGGATTGCATTTCCAGCAGTCCCTGGTGGTGCCTGCTGCAAGTTAGTAAGATGCTTAGAGGCCCGAGTACCACAGTAACTTGATGTCCTTTTAGCATTTTCGTAACAAATGCCCCTGAGCGTGTTCAAACACAGTAACTTTTCTTCCAGACCTTCTTCCCTCTTAGTGAGCATGTCGCCCTGTCCTTCAGGAAATGCGACCCCCTACTTTAGTGGGTAAGGTCCTCTGCTGCTTCTCTGAAATCAAGGTGTTTGTCATCATAGCATGGGGTTCCTGGCTTGACGGGGGTTTGTATTAAACATGTTAACATTTCAAGTGCAGACGCCTACGCAGAGCCAGAGCTGGGTGCTAAGTGAGGGCTGCAGACAACAGAGAGGAAGACCCCAGAGTCTATTTTAAATTCTGTACAGAACTGAGACCCAAAGGCTGACTTTGAAATGTTGAAGGCGAACACATGCTCCAGATGTGGGGCCGCAGCAGGCATGTGCCTCGATGCGACAGTTGTGTCTCTCCGTATAAATACACACTCCCACGGGACACGGGATGCCGTGGCGTATCGTCGAGTGTTCGTGGCTACAAGTTTTACTCGTTCCTCATTAGTGGAGCAACCCCCGGGCTGTGATGTGGGCCCATCTGGAACACGAACACACAGGCTGTTCTTCCCTATTGTGCCCATTGTTTAAGCAACATGTTTATCTCATCTGGCTACATTTTGTGGGATTGCATCCCCTGCTCCATTGCATCTGAAGATTATTATTTGCCATGGAAACATTGATGTCAAATGGATGTGGGTGGGGCTCAGGCCATGAATAAACACAGAATAGTCCATCCCACGGGGTGCAAGTTATTATTGGGTCTAGGAGGTGCCAGCTGTGTGGGTCACCCCCTCAAAAGCTCCGTGTTCTGTATGGCATAGCCTTGCAGGCTGCAGGGTGCCTCACTTAGGAGAAAATGTATGTTTAAGCAGCAGGAACATCCTGGGATAAGTGTATGGAGCTAAAGAGGACACAATTTACCCATGGGAACAGTGGGAACAGAGTAGAGAGGTAACTTGAAATGAATTCTAGCATTAGAAAGAAAAAAGCTGCCAACTTTCTTTTTGCATATGTAAATGTGAGGAGTTTATGCATGTGTATGTGTGTTCATGTGTGTGTGTGGGTATATGTGCAGGCTCTGTGTGCATCTATTAGAGGCCCCATTGTTAACACTGGCTATTTTTGTCATTTCCTGTCTTGCCGAACTTGAAGCTTGCTGCATTAGACTACTCTGGTTAGCTGGTTTACTCTAGGGTTCCTATCTCACAAGGTAGGATTGCAGGCCACCATGCCCACCTGCCTTGTGAATGTGGGGGTCTAGAGACCTGAGCTCTCGTCCTCTCGCTTGCACAGCGAGCTCTTTACCCACTGAGCCATTTCCACAGCCCTCATTTTAACAGCTGATCACCGACCATGTGTGCTGAGACGAGTGATCAAATGTGGCAATCATTTCACGAGGGGCTGGTGTCTGGGAAACAAAGCACTGTGACTACCAGTGGGACAGTCTTCTGAATGCTAACTCCTGGAAAATACGGGGTTTGGGAGGGGGGAGGCGGGGTCTAGAATCCTTGTAGTTGAACAGAGTTCAAGTAAGCTGTAGCTACCATGTGATGCCAATGGAGCTAGGAGAGAGTGCTTGAGCCTAGCCTGTGGGCAGGGAAGATGACAAAGGATTGCCCAACCATGCACCTGTCTTTTTACCAGGTGCTGATTCTGGGCTAAGCTTTCTGTCCTTTCATTCTCCCAAAAGACCAGTGCCGGGAGCGATAGTGTTAAATCCATCACAGATCTAGACATGGACTTTGTAGATGGAGACCTTGCCCCAGACCACTGCCAAGTGACAAGGTGAGAGCCCGATCACAGTCACATCTGACTCCAGAACTGACTTTTTCGCACCACCATTCTATGCCTGTAAAGATAAAGGCTGACCTGGAAACATAGAGCTTTAATCTATTGGCCTAAAAGTGCTGGGGTTCTTGAAACTCACAACATGGTCAGAGGGCCCATCAGATGAGGTTCCCAGGCAATCAGTGACCAGGCTCTGTTTTCACTGGTGTTGGCAGTAAACTTCAAGGCCACAGTGGACAATAACACCATTGAAAACACCATCGCATCTCTCTGGTTTCCTACCTGGGCTCCGGACCTAGTTAAGTCCCGAGCTGAGCTTACAGCTACAGCAAGAGGCTAGAACTACTAACTCCCCTTGGAAGACAGATCACAGAATCAGGCGTGTGGCAGTTCCCAGTGGCATGTTCCAGATCACCACCAGAAGCCAGGTCTTGTCCACCTCGCTCCGCTGCCTGGAGGCAGAGATGCGGTGAGTACAGGTGAGTGTGAGGCCACATCCCCACTCCATAAGGAGGCCTTCCACTAGCTTTTATTAAGGTAGAAGCAGGCTGAAGGCCAGAAGAACTTCTACCAAATCAACTATAGACTCACACACACAGGGGCTGGCTGCATAGTTTAGGGGAACGCTTGCCCAGCATGCACACGGCTCTGAGTTACATCTGTAACTACGCAAGCATTGTATATACAGATCTTCTATGGCCACAGTCTCCCTCAGTACCTAGAATCTTCTTCCTGCCCACAGTCACCCAGTGTATTTTCCAAGCGCATCATCCACTTCTGCCTACGGTTCACAAGGCACTGTTGAGTGTCCCATTGTGACAAAGCCTTTGTTGGGATGGGCAGTCCCACCTGACCTGGGCTCCTTGAGGGTGAATACAGTTCAACAAGAATGAGGCCACATCACAGATGTGCATTTCATCTTTGTCCCTGCCCCGCCCCCACCCCTCAGGTCCAAGGAACCAGAGATTCAGAGAAGGAGAAAAAGAAACCCTCATCAGATACGATGGATGGGAAACCTCCGTGTAGACACTTATGGAAAACATCAGTTCTAGTGGTGTCTGGTTCCATAGCTGGGGCAAGGGCTTCCGCGGCTGGGCAACCCTGCGAAGACAGTGGACATGGAAACGTGTTTTACAGATTCTGGAGTGAGACTTGAGCCGTGACTATTGTTTCAGTTACATAACAGGCACAGTTAAGGTTTCTGGGTACACAGTTTGTGTGTGTGCCTGTGGAGGCCAGAGCTTAATGTCATGTGTTGCTTTCTATCTTATGGGTTTTTTTTTGTTTGTGTGTGTGTGTGTGTGTGTGTTGTTCATCTGTTGTTTGTTTTGGGCACTGTCTCTCACTGAACCTGGGGCTCACACATTCAAGTAGGCTAAGTGGGGTTCCAGAGGTTTAACTGCCCATCTCTGCCTCCCCAGTGCCAGGATTACAGATTGGTACCTCAGCACCCAGCTCCTTAAAAGGATGCTGGGGATCTGAACTTGGGTCCTCATGATTAGTAAGTAAAGTACATGTGCTCTACAGAGTGAGCCACCTCTCCAGCCCATAAGTTATATAAAGTACGTATCTTTAAACACTCAGAGAGAGAGAGACAGAGACAGAGATACAGAGACAAAGAGAGACAGAGACAGAGATACAGAGACAAAGAGAGACAGAGAGACAGAAAGAGAGGCATACAGATACACAAACATAGAGATCACACAGGCACATACACACAAGCAAACACACAGAGACAGGGAGAGAGAGAGAGAGACATATACACATATACCGACATACAGACACACAAAGATACACACACACACACACACACACACACACACACACACACACCACACAACTGGGAGAAGTTTCAGAGTAAGAAAACTTGAAATCATGCAAACCCAGAACTCAAACTGTGTGTCCAGTGCTCAGATCTTTCAGTTTCTCTATGGGCAGCCCTCACCACAGGATACTGATTGAGTCCCAAATTCTAGGTTTCTTCTCAATTTATTTATTTTTTTTCTAGATGCCATTCCTTTCTCTGTCGTCCTCTGCCAACTCTTGCTTCTCCATCTCTAGTCAGAACTGCACAGCTGTGCAGCAAAACACGTACATCCAAGTCTTTGTGACTCCAATGACTGGCTGTCCTAGCAGCAGGTCGGAAATACTTAGGGGGACCTTAACCATTATTAATGTCTTGTTATCCCCTCCATATACTCAAATGTTATGGATCTAAAGCTGTTATTCTAACAATCAGCCACAGCTGAGAACCATGAAGTCAAACGATGCTGTGAACGGTACCTACTGGGAACATGTGGTGCACAACCATCCACGCTGTGAGTGACACACCCCTGAGACCTGTGGTATGTGGTATGTGACCTGTGTTGTCCTTCAAGTTGTCCCTGCCCACCCCCTCTTGACCCTGCCCCATCCCCCAATGACTTAAGGGCTCAGAGGCTAAAGGCACGGTCCGGCCTCCATGTTTCTCCCCTTCGGTTGGAGTTGCGGGGTTGAAGACACCTTGGGGATCTAACTATGTCCTCAAAGGATCTCCTCTGCTTCCTGTTCCCTTCCGACAAAGGAGGCGCAGATGAGGCTTGAAGGCTGCTGAAAACTCGCAATCTTTTCAGGCCGGGCCTTGGAGGCCGCCCAGTTCCAGTGCTCTGCCCAGGGTGAGCATGCTGCTTTGATTGCTTGCCTGGGAGAGTGATTTAGGCTCTAGGAAGAATCTGGCTCATTTCCCCTGGTACCCAAGTCATTGTAAATCAGCCACCTCAGCCACCTCAGCAGCTGCGTTTTCCTCTCTGGCCACAAGGGAACCGGGTTTTTTTTTTTAACTGAATTAGCAATTTGATTGCACCAAACTCAGTCTTAAGGCCCCAGTGAAGTCCTGGCAGCTCCCCAAGGTGTCTGGCTTCCTGCTTCTCCCCTCCTGTCACCTTCCCAACCCAAGGAGCGAGGTAAACTCTGGAAAATCGGAGCCCGTTAGACCTCAACCATTGGAAGGGTCTTTATTCTGCATGGGTCAATATCATCACATCCTACCACAGGCATTCAATGTCAACATATTTTTCACAACTGATGTCCTTCAAATGTGGACATCGAGGAGAACCAAAAACCCACAAGAATTTAGCGAAACAAGACAAGTATGTGACACAAACAAGTCCTCGGTGTGGTGCTGGGTCAAAAGCTAGACTGTTTTACAGCTTAGCTCTCTGCAGCTCGCTGATGTTCTTAAGCGGGTCCTGCAGCTGTCATCCAGAAAGTACAAGGCAAACATTCTCTGCTGAAGCCTTGCATCTTGGTGTGTTTATTTACACCGGGCATCTCAAAACTACTGTTTTTGGTCCAGCCGTGGAATTTTTTTTGTAATTTTTTTTTCTCTTTTTAATTTCTAAATTCTGGAACAGATATTTGAATCCAGACTGAAAAGTTGAAGAGACACAGAGAGGGGGAAGAAAAGAGAATGCCAAGAATGGAAGAGCGTATTAGATGCCTGTTCAGAGCCCAGTTGACTCTCTGCAGTCAAACAGCAACAGCAAAACACTGCTTTTTGCAGACTCCCTTGCAGCTCGGTACGGCCCAGTTCTGTCAGCGATGAAGAAATGGAAGTACAATTATTCTTGAAAGAGAGAATAGCCTTATGTTGCTGTTTTAGAGCCTTACCTTCCTTTTTCTACCATGTTCACCATTGTAATTGAGGACCAGCTTACAATATTGCTGTTGCCAAACCTTTCCAGTCTTGGGGAATAATTCTGTTCTGAGCTGACTGTGAATTTATTGTCTACTGCAACTGAGTCCTTAAATCTCCTCAAATCTAACGTGTCTATAGGATTCCATTTAAGTTCTTTATAACCTTGGGGCTGCCTGGTAGGTCTTATATACTAACTGGATAAACGAAGGGTGATTTTTTTAAACAACCCTTGGAGCAGTTTCATCATGTAGTGGTGTGGTGGATTCTTGCCTAACTTCCTCCACCTGTGTCAAATTATTTTTCTCATTTTTATTTATAAGTCTCTCTAATTTTTCTTCCAAGGCTTCTATCTTATCAATCTAATTTCCATGTTTTTCTTTTTCCTGTGTCCCTGAAGCTTTTTTCTTTAAGAGGATACAGAAATCAATTATGTCTATTAAGGATAAAATGTGAAATACCAAAATTATAATAATCATAATCAGTATTGAGCCAATTTCAGGTAAGCCACTTAGCTGTTCATTTTCTGCTTCTATTTTCAAGCCATCTAAGTAGCACTACACAGGGCCCTAAAGCCTTGTATTATGGTACATCCCATCCTTAACTCTCTTCCTGAGGACTTCCCAAATCTGAGGGCTTCTCAGTTTGTCCATAGTTGGTATGATTTCTCTGTCTGATCATGCCACACATTGGGTTTGTGGCAGTTCAGTTCATGGAATTCAGGGGCAGTTTTTACCAGGAGAGTTTGACAGAGACAGGCTGAAGAGAGAACAACTAACACAGGTGAAGACTGAATGAGCCAGAGAATGAGAAGGAGCCAGAAGATTAGAGCAAATTGCCAGTTAGTTTGAGGCCAAGCAGAATAATTCAGTTAGAAGTATAAGAAGCCAGTTTGAATCAGTCAGCTAGGAGAGGAATTTGAACCTAACAGCTGAATTGAACAAGCCAGCCCAGAGCTCAGTAAGAACAAGGAAGAGTGATCTTACTCAGCGGTGAGTCTCAGAGGCTGAAAACACTCTAGGCCTAGAATAGATTGTTCACAAAGGCTAGAAGCTTCCAGCACTAGGCCTAGGTTAGCAGACAGAGGCAGTAAGCCTTCAAGATGACAATTATGTCAGGCGAATAAAAGTTGCTTTTACAAAAAGGTCTATGCTTGGGAGGATATCAAAGTGATGGCAAATGTTACTTCTCAAAGTTCTTGTTTTCCTGTGCAAGGCTGAGGGCTATGACTGTTAACAAGCAGATATATCATTTGAAGTCACGGATTCATTGTTCACAGTGTATCCCACACACAAGTCTGAGTCACTAGGAGCTGCCTAGCAATCTTAGCTTTTTTTTTTTTTTTTTCTTTTTTTTTAATTTTAAAACTAGCTTATTCTACACAGCCCAGACTAGACTTGAACCCTTGATCCTTCTGCTTCTTCCTTCCGAGTACTGGGATTACAAGCATGAGCTGCCACACCCAGTCAACATACTCTAAGTGCAAATGGCCCCCTAGAGAAACTCTGATTGGCTCAGCTAGCCACTCTGTCACAGCCCTGTTTTCTTCAGAGCAACTTGGAACAGAAGTGTGTTGCGTGTGCTAATCTTCTCCCAGACTACTAAAAAGATGTGTTCACAAGGCTCGATGTTAAACCCTTTCAGTGAGGCATTTTGTAGTGACTGTTTGGGTCCCTCTACACTGAGGGTTAAACCTAAGGCTGCCATGTGCTACACAAGTGCACTGCTACCCAGAGCAATCTCCAATGCTTTTCTTAATCCTTATATTGTCAAGCAGGTTCTCACTAAGAGACCTTGAACTTTTAGCCCTTTCTGAGCATGGACTGGCTTTAGTTTTTGTTTGTGTTTACTATAAATACCGGTGAAGAGTTAAGGTGCTTTTAAAAAGTAATTTAGCTAACTCTGTTTATTCGGCTTATGAAACACAGTCTTCCTGCACATACCCAGTCTGGCCTTAAACTTAGTAGGCTTTTGCCTTTGCCTATTAAGTGCTGGGATTACAGATGTGAGCCACCATGCTTGGCTAAGAACACAGCTACTCTGGGCAAAGGGGGCATCCTTATTACTTTCTGGCACTTACTATTACAAACTACCACAAACTGGGAGACTTAAAACAACAGAAACTTATTCTCTCACAGTCTGGAATCAAGATGGTGTCATCTCCACCTGGAAATTCCAGGGGACAGTCTGTTCTCTGCCTCTTTCAACTCCTGGTGGCTGCTGGCGTTCCTTGGCTGGTGGCCACATTATTCCAGTCTCTGCCAGAAATATGAATTGGCCTTTTCTCTGGCTGATAAAATTGCCCTCTGTCTGTTTTGTATAGAAATACCTGTAGTTAGCGGTAGGACCCACTTAGAGGGCTCAGGATAAGTAATATCCCCATCTTGGGGGCCTTAGATCCATCATATCTGCTGAAAGTCTTTTTCCAAAAAAGTTAAAGGTGACCATTTCAGGGACTAAGTTCTGATGTCTCTGTAAGGAAGACATTTTTCAGTCTAGCACAGGACAGCTTTTTTTGCCTGGTGCCAAGCCACTGGCAGTCTGATTCACTCACTCTGGCTTTCACGGCATCGGTAGAATGTCCACATGATTAAAAAGAGAATGGACGTTTTAGATCATTTCATTCATTTTGACCCTGTGAGGTCCCTGCCCCCATCAAAAGAGATGTGCGTGGTTTGGGGAAAGGCGGTGTCCTAGAGAGTCCTGGGGACCCATAGGAGCATCTTCTGACAAACACTGAAAACAGAGCTGGTTATGCAGACACATGCTGATATAGACAGAATTTTCTGATACAGTGGCCCAGAAAGGGGATCTAGACTTTGCGCTGACTTTGGGAAAAAGAAGACATGTTCTCCCACAGGACACATCTCCTCTGTGCCTGATGGGTGTGAACAGTAGGTAGGAGGGTGAGGATCAGATGCTTCAAATAATCAGGTCCCCCAGGGAAAGAAAGACCTTGTCATGTGAAGAGGAACATCTGGGCTAACAGAACCAGAGAGAACAGAGCTGGGGACCAAAAGCCTGCAAAGGACACAAGAATAGCCTGGGCAGGGTTTCACCAAAGTCACCGTGGTCAGTGGGTCAGCCTGTTTCTGAAAACCAGGCTGCTGCGGGATCAGGCTGCCTCTCAGGTGCCCCCTTCCCCACCACACCTCTTCTCCTAGGTGTAGTTAATTGTCTAGCAGCTTCTAACCTGCTAAGGAATCCAGGTGCTTAGGCTCCTCCCAGTCTCTCCTCCTGAGACTCAAGGTGGTGCCCCCTATGACACAAACTGCTGCTGGCACCACACAGTTTCCCAGGGTGCAGCAGTGGGTCTGGGCTGGGAAATTACCAAAAAAAAAAAAAAAAAAAAACCATGCGTGATATAACCATATGACTTCACCAAAGAAAGAAACCATGCGTGATATAACCATGTGACCTTGCCAGTGCATACAGCTGATGCCCTGGACACGGCAGCAGAGAACCCCAGCAACATAGGCACATGGGGAAAAGCAGAGGGAAGCCGCTCCTGACACAGGGAGCTGTGCACACCGTGGGTACAGCGCCGTGTGTGCATGCATGCGTATACACCACCGCTCCTGTGTCTGCGCCGTCTGTGTTTCTACTCCATAGACACAGAAACTGTTCATAGCAGAACTCAAGAAGACAGAGTCAACAGTGGACGTTCACAGAGAGATGCTATTCTTTATCTTCCTCTATCTTTATTCAAAATGTTGTTTTATTTAGTATGCCCTCTGGTTAGTAGTAGTTGTTGCTGCTGCTGCTGCTGCTGCTGCTGCTGTTGTTCCAACTCAACACAAGCTAGAGTTATCGGAGAAAACAAACTGAGCAAGCCACGAGAACGAGCCAGTGAGCAGCTTTTGTCCATGTCCCTTGCATCTGCTCTTTCCCTCAGTGATGGATGAGTAAGGCAAATAGACCCTTTCCTCCCCAAGGTGCCTTTGGTCACGGTGTTTATCACGGCAATAGAAACCTAACTGGATGAATGTGAATTCATGCATGTCCCAGTGCGCATGTGGGGGCCAGGGAACAACACTGTGGAGTTGGTCTTCTCTTTCTAGCTTTATGTGGGCTCTGGGCACTGAGCTCAGGTCAGCAGGTCACCAGGCTTCCACAGCAAGCACTGTTACCCATGCAGCCATTCCCTGGCCCTCCTCTTCTAGCTTAAAAATAACTGTAAGTAGGTAATATATGAATGTGACTTTAAGAGCCTTCCATTTTCCATCCCAGAATTAACCATTACCAGTTCTTGTGTATAATCTAAGAAATTTTCCATGTATAAAAACATTAAACATACACAAGTATATTTCCATACTTATTGATTTACTTACTGGTTTCTTTGTTTTTTGTTTTATTTTGTTTTACTCATAAGGGCAGATGAGAAAATGTATAGCCCAGGTTGGCGGAGAACTCATGATCCTCCTGCCTCTAAATTCTCAACTTATCTACCAGAGTGTGCCGCTACAACCTGCTATTTCTTCACCTTTGAGGCAGGGTGTCTCTGCATAGCCCTGGCTTGCCTGGCCTGGACCTTGCCTGTGCCTTGTTAGTGCTGGGATGACCAACAGCACCATCAATCTTGAGTCCATTTTGAAAATGTTATTCTTTTGAACTAAGGCATGAGAGAGAGAGGGTCGGACCAGGAAAACAGTCCTCTCCTACCTTGCTAACTAACGTGGGCTGGAGAGCACATTCTTGTCCGTGATTTACACCCTTGTAGGTTTTGCAATGCAGGGCAGAGCCCACGTTAGAGGAAAACTTCAGAAACCCAGGGAATGGATTTCCTTACCAGCTCATCTGGTCATTTATCTTCTTAAATGCTCAAGACAAACAAAATTCCCTGTGTGAGACCTCTGTGGCTTCCAGAGGTGGTGAGAACGGTTCCCGAGGCGTTGCCGCCTTCTGATTTGTCATCAATTCTTCCACAGCGACCCAGCAAAGCTTTATTTACTGCAGCTTTCTGTTGATTTTATAGCCAATGGCTGACTGCTTGGGACATAAAAAAATTTGATGATTTATGAACAGTAAGTGGGGAAGAGATCCATCAATCAGACCGCATAATAAGAGAGTACAGGTGGATGGATGTCTGCACACCTCTGAGAGTGAAAACGTACAGGGCAATTTTTTAATAAAGACCAAGTGAGAGGCTTTGTTCCTGCTTTTGAGGTGTAAAAAGGAGTTTTGTGGTTCCTAGACAGATTTTTGTTAAAGAAAAAAAAATTGTAGTGACCAGGTCAAATGTGTTGAAGTCGTGTGTGTGTGTGTGTGCGTGTGTGTGTGTGTCTGTGTGTTTAGACCCCCGTGCAGGGCTGGAAATCCAATAGTTATTTAAAGTAGAGGCCAAATCTACAAATTCCATAGGAATCCTACAGATTGGGGATGCTGACAGAGTGAGATGTGATGTGGAAAACCTTTGAAAAACATTTTTGTATGGAAAGTAAAATGTGTTCCCCATTACTGCCACCCAAGATGGAGTATGAAACAGCTAGAGACTTAGGTGTTTAGGTATTGAGTAAAAGCATCTAATTTATTGGGATCTTGATGCAAATTAAGGAAAGTGTAAGCGTTAGAAACCAAATAAGGGGGCAATTGCATACGGACTAGATATTTGATGCCATGAGGCCATTATAAATTTTTAAGTGTGATGATGGCTGTTGCAGTGTTGCAGCTGTTTATGAGTCTTTGTTGTTTAAAGATACACAATGTAAAAACATAGATTTTGGTTTCTCTGTGTAGCCCTGGCTGTCCAGGAACTCACTCTGTAGATCAGGCTGACCTGGAACTCAGAGATCCACCTGTCTCTGCTTCCTGAGTGCTGAGATTAAAGGCATGCACCACCACTACCCAGTTTAATACAATATTTTAGATTAAATAATTTGACAGATTCTTTTTAGTATCCAGGTGACCGTGCATGGTGCTGTAAATGGAAGTTGGGTGAAGGTTACATGTATTTCATAGATTATTATCACCACTCTTCTATTTTTTTGAAGATATGAATTATATGAAGAACGAATAGACCAGATATGGTGCCGCATACATATAATCTCAGCACTCTGGTGTAGAACTCTGGAATTAAGGTCGAAGTCTGGTGTTTCTGAATAGCATCTGAGTTCGAGGGGTTCCCCCTTCTCCTGATCTGGGGAAACCCAGATCCCCTAAGGAGTGTCCTCATGGCCCTCAGGGAAGAGTCCTGACCCTTCCTGGGAAGAAATCTACCCAGCAAGCACCTGGAGATTCCTGGAGATATCCACCCTATGCTAATAAGATGTCCTGGTGTCTTGGCTTTCAACCAATGACCTTTAACTGTCCCGGGAGATTCTCCCCCACCCATAGGGTAACTAAGTAATGCTTCCCCCTCTTGTGACAAGGATATTTTGTTACTTGTAGATTAAGTATCCCTGGCACCTCTAGCCCCAGCGAATCAGACATATTCACCCTCAAAACCCCTCCCACTGCCCAAAGGTTATAATTCCCTATTTCACACAAAATAAAGGGGGGGGGGGCAGCATCATTTATTTCACCATGACCATCTGAGATTTGTCATTTATTCTGGTGAAGGACAGAGTCCTCCTCCTCCCTGAAGGTCACCTCGAGCTTCTGCTGTTCGGCATGGACCAGCGCTTCCGTCTTTCTAGCTCCACTCCGTCCACCAGAGTGCCTGTCTGTGGGAGCAGGCTGCTGGCTCCTCATGAAGCAGCCAGCAATTTGTCCGCCTGGACAAAACCACAGAACAACACTCTGGAAACGGAGGGATCATGAATTTGAGGCCATCCTGGAAAACCTGTTTTAAAAAAAAGAAAGAAAGAAAAGGAGCGAGGGAGGAAGAAAACAAGAAAAGAAGGGAAGGCCTGGGAAGATAGCTCAGTTGAGAAATCACAGCCTGAAGCCCAGAACCAGTTTTTATTTATTTATTTTTAAATATTTATTTATTCAGAAGAGGGCATCATATCACATTATAGATGACTGTGAGCCACCATGTAGTTGCTGGGAATTGAACTCAGGACCTCTGGAAGAGTAATCAGTGCTCTTAACCACTAAGCCATCTCTCCAGCCCCCAGAACCAGTTTTTAAAAGGCAGAGTTGGTTGTATATGTGTTTGTAATCCCAGAGAGGGAGGGACAGGTGCACATCTGGGCTTTGCTTGGCCAGCCAGCCTTGTCTACTTAGTGAGTTCCAGGCCGGTGAGAGATCCCCTGCTTAAATCAAAATAAACCAAAACCAAACCAAACTAAAACAAACAAACATGGTGGATGCCAACTGAGGAACAATATCAGAGACCTCTGGCCTCCATATGTATACACACACATGTGTGCGTGTACACAAGACAGAAGTCCGACGTGAGGATGTATGCCTGTAGTCACATCTGATACAATGCTAAGTGAAGGGAGTCACTTGAGTCCACAAGTTCAAGACCATCTCAAGGTCAGACTCCATTTCAAAACAAACAAAACTGTGAAAAAAAAAACAAAAAGCAAACAAACAAACAAACAAAACCGGAACAGCCGGGCATGGTGGTGCACGCCTTTAATCCCAGCACTTGGGAGGCAGAGGCAGGCGGATTGCTGTGAGTTCGAGGCCAGCCTGGTCTACAAAGCAAGTGCAAGACAGCCAAGGCTACACAGAGAAACCCTGTCTCAAAAAGCCTAAAAGCAAAAGAACAAAAACCGAACAGGTAGACCGCTTATCTGAAAGTCCTCATTCACCTCACATTTTCCACTTCTTAGGAATAGTGCATCGGCTAAGTGCAGGGCTGGTGAGGTTTCTGTGGCTGCTGATAGTGACATAGGCATTCAGATAGCATGCGGGTTGTTTGTACAGGTGTGGAATACGCTGGAATCTAGACCATATCATATCTGATGGATGATGGAACCTCTCAGCTCATGGTTGAGGGAAGGTTTCCATGTCGTGGCTTTGGAGAGGGGCATCTGTCTAGGGGAGACAGCCACCCCACAGTACTGAGGTGCAGTGAAATCTTACTCCATTGATCGAACAGTAAACAAGGCCAAAGGGAGTCCCGTAGGACTGAAAGCTGAAAGCGGACACCCAAGGTCAGCACTCCACAAACAGGCTTTATTTTTCTTTCTCCTGTATCAAGAGGAAGAAAAGTCAGGGGCAAGCTAGCTGAAAGGCCTGTTTTTGTGTCAAAAAGCCACAGGGTGAATCTGCAAAGTTGCTGCATACCTGGCTCAGTGGAGCGAAGGGGAAGTGACAGGAATGCCCTGTGAACCTACACCTGCAGAAGTGCTGGCCCACCCAGGCTCAGGACAGAAAGGATGTGCCCTACAGCTCTTCCCGTAGGGGTATGGGCCTTGCTTCTCAAGCCAGAAGGAGCTCAGGCCTGCCCCACCAAAGGCATCAACAGCTACCAGCTTTACCACCAAAAGACCTGGCCCACATCTACTCCCAGACGCTCTGAGATAATATTAACTTCTTTTTGCTGTTCTTCTGAGACCAAGCCTAGGCTGGTTTAAAACTCCCTATGCACCCAAGGCTAGCTTTGAACTTATGAAGATCTCACCTACCTTTATCCCCAAGCACTGAGGTTACAGGAGAGAACCCCCATACCCGTCTAGAAAGTTCTTAAGGAGCTTGTTTCCTTCGTTCACAAGCCTTTTCCACCATGCTATCCATGGGGCCCTCTGCTGGAAAAGGAGGCTCAGGTGTCCAAGGGTCCCCATTCAGTTGTGCCTCCTGCTACTGTGGCTATAGGCCTATGCCACCCTACTTCTGTGGCCGTAAAGCAGCTTGAATTTGTGCCACCATGCACAGTGAGTCGTGCTGCTGCCTTATCAACGCTGTTTTCAGTGGTGTTTTTAGGACATGCTCTGTCCAGCTCATGATTGACAGGCAATAAAAAAAAAGAGATGGTGCAGGTCCCACAGCATCAATAGAACTGTTGAAAGGGCTCTTACCACCCTGAGCGTGGTGGCTCTGGCAGGCCTTGCCCTGTTTCCCCATAATACCCCCTGCTTTGCTAAAAAAAAAACCATTAGGTTACATTCCTAAAGCCAGCCACCAAGGTCTGTCCTCTTATTTGGCCAATTCCTCCTCCTGAGGCTGACCACCAAGGCCCAGCTATCAAAGTATTGTGGTCCAGCAATCAAAAGCTCCCTTTGGCTCACCTAATTAACATGCCCAATTAAAATTAAATACTTCACACTGTGCGTGGTGGTGCATGCCTTGAATCCCAGCACTTGGGAGGCAGAGGTAGGTGTATCTCTGTGAGTTCGAGGCCCGCTTGGTCTACACAGAGTGTCCAGGACAGCCAAGGCTAAACAGAGAAACCCTGTCTCAAAAAAACCAAAAACTAAAAAATAAATTAACAAATTAATTAATTAATTAAATACTTCATCTCAACACAGGGTTTTCTCTTTTACCTTTATAAACCACTATTTTCCTATGGGCCACATCTGTCTCTTCTCTATCCAGAGGCAGTCCTTTGTCCCTCTAGAGGAAAATACCCCTTCCCTCTCTGTGTTGTTTCCTCCCCTGCCCTTCTCCCTTGCCCTCTGTCTCCTGTCTTTGTCTCTTATTCCCTGTTCTCTGCCCCTTTTGTGCAAATAATTCTTTGTGCCGAGAGTGTGGTCTTGGGGATCTTGAGCTGATACTGTTCTCTTACAGCTGTGTTCGTTTCTAGGATTTTGTCTTTTACTTTTAAAAAAAAATTTTTTTTAATTGATTCATTCTGAATTTCACAATGTGTACCCCAAACTTACTCGTCTCACTGTCCTTTCATCCACCCTTGCAACCTCCCCATCCTCCCCCCGCCAAAAAAAAAGCAAAACAAAAAACAAAAATAAAACAAAACAAAGCACAGGAAACATGTCATCGTGGATGCTGTAGTGTGTCACAGTGTGTCCCACACTACACCCTTTTGTCCACACGTCTTTCCTTGAGAATGTTCATTGCAATGACTTATTGGTCTGGTTTGAGGCCACTGGCTTCTGCTACACCACCAATCCTGGATCCTTACACAGACTCTTCTCTGATATCCTGTTGTCATGGAGATCCTGCAGCTTTGGATCTGCAGGACAGGTCCTTTTAGGCACTCTAGCAGTTCATAGATGAGGTGGATTTGGGGATTGGCCCAACTCAAAGCCCTGAATCTGGGCTTGACTGATAGCTGTATAGGTCAGCCTGTCAGTTCTCACACCCACACCACCAGGGCAAGCTCTCCAGCATTGCTCCAGCTAGTTCACCCAATGCTGCAACCAGCAAAGGGCAGCATCAGCTCTGCTGCTCTCATGCCCTCGGGGTCAGCTCCCGAGTGCTCATGCCACCAGGGCCAGCTCTACTGCGGTGCCCAGGTGAGGGGCAGGGCTCTTTCTGCTGAGTGTTGCTGTGGTGAGAGATGCAGACAGCTCTCCAGAGTGCCTCAGACAATGAGGAGTGAGGCCCACTCTGCACAGCCCTTGGACATCTACATGGTGCCTGGTGGCAGTCCAGACCAGGCATGTCCTCATAGTGTTTAGTGGTAACATGAGACACGAACATCAACACTGCTGCTGCCCGGGCCACGGACCCAGACATAGCCCTCATCGGCAGCATCAGTTGGGAGTTCACCATGGCCTCAGGTGGCCGGGCTGGCTACTCACCACAGGCTACTCCGCTCCACCCTCGAGTCTCCTGTTCCAGCTCCCTTCACTATGCTAAACTGCTTCTCTTTCTCTCTCATCTGTCCACCACACACTTGCACACTGTGGTGGCTCCTGCTGTAAGCATGCCATGTGGCTGGTGGCACTCTGGGTATCCTCCACCTGTCTGCACCTTGAGCATGGCCTACTTTTTTTTGTTTGTTTTTGTTTTTTGAGACAGAGGTTCTCTGTGTAGCCTCGGCTGTCCTGGACTTACTTCGTAGACCAGGCTGGCCTCGAAGTCACAAGGATCCACCTGCCTCTGCCTCCCGAGTGCTGGGATGAATGGTGTGCACCACCATGCCTGGCTCTGAATGTTTCTGTGACTACTGTTATTGGTCTTTTAATACAAACATAAATTTATGCACATATATCGAATTTTTGGAAACTAGCTGTGTTGTCAGCTTTAGAGAAAAAAAGTTTACCAGGTTGAGTTAGCATTGTACAGGAATTAACAGTATTGAGTGACTATGCTGCCTGGAGCTAACAATCCCCCCCCCCCCCGGGGTCCCCATTCCTGATAAATGACTCTTCCAGCAAAATCAAGACAACTGTCAGCCTTGTCCAACGCAGTTCTGTACAAATGCCCTTTTCTGACATTTTCCTTCTGATGCTCATTATGAGTCAATCACAAATATAAAAGGAGGCGAGAATGGGAAGAGAAGGGGTAAGGGAGGGAGACAGGGCTGCGTTGTTCACCGGGACAGCATGCCATTAGTGATGCTCTATCACTAAAGTGCTTGTCTCCTAACTTCCTCCCTAAAGTCAGTGGTCCTTAGCTAAGAAATCCTTGACTACGAACTGGGGATTTTGCTGGTTGTGGTGGCACACTGTCATCTCAGCAGGCGTGCAGGCAAAGGCAAGCAGATCTCTGCGAGTTCCAGCCCAGCCTGGTCTAGATAGTTACCCTGGGAATTCAAAGGCAGGCTACATAGTGAATGCTCAGGGTTGCATGAGTCTGTTATACAGAGAGTCAATATGCTGAGTACAGAGACTTCTAGTTTTCTATTCCTCCTTACCATCAATGTGAACGCTAATCATAAAGGCTTTTGTCCCGAAGGCATAATATGAATCACAATAATAAACCAAGATCATTTTGCTGATCTCCTTGAAAAACCAAGATATTTCTGGTAGAAAATAAAAGTAACTCTACAAGGGCTGAGCGTGGTGGTGCACGCCTTTAATCCCAGCACTTGGGAGGCAGAGGAAGGCGGATCGATGTGAGTTCAAAGCCAGCCTGGTCTACAAAGTGAGTTCAGGACAGCCAAAGCTACACAGAGAAACCCTGTCTCAAAAAAATTTTTTTTAATTAAAAAAAATTAAAAATAAAAGTAAAAGTAACTTTACAGTACCCAAACCTTAAAGACCTGCTGATTCCCATGTCTTTCTTGGGGACAACCGCCTTTACCTTGAATGGTCCTTTATCTTTGTGAAAATTTGTTTTCCTTTAAAAAAAACCTTTAGACATCTCCCAAAGTCTCCGGCTTTGTTCTGGCTGTTGATGACACAGTTCGGACTTAGGAAGATGAAGGTTTCTCTGCTCTGATGGAGGTGAAGGTGAGCTCTTGTCACCCATGGAGGCCACCCCCATGATTTGCGACAGTGCAGTGACATGGCAGCCTGGCTCTGTGGAGGAAGAAATATCTGTGTTCTGAAACTCACTGGTCTGAACTAGTTTATACCTGCAGATCCTAGCCCTGGGGGCCCAGGAGCTCACTCATGTACCTTGAACTTACACCTTGAACTTCAAGCTTGCAGAAGAAAACAACAGCAGCAGGGAGTGACTGTGACTTGGGGGCAGCGTATGAGTTTATTCAGTACCCTACTGTTCTCTCTTCCACAGTGTCTCATCAGCTACCCAATACTATTCTAGCATGAGACATTATTTCACTCCACTATTTATTCATTTATTTGTTAATGGGTTCCCCTGCCCCGGCCCGTCCCACCCCACCCCACTCCACTCCCCCCCCCCTTTTTTTTTCCTTTTACAGACTTTTCAAGATCCAAAGGCTTCAAGGGAGACCAGAGGGCAACCAAGTTGTTTGGGATAAGTAACTCCATGATGGAAGGTCCAGCATGGTGCAGAGAACTCTCTCCCCAAGGCCACTTTCTCCTCCTTGCTTCCCTGCCGGCCCCACGTCCATCAGTCTGAAAGCTGCCATGGCTAGAAGTTAAAACTCCTAAGACACTAATGCCTTCAAACGGAGACAGGGTGGGGAGTGAGGAAACTGGTGACCTTTTTCCTCCTGGACTTTCTATCACGAGGCCTTGTTTTTGTTTTTCTGGCCCTAGAGATTAAACCCAAGATATTGAGCTTGGTCCACAATCACTCTGCCGCCCACCCCCCCCCCCCCCCCCCCCCCCCCCCCCCGCCCCAGTGGCCTTCCAGCTGTAGAGGCTTTCTTAGGGGGAGCGAATTCAAAGCTGTGGGGCACAAGGGCATTTACCCAGGGCACCTTAATTTAGCAGTCTTGGGACACTTCCTTCCCACCTTGACTGGCTTCTATCTGTAAGGTTGCCGGAGCTGCTTCGGCATCTAACTTCTTAAGATTACGAACATTAAAAACTCCCCACGTCTCAAGTCACAATGACTGAAATGTCCGTCCGGTCCCGTAGCACTGCAGTCTCTAGCGAGGGAGGGAGTATATCTCCTCATAAGGGGGAGGAGAGAAGCGCACGCAGTTCTCCTCTTCCGTCGGCGTCTCTTCTAGCTGGTCAGCATCAGAGCTGGGCCTGCAACGTGAGCACAAAACACAGTTGTACCTGCAGAGATCCGTTACCAGCCACCCGGGGTGGCAGGATGCACACAGAGATTTACAGTCTCCACCACCTGCCGTAGACAGTGATTGTGATGCTAAATGGGGGAGGGGCAATCCCAGGACCCAGCGTACCTGTTATTTCCAGCACCCACAAAAGGCGGGTAACCCTCGCTCTCCACAAACGCAGCGTTGTCTTGAGGGTAGATGGTATAGTACTGAGGGGGACTTAGTGTGGCAGCCGCTGCTCCGCCGGAAGGTCCAAGACCGCAAGGGTTCGTGGTGGGCTGCAGGTAGGCAGCGTTCATCCCCAAGGGCTCCTGAGAAGCGTAAGGAGGAGGAATGTACTGGACCACAGTGGCCCCGTGGAAGGTGATGGGCTGGTTGATGCCGGTGAAAACGAACGACTGTCCTCCGGAAGTCTGGTCTGAGTCCAGAACCCTTTCCTCGTTTTCTGTGCACATCTGGCAGGATAGCATTTTGAATTTGCACACAGCGATGAGGATGAACGTCACTCCGACCGACAGAAGGATGGGCCCGAGGAGCTGGGTCCATTCAAAGTGGGAGACACCCTGGTACTTGATCCATCCCATGACAGTGAAAGTGATCCCTACCAGTCCTAAAAAGATGCCCGAGAAAAGTAAGGTGGCCCCTGCCTTGTCATCGTCGGACACCTGGATGTCGGCGGTACTGGGTGTGTACGGAGTGACAGAAAACACGTTAAGCGGGAAATCCTCTGGGTGATTTCTGCTGTGTTCCATGGCTCCTCGCTGTCCAACATGAGAGGAAACGGAGACTGTGAGAGGTGGGAATGCAGGCTCAGGTTAGTTAGGGAAGGACCTTTGGGCTTCTGTGGTTAACAGAGTATAACATACATGGGGCTGAACTTTGTTTAGAAGAATAAAGGTCTGAGAAATGAAGCCTGAAGTTTTGTTGCAGGTTTCCAGACAGTTGCGGTCTCCATTTTATGAAGCAATACTTAACATCCATCCATCCATCACCACCATCATCATCACCATCACCACCACCATCATCATCACCATCACCATCATCATCATCATCACCATCATCACCATCATCATCATCATCACCATCATCATCAAGTAAAGAAAGAGCAACAGCAACAAAACTACTCAAGCCACTGTTATTGCAGGGAGGTGCTTTTCTATAGTCACACATGGCACTGCACTGTGGTCTTGTCTCTGTCCCACCAAAGCAAGGTTTGTGGAAGTGGCAGTGCCACCCCTAACGTGGAGGGAGTCCTTTGTGTATCACCTGCTTGAAGCTCAGCTGGGACGGCTCAGCAGAAACAGGTCCATACATAGTCCATGCATACTTCTAGTCTTAACCACTTAAGGAATCTCCACGGTGGATGATGGTTCTCTTAGGCCATTTGCTAATAGGAAACAACAGAATGGAGAGTTGTTTGTTGTTGTTGTTTTGTTTTGTTGTTGTTGTTGTTTTACAGTTTCAGAGGTTTCTGAGGTCAATGTCAATATGCATCTAGTGAAGACCTTCCTTCTGCCCCTGCCCCCATCCACATGATGTGAAAACTACAGTACATCAGCCACGTCTCCCTTCCCCTCAGAACGCCACCAATACCATCATGGGGCCCCTCCCTGACTACTTCATCTATCCCCGATTATGCCCCAAAGGCTGGACCTCCAAATACCATAAATGCACAAATTCAAGAAATGAGTAACATGCAAGCCTTGGGATCACACTGAAACCTCAACAACGCTTACTCCTTAACATCGGCCCTCAATGAGGCGCTGAGGCCCTGTTAGGGCCGGCTGGGGGGCCCATGTTTTTTCTAGCTCTCTGCATCGGAGGAATGCTCCAGTGGTGGGAAAGGAAAGACACCCCCAGGAGCCATTTCTGTGTGCCACATTGCTGCCACACATCTGATGGCATGAACATCAGATGTGGTGAGATGTTGCCTAGACACAGGCTTCAGACCCTGCCTCTGGTGGCTACACGGTTCCAGGTCTCCAAGCGGAGGCAAACAGCTGTCTTTTAGAACCTATTCTGTTTTGCCACCAAACCCAAGCTAGTTCAAGAAGACATCCTGTGGTGTTATCTGCTTTGACTCACTGTAGAATTTCCAAACAGACCCGTGAACTTCTTCCTCCGCTGAACAGTAACTCTGGTCTTGTTCTCTTCCTGGACAGACTTTATCCAAGCAGCCGCTTCTCTTCACTGGTTAAATATTACATCAGCTTCCTTTAGCAGAGGCGAGAGAGCTGCTCTTTTATCCAAGGCAGCCTTCCTCAACTTCCTCTGATGTTAAAGCTCACATGGGCCACTGTTTCCTTTCCCTCACGTCCTGGAGATGGAGGCCAGGCACCACAGGAAGTTAAGGAAGGGCTTTATGCTGAGCTGCATCCCCCAGCCCTCCGCTACTTTTGAAAAGAAGAAGATCGAAACTTCCAGCAAAAACCAACACACCCAAAATATCCGAGGGAGAGGGTACTAAGTGCTTATGATGGCTAATCTTCACCCTCAACATGACCAGACTTAAAATCATTATGCAGACACACCTCTGGGGCTGTGTATGTATGTGTGCACACCTCTGGGTGTGTGTGTGTGTGTGTGTGTGTGTGTGTGCGCGTGCGTGCGTGCGTGCGTGCGTGCGTGCGCGCACACCTCTGGGGGTGTGTATGTATGTGTGCACACCTCTGGGTGTGTGTGTGTGTGTGTGTGTGTGCGCGTGCGTGCGTGCGTGCGTGCGCGCACACCTCTGGGGGTGTGTATGTATGTGTGCACACCTCTGGGTGTGTGTGTGTGTGTGTGTGTGTGTGCGTGCGTGCGTGCGTGCACGCACACCTCTGGGGGTGTGTATGTATGTGTGCACACCTCTGGGTGTGTGTGTGTGTGTGAGTGTGCGTGCGTGCGTGCGTGCGTGCGCGCACACCTCTGGGGGTGTGTGTGTGTAAGGGTGTGTACAGAAAGGTTCAACTAAAGGAAAATCCACCTGGAATGTGGATGGTACAGATTCAAGAAGGAAAGAAAAAGAAAGAAAGAAAGAAGGGATGGAAGGAGGGAGGGAGGGTAGGAAGGAAAGAGGGAGGGAGGAAAAGAAAGGAAGAAAAGACAGAAGGAAGGAAGGAAGGAAGGAAAGATAGAAGGAAGGAAGAGAGGGTGGGAGAGATGTCTCAGGACTCAGGAGCATGTGTTGTTCTTGCAGAGAACCTAGGTTTGGTTCCCAGCACCAACAAGGCAATTTACCACCATATGTAACTCCAGTTTCCAAGGATTTGACGCCCTCTTCTGACCTTCCTGGGCACTGAGTATACTTGCAGTACATATATATCATGCAAGCAAAACATTCATACACTATATATATATATATATATATATATATATATATATATATATATATATATTTTTTTTTTTTTTTTTTTTTTTTTAAAGACAGAGTTTCTCTGTATAGCCCTGGCTGCCCTGGACTCACTTTGTAGACCAGGCTGGCCTCGAACTCACAGAGATCCACCTGCCTCTGCCTCCTGAGTGCTGAAGCTAAAGGTGTGCGCCAGCACACTGGGCATAAATCTATTTTTTTTTTTAATGGAGAAAGTGAACTGGGCACCAGTGTCCATATCTCTGCTCCCTGTCTGTGAATGCCATGTGATCAGATGGCTCACGCTCCTCTGACCACACCTGTCCCTGCTTTGGTGACTGTAAGCCTCAAACTGTGGTGCAAAATACACCTTTCTTTTAAGTTGCCTCTGTCAGAGAAATGTAAGCCAGATTAATCCTGACTGCTGCTAGGCATCTAGAGACTTGTTTCTACCGTCCAAATGCCTCTCCTTGCTAAAAGGCATGACCTAGGACCTTCTGCTTCACTGCCAACCACAGGGGAGATGGTGAGGGGCCCCCAGACAGCTAAGATGCAGTCATTTTCCTGTTGGGGGGAATGTCCTTCCCACTCATTTAGAAATCCCCACAGTCTACAAACATGGACAATACAGCTTTCTAACACCAATCACCTTCTCTCCTTAATCAAAATGTTTCTGCTCGGTCAGCCTGCCATGCCCTCCAGCTTCTTAAGGCTCGAGTAAACACTCAATGTAGGGGGGCTGGAGAGATGGCTCAGAGGTTAAGAGCAGTGGCTGTTCTTCCAAAGGTCCTGAGTTCAATTCCCAGCAAATACATGGTGGCTCACAACCATTTATAATGAGACCTGCTGCCCTCTTCTGGCTTGCAGGTGTACAAGCAGATAGAGCTTGTTTGTTTATTTTTGGCTTTTTTGGATTTTTTGAAACTGAGTTTCTGTGTGTAAGCCTGGCTGTCCTGGAACTCACTCTGTAGACCAGGCTGGTCTCAAACTCACAGAGATCCGCCCACCTCTGCCTCCCTAGTGCTGGGATCAAAGGCATGCAGCACCACTGCATATTCTTTTTTTTTTTTTTTAAACTTCATTTTTACATGTATGGGTGCTTGGCATACATGCTTGCCTGAGCACCACTGTATGCCTGGTGACTGTGGAAGCCAAAAGAAGGCACTGGATGCTCTGCAACTAGAGTTGCAGACAGCTGTGAGGTGCCATTTGGGTGTTGGAAACAAACCTGAGTCTTCTGAAAAAGCAGGGATGCTTTTAACCAGTGAGCCACCTCTCTACTCCTTATAGCATGTATTCTTTTTTTAAAAAAATAATTTATTCAGACTGCATCTGGATTGTCATACCCTCACTTGTATCTTCCCTTTTCCCCCTCCTTCCCTCCCTCCCTCTCTCACCCTTTCCCCTCCCCTAGGCCTGTGACAGAAGCGGACCTCCTCCCCTACCATATGATCAAGGCCTACCAGCTCTCATCTGGGTAGTTTGCTTCCCCTTCCTCTGAGTGCTACCAGACCTCCACACCGAGGGGAAGTGGTCAAATAGGGGTACCAGAGTTCATGTCAGAGTCAGTCTCCACTCTCCACACAACTGTGGAGAATGCACTGTGCATTGCCTAGGTCTGAATAGATGGTCTAGGTTTGCTGCATGCATTGTCCTTGGCTGATACTGCAGCTTGTGTATGCCACCTGCATCCAGATCCACCAGCCTTGATGGTCTTATGAAATCTTGAAATTTGCAGGCATGGATGGAACTAGAAATGATCATCCTGAGTGAGTTAACCCAGACCCAGAAAGATACACATGGCATATACTCACTTATGATTGGATACTAGCCCACCATGGATGTCCTCTGAGAGTCATCACTCAGCGGGGGATTGGGACAGATACTGGGACTTGCTATTGGGACTCCAGGTGAGAGAGGTAAGGGAGGATAGGGAAACAGAAGGATCCATTGGGTCCTGAAACCCTACAATATAAATATAAATATAAAGCATATATTCTTTAGACAGCTTCACATGAGTGTTTTACCGGAATACAGAACAAATCACTGTAGTAACTACATATGGGTTGGAGAGAGAGAGGCCTGAAGGCCTGAGAGTTTCCTGCTAAAAGACTAAACTTCCCAGTCTCCCTTGTAGACTAAGGAAGTGATCCCCACCCCTATAAAGGGTCACTTGCCATCTTCTGTAGGCATTTTGACCATACTCACACTTGGATGACAAAAGTGGCCTCTCAGTGTGAATTAACACTATTGGGCCTAAGGACAGACCAAGCCTGCCTTTTCTCTGCCTGACGTCTGGGGATACCCAAGCGGTATCTGGCAGCAGTAAAGTGCCAGAGTGAAAGAGACATCGCTGGTCTCCAGGAGTTGAGTGATGCATGCAAATGTTTTCTAAGAAATTCCAAAAGCCAGTATTTGTTTAAAACTCATTTAATTTGGTTGGCTTGCTTTGCAAATTATGCCTCCAAGCAACCAGTCTATTTTTAAATGTAATGATGTTAAGAAATATGCTAACTTCTGTCAGCATGTGGTGACCTAGAGATTTATCATTTATCCATCGGCAGGAGTCAAGAGGTTGCCTCAGCCTTCTTTGTGAAATCAGTTTGTGCTGCATGTAAATTATTTATTACAGATTTGACATAACCGACAGCTTTCATCTTTCATTTGTTGGTTGAGTGTATGCAATGAACATATAGAGAAATTTTAAAAGGTTCTGTTAATAGGGTTAATTTTTAAAAGCCTAGTAAAATAAATCATTTACTCTCTTGACAAGGCAGTCCTGTCTCTGGGAATATACCTTTTAAATTGGAAATTGAAAATCATTTCCTTTGAGTGGAATACAACTTAGAATTCAAGTTTCTCCTTACATAGCCTGACAATATAAATTATATTTACTGTAACAATTTGGCGTTAACAAAAATATGTATTGTCATGTTTTCAAATTCTAGATGTGGTCATTTAAAGTAATAGTCCCAATCTTTAATGTTTAAAAACAAGCATACCAAGTCCGTCAGACTTGGAAACAGGAACTATCACTTTGACCCCTTCTGACCAGATTCATTCCTTAGATGCTGAATTTAACTGACTTCTTTTTGTTTTGTTTTGTTTTTCAAGACAGGGTTTCTCTGTGTAGCCTTGACTGTCCTGGATTAGCTTTGTAGACCAGGCTGGCCTCAAACTCACAGCGATCTTCCTGCCTCTGCCTCCCGAGTGCTGGGATTAAAGGTGTGCGCCACCACGCCCAGCTTTAACTGACTTCTTGTGCTGGAGTCTGATTTAACAAACAGCTGGTTACAGTTACAGTGTGAGAACTGTGTGGTTTTGGTTTCCTTAAAAACACAGGCATGTAATAAGAATCTGTTCTTTGCTTTAATTCCAGGTGTGTGTGGCGGGGAGGGGCGCGGGGAGCTGCTTCACAGCAGGTGACTGTGATTTGCCTCCTGCTCTAGCAGAGGCCGGGGTTTTGCCAGCTGCAGATAGTTTCTGGGATTCTGGGAACTTTTCAGAGGATATAA
This sequence comes from Acomys russatus, assembly GCF_903995435.1. Classification (NCBI taxonomy): domain Eukaryota; kingdom Metazoa; phylum Chordata; class Mammalia; order Rodentia; family Muridae; genus Acomys; species Acomys russatus. The sequence goes on from NC_067166.1 coordinate 19,663,147, forward strand.
AAATGCTGGGGCCCAGAGAAGCAGGTTTGCTGTTGTTGGCTGGTTGGTGGCTGAATGCTGTTGCTTGCAGTTGGCAAGTGGTTGTGTGCAAAGAAACGAGATCAAGCTTGCCCCAAGGAGCTTGCCCCCCAGAATCTGCAGGAAGTAGTAGTCTAACGGTCTTGCTGCCCTTTTCCCGTCTATCCTTTCTTCTCCCCTATCTAGTGTCAGAGGGTTCCTAAGGGTGGGAGAGAAACAAAGTAACCAACCCACAATGTAGCAAACGCCAGCAGCACAGTTACCTTATGCTTCTACAGAACTCTGCTAGCATGGCCCAGCCTGGCACACAACTGGCCTTGAACTCCCAGAGATCCTCCTGCCTTTGCCTCCCAGGTGCTGAGACTAAAGTCCTGTCCAGCTGTAACTTTGTCTCTTTTCCCTCCCCCACAAAGCTGCACAGTCATTGCCTCGTGGCTCGTGTCCTGGATCTATCAAGTTCTATCACAGACGCTTTTCTGAGGCTCTGTAGGTGCTGCTCACCTCATCCCCTTTCTGTCAGCCTTAAAGCAGTTAGAAAGATCGACACCCCCATCCTCCTAAAAGCAGCTCTAGTGACTTCTGAAGGAGGCTATTGGGCCAGGGGCCATCCAACTTGTCCATCTTCTTTGGGCATTGTTTCTGGGACTCAGAACTGAAACAGTTGGGACTGGAGCCTTCTTTGCATCACCAGCTCAGATCAGCTTAGCATCCTTGAGGACCAGTTCGCCTCCTTGACTGCTACAGAACTCCGCAATTAAAAAGGACTAGATCAGCCGGGCGTGGTGGCGCACGCCTTTAATCCCAGCACTCGGGAGGCAGAGGCAGGCGGATCGCTGTGAGTTCGAGGCCAGCCTGGTCTACAAAGTGAGTCCAGGCTGGCCAAGGCTACACAGAGAAACCCTGTCTCGAAAAACAAAACAAAACAAAACAAAACAAAAAAAGGAAAAGGAGTAGATCTACTAGGGTGGGCTTATGCTCTTTTCAGACACGCTGCTGCCAGGCCAACACATCCTAACTGGTTTGATATGAACCTACAGACAAGAGACAAAAATTTCCTTCTGGTTCCCTCCCACTCTGGTCTGCTTCTTGATTGCTCTTTCCTCCTTATTACCCTCATACCTACGTGTTCAAATGTCTTTTAGATGTTTTACTTACCCCACAAAATGTTCCGTGCAATCTCTCCCCATAGCTCTCACACTGCAGTAGCAAAAAGACCTTTTAGATGGCTGGGAAGGACCCTCATCCCTCCCACCCCAGGCCAGATACTCCTCTTTACATCAGTCCTCTAGTTTCTCCTCTTCCCTTCCTTAGACGCTCTCGGCTCTCTGCTGCTCCTGCTGGCTCATTTTGGTACAACAGTCTTGTCATCGTTGTCGTCCTGAACCAACTCTTAAGGCCTCTTTCTCTCACGGACTCATTGTCTCTTTCCCCTCCCCTCCTACACCAGCCTTCCCAGAAATCCTCCAGGTCTACTGCGTAACCGAATTATCCGCTTACAGCTTACAGCCCCCTAATACTTGTTTTCAAGTCTCTTCAAGAATACAGGACTACATCCAGTGTATACATGCCTGATCTAGTGCAGCTGATCAAGTTGGGACCCTCCCCTGCTACATGACCAGAGGACCCCCTCTTCAGTGGACCCAGAACTACCTTCTCCAACTATAACACCCTGCCCTTTTTCCTTTCCTTTTCTTTCTTTCTTTCTTTCTTTCTTTTCTTTCTTTCATACTCTCTCAGAGTTAGGAATGAGTTTTTTTCCTGCTCAAAGACTTCCCAGCTTCCCTTGCAGAATACAAAAGTCATTTCTGCCCCTATAAGGGGCCCCCATATCATCTTCTGTAGGTATTTTGGCTATCCACACATGTGGGTTACAAGAGCGCCCTCTCACTGTGAATAAACATAGCCCAGCCTAAGGTCAGACTAAGCCTCTTTCCACCTTCTGTCTTGCCTTTTAATAATCTAAAAATGCCTGTCAATGGTTGGCTGGTTCAATAAGTTAGAGTGATAATGGGGTACACTGTTCGGATTCTTCAGTAGGATATATATAGTATATAATAATAAATATATATATAAAACTTTGAGTTATATATAACTTAGATATATACACATATATATACACAACAATCCACTCTGGAAACACTCTCACTGACACTCCGCCCCCCCCCCCAAGTGTTCCTCAATCCAGCAAAGTTGACAATCCAAACTGGCCATCACGGGATCTGGTAGTGAAAATTTAAGCCAGTTCTGTACACACAGGTCTGGCATAGTCTCCCAAGATGCACCACTGCGTAAAGGGAGAGGAGCAAAGGGACCGGTGTTTATTGCGCTGCCCTCTTCGAGGGGAAAGACACGTACTCGACCTTGAGCGTGCGTGTATAAAATATTGCTGAAGGGATACACAACTGGAGAAGAGAACCGGGAAAAATATTCCATTCGTATACTGCCTTACAGCAAGCTGCCCAGCTTTGCGAAGCCCAGGAAAACATTTCCATTTCGTTCCATTGTGTTTCATTCAGTGACTAAGCCAACCAGACTGGAGGGGAAGGGAAAGTGACTCCTCTTTGCTATGAGAGGAATGTGAAGGTCACACTACAGACAGACCTGTTGGGCAGGGGATCATTACAGCTGCCCTCTTTGCAAATACCTTACACAGAGGGATACCCACTTCTGTTGCACGCTGGGATGTTACTTGGTCTGTTCACTTGAGCACCCAAGAACATGCGAAGATAATTCAGATCTTCCGTATTCATTTGTATCCTGCTTGGTCACTAACTTCCTCTTCCTTCACTGACTCAAGCTCTCCGGGTGTCCCTAGGAGTGACCAGCCCACTGTTAACAGTAGCGTAATCTGAAGCTTCCTGGGTATCCTGTTTGTTTTCACTGCTTTTCAGACTTACCCATCAGACTTCCTGTCTATAACCAGCAACTCACATTCCCAGCTAAAAACAGCAGTGCTGACATGGTGATGGGTCCATGGCATAAATGGGCAATGGTATTTGAATAAAAAGAAGATTTGCAAGGCTACCAGAGACATGTGGGAGTGAAAGTGGTGTGTGTGTGTGTGTGTGTGTGTGTGTGTGTGTTTGAATAAAAAAAAAAAACCACAAACAAACAGAAAAACTTTAATCCTAGAACTCAGGAGGCAGAGGCAGGTGGAAATCTGTAGGTTGGAAGCCATCTTGGTCTACACAGTGGGCTATAGGCCATCCCGGTGTACACAGAGGGTTAGACCAGCCAAGGTTACATAATGGAACCTTGTTTAAAAACAAACAACGACAAGAGAGTTTAGTAATGTGACAAATTTAGCTGCTCAGAGCTTGAGTTTGTGGAATATTCTCAGCAGGTGGCCACACTCCCTCTAGTCTGACTACCAGAGAAAAACTACAAGGCTCACTGATAATTTTTACTTACTGAAGATAATTTTTCATATGGTATATTCTGATGGTGCTCCCCGTTCCCTTGTCTCCTTTCCAACTCCCTACTCAGTCAAGACCATGACTTCTTTCTCTATGTATATTTAGAAAACAAACAGACCAACAACAACAGAATAAAATAAAACAGAGAAAAGAAAAAGGAAAAAGAAAAGGCCCATGAAGGCAAACACACAAAACCCATAAAAACACAAAATTGAAAACCATAATAAATAAGCAAAAAGACAAGGAAGGTTTTAAAAAATGCCTAAACAAAAAACAGTATGAAACAAAACATCTCCAAATGCCCTTAGGTGTCCTTTGTATACCCAGTGAGATTCCATTGCAGAAAACTGTTTTTTTCCCTTTTGTGAGCAGTTGTCAATTGAACTTCATTCTCGGGATAGGAATGGGGGTTATGCCATGTGAAACATGTCACATATCACATGTTTATGTCACGTCTCAGTGCTGGGACCCCATCTGCCGTGGAGCTGTGCAGGCTCTGTGCATGCTGCCACTGTCTCTGTGGGTTATACGTGCGTTGGTCCTATTGTTGACAGAACCCAGTGTTTCTATCCCCACCGACTTTTATAGTTCTTCTCCCTCCTCTCCTGCAGAGTTCCCTGAGACTTTAGGGGAGGGGTTATGATAATCCTTAGTGTCTGATATTTAAATCACTTACAGCACAGTAAAATAAAATATATTCATGAGCTTTAAGGACATGGGGGGCGGGGAGGGGAGAATGTCAAAAATGGAAACATACCTTTCCCCAACATAAAATGGCCCAATGTGGCTTCCTCTCTCCCAAGCACATGGTATGAAGAGGGGAGAAAGAGAAGCAGCAGAGGTAGCCACTGCTCCGTGAGCTGGAACCCATATCCATGGCCATCATTCCTGGGAAACTGGGCAACAGCAAAGTCAAAAAGATGTAGATGTGAAGAGGGCCTGATCAGGCCTCAGGCAAATTGGCCTGTGAGCTCAGCTCTGCCTCCAGACTGACCTGGAGAGATACACAGGGTCTGAGTTAAGAGCTCAGAAACCCAGGAACTAGATATGTTGATATCTCATCCAGGCTAGGTGTCGTGACATGCCTGCTGCCTGCTCCATAGGGCTAGGGCAGAAGCAGGCAGATGCCAAGGAGAGGGGTGTGTGGGGTCAGAAAACCCCATATGTCAGCTCTGTGCCTCCAGGGGGCCAAGGATGAAGACTTCCAGGGAGTCTAAGTAAAAGATGAGGCAACTTCTGCTACTTGCCAGCATCTTCAGAAGGACTTTCAACAAAAAGAACAATGCATTTAAAAAGGGTGCAGAGCACCACACTGGTGCCTGAACCCTGAGAAGAGTTCACGTCTGTGAATGCCCGGTGTAAGGCATTTGGAGGGACCCATTTGAAGGGAGTCACGAAGTAGGAATTATGAAGTGACTTGTTTTATTTATTTAACTCTGTCTGACTATGACAGCAAATGGTTAATATTAGCCCCATATAAAAAGACAGGCTGGTCGGCTTGTGGTTTATACTGCTGTACCTATCCTGGTGTCTTTGAAAACCATACTACAGTTTTTAAACATTGCCTTGTTATTAAAGGATGGCATAAACCATAAGGTGGGGACATCCTTGTGTGAATCCTGCCTGTTTGGACTTTTCCATGACCCAGGCTTCCTGGGGTCCTGGCGAGGTACAGGACCTCCACATACTAGATAATTAATCTCCGAAGCAGGAAGGGAGGTATTTGACTTAATAGCAGACAAAGGGCAGCGATCTGTTTCCCTCACATGCTTTTGAACTGCTCTTCCATGAAGGGCAGGCTCTCGTCCACAGGGCATCTATCTGCCTGGGTTTGCTTAGGGTGGGCTGGTCAGGTGGTTTCCAGTGTGTTCTCACCATCTTTAGTTTTTTTCCCCCTTATGGACCTGCAGGTTGGCTTGATAGAACTGGAATACAGATCACAGCCACGCTGGATGGTTGCCGTTTAGGATCTGAGGAGGTTCTGGAAGGGGCAAGTCTGCACTGAGCAGCAGCCAGCAATGTGCTTTGGTCCTCAGGGATTCACGTTACACACACATCAGATGTCCGTGGCAGGACAGCTACAGAGTTACAGACTCACAGCTTTGGTAAGTCATTAGCTCTCAGCTCCCGAGTCGGACCGACTCAGACCTGGCTGTATTTTCTGGAGGTTCAAGGAAGTATTTTTCTGAACTTCTTCAGGTTATTGGCAGAATTCCTTCCCCGGCAGAGGTTGGACAGGGCCCCTTTCTAATTCTAGAAGCACCCAGACTTTCTCATCACACAGCCCTCTGCAACCAGAGGCTAACACTTCCCCTGTCACCCTTGTCCTTCTGCCTCAAGAGCCATTGAAGTTCTGCGGTTTCTATGTGGTTAAATATCACACACACACACACACACACACACACACACACACACACACACACACCCATACACACCACACACATACATACACTCATACACACACACACCACATACACACACCACACACACATTCATACACACCACACACATACACACACTCATACACACACCACACACACACACACACCACACACACACTCATATACACTCACACACTCATACACACTCATACACATTCACACACACACCACACATACACTCATACACACACACTCACTCACACACACTCATACACACACACACTCACTCACACACACTCACACACACTCATACACACACACACACACTCATGAGGAGTGGGGAGAGACAGAGGGATGATTTTTTTTTTTTCCTGCGGGAGAGTGTTTGGCATTTAGAATTCCACCCACCGCATTCCGGCTGCTGCTGAGCTCCAATGAGAGTGACTGAAAGATAAATGCCTGTTAAAGCTGATGCTTCTCCGCACGCCTGGCCAGGGTTCATCAACATCACTAGACCATTTAAAGAGCAACACTGCAGTGTGGCTCATGGGTCCTGCCCTGTTCAAATTACTCTCATGTAGTGTGTCTCTGCTATGGCTTAGGTATAGTTTGAATGTGGCCCCAAAGATTCATGTGCCAGGTTTGTGCCTTGGGGTGGCAACGTTGAAAGGTGGCAGGAAGTATTTAAGTCACCTTCAAGAGACTAACAGGGATTCCTTGGAGTAAGTTAATTCTCACAAAACAAGTCCCTGAATCCCTTTGGCTTCCTGTCCCTCCACCTGGTTCTCTTCTTTGTGTGCTTTGGTCACTGCAATGCTACCTGCCATGAGGCCCTCACAAACGCCAAAAAGGCTCTAGCTGCCTGATTTTGGACTCCCAGCTTCCAAAACTGTGAGCCAAATAATCATTTTCTTTATAAAAGAACCTAGCCTCAGGCGTGTGCTTATAACTTAAACAAAAACAAAAACAAAAACAAAAACAGACTAAGACAGTTTCTGCTGTAGGGTCCCAGAGCCAGCATCAGGGAAGTTAGCTAGAAAAGCACATCTTCAGGCCTTTTTGGGATACACTGAACTAGCGATCAAGGCCTGGAGATCTATCCTCCAACCAGGACTGGGGTGACGATGATGCTTGCTCAAGTTAAGAGTAATATTTAAAGCAAATCCTGGGTGGGTTTTTGTTTTGTTTTGTTTTTAAGATTTATTTATTTTATGTATATGAGTGCTCTGCCTGCATGTACACCTGCAGGCCAAAAGAGGACATCAGATCTCAGTGTAGATGGTGGTGAGCCACCATATGGTTGCTGGGAATTGAACTCAGGACCTCTGCAAGAGCAGCCAGTGCTCTTAAACCTCTGAGCCACCTCTCCAGCCTCGCAAATTTTGGTTTTCATCCTTTATGTGTGATCGTCGGAACTGGGCAAGGATCCAGACAATTTGGGGAACGACTTTGGATTCTGTGAATCCCACAAGTGATGGTACTGTTTAAGTCTGAGGACACGTATACAACAGCATGTGCGCGTGCATGTGTGTGTGAATTTACACGCACTCAATGGTTAGGAGCACAGGCTCTACAATGTCTACAGTGAGACCCCCAGCCCCATCAGCTTCTAGATATGGAATTGTGTCAGTTGCTTAGGCCTTCTGAGCCTCAGTTTCCTCACTCGGGGAGAACAGTACCCACCTCATAAGGAATTGAGGGTCGAGTGAAGTGGCAGAGAGAACACACTGCAGAGAATGAGTGACAAAATGGCCGCTGAGACGCCAGCTTAAGTCCCCTGTAAAAGCAGCAAGTTCTCTTTACCACAGAGCCCTGTGGTTGTTGCTAGCCGGGTGTGGTGGCGCACTCCTTTAATCCCAGCACTCGAGAAACCGAGGCAGGTGGATCGCTGTGCATTTGAGGCCAGCCTGGTCTACAAAGGGAGTCCAGGACATCCAAGGCTACACAGAGAAACCCTGCCTCAAAAACAAAAACAAAAACAAACAAACAAACAAAAAATCAAAACAAAAATAAACTACCTATGACCTAGAACAGAGCTAAGGTGGGCTTCTGTGACCTTTGAATGAGGGAGCACATCACTTGAGGGACGCTGACACTTTCCTTCCCACTCTCCTTCCCTGGCACCACAGGCCGGAAGAGACCTGGCCTCCAATTGCTGTCAGGCTTAGTTAGACTTGAGGACAGGAGAAAAGCCTTCCTGAGAAGGCCTATTTCTCCCAATGGGATCTGGGCTCTCCTCCCAGGCTGGGCCTATGGTACTGATGAGGCCACCCAGTGCGAACTGCTGCAGCCTGAAATGGAATCCACTCTCCTAGCTGTTGGCAGTGACAGAGGGACTGCGCCTCACAGCTGCTCTCCACCCGCAGTCTGTTCCCAGGCTCCACAAGGCTTCCCATGCCACCAAGACACTGCTCAGCTAACAACCGCAGGAACCCTTGGGGCAGATGCCTCCTGGTCTTCTTGGCTGGTCTAGGGCGCATATTCTGGCTGCCCTGGGGAGAGCAGCAAGGCCTTGCAGACATATGCATGATTTGAGGTCAGTTGCTGGCTAGGGTCTTAAACAGCTGCCAGACTTTTCTGTGCCTGATGAAATATGAGGGAGAGCCAAGAAGAATTCTTCTTCTTTGGAGAATGTTACCAGCTTTAAGCAAGTGAAGTCCCCCTGGGGAGGGCAGAGCACACAAGCCTGTAGTCTTACATGGATCTGGTAGTTTTGGAAGCCTTCCTATAGTCAAGAAGCAGAGGTCCAGGGATGCACTCACAAGTGTCCTTGCAATCTATAACCCAATACCCTATTTGCTGTAGTGTCTGACATATGAATTCAGCTGGTTCCTTTTAGGCAGACCACAGCTGGACAACTGTAAGGGCAGTGTCCTTTAGGAGCTCCAGAAAGCCTACGAATAATTAGATTCAGAGAGCAAGAAGTCTGGATGTCCAAGAAGCCTGCAGTGCAAAACATTGCTCGTCAAATGCCACTGTAGAAGAAGCCTGGAAGACCAGTAGCCAGCACTGTGGAGGTACTTTTCATACGGTTCTGAACAAAACGAAGTACATAATAAAAGCTTAGGAATGGGGGAGAATGCACAGACATGAGGGCAAAGGTATAACATAAGGTATGTAAGTGAAAATGCATACGCAAATAGTGCTCATATTTTACACAAATGTGTGTGGGTGCACTCGCTTGTGTGCATGCATGTGCACGCAATGGTAAACCATATTGCTGTCATTGCCTTTGGGGAAGAAAGGTTTTCCATGCTAGGAATAGAGAAGGAAGGGAAGCAAGGAGGGAAAGAGGAATAGGAGGAGAAGCCAACGATGAGAAAGACCATGGCTGAAAGAGTGTAAGCATCCGGTTCTCCAGACCGAAACTTCTAGGATGGAAAAAGACTGGAAAGCAAGGCTTTGTCGTGTCCTCTTCTCATGACTGGCTGAGATGTGTGTCTAGTACACGGGTGCTGAGGACTAGAGGGGACCCCAGGTTGCTGGCCAACCACACGAGTTGGACACCCTAGCAGAGAAGACTTAAAGCCTGGGTGTCCCGGCTCAGAACTACAGAACTGAGAGTCAGCTCTGTGTTGAGAAACAAGAGGAACAGCTGGAAGCTGTTGGCTGCATCTCAAGTGCCATGGTGTGAAAAGAAGCAAGGGTTGCCGGGGAGTGGCTGTGTTGGTCCAGTGAAAACAGAAGCTGGTGTAGTCATGGGTAATGTGTCCATGCTTCTATAAACAAGTGATCACCCGTGCTTCTGTAAGTCATCCTAATTAAACTCATTGGTACACACACACACACACACACACACACACACACACTGCACATGTGGGTGGGTTCCAGTTGAGAAGAGGAAAGGATCATTGATTTATTTGTCTTTCCCATTAGGGAATGAATATGATCAAGACATTATATTCATGTATGAAATATAATGAAAGCCACTATGATGTATAATTAATACATGCTAATAAAAATTTTAAAACCCAAAGGCAGAAACTTTAACGAGAGGACACTGATAACGACAGGCCTATTTTGTTTTGGTGGCAAGCAGTGTGTCTCCGTGAATGAGCAGCCCGTTGTTGACAGGCACGATGGGCTCAGCTCTCCTTTGTGGCCTGAACGTCACCTCTCACAGTGAACATGTGTAGAGATGCCGCCATTGTTTTTGCGTTCTTTTGGCCTGAGCGAGGCTGAGCAGTGGGATTATATTTTAGGAAAACTGACTTTCGGTAGCTTCTCCCTTTAAAGCCACCGTGACCAATTTCAGATCCTCACAGACTCCAGATGCTTCTGTTTGCCATAGCCACTGTCTCTCTCTCTCGTTGCCAAGGGAAAGGATTCAATAGAAGTCGTGTCTTTTCTGGAACCAAGCAAGCTGTCTGATGCTTCTTATTTTCCAAACTAAAAGGCAAGGAACCAAAGTCCAACTTCCTCATGGACTTTGAACTGAAAGACCCAAGAGTGATCTCACAGCATCACTTTGTAAGTCTTTGGTGGTCATGCGAATCAACTGCCCTGTAGCAGCCATGCTGTGAGGAAGGCTGTCTGTCCCTCACAGACGGGGCCATGGAGAGGCACATATCTCTGGCACACCTGGAGCCACAGGTTATGTTAAACCTCAGGAAATGTGATCAATTCTTTTCCATCTGTTATATGCATATTTTCAAGCCTTTGCTCACAGAAGACAATACTGTCTTCTGACAGCTCCAAACACTGGTAACAAAACCATTAGCTGTCAATCACGGCAGCTACCAAAGAAACTTACTATTGGCTCATGGCTGAAGTAACGATGGGGTCCCTTCAGCTTTCAGTCCGCTCTGTCTCCAGATAGTAAAGCCATGGTCCAGGGTACACATTAGAGCATCCTGTCATGGTGTCTAGAGTACAACTAGTGTGGGGTATGGTGTCTTAGTCAGTTTTCCATCACTGTGACAAAACACATGAGATAAGCAACTAAAATGGTAAAAAAAAAAAAAAAAAAAAAAAAAAAAAGTAGGCTCCCTACACATATGTAGCAGATGTGTAGTTTGGTTATCATGTGGGTCCCCTAACAATTGGGGCAGGGAGCCCCCTCTGACTCTGTTGCCTGCCTTTGGATCCCTTTCCCCTAGCTGGGCTGCCTTGTCTGGCCTCAGTGGGAGAGGATGCACTTGATGTACCAGGGTGGGCTGGTACTCATGGTGGGAGGCCTTACCTTCTCTGACAAGGGGAAGCAGGAAATGGCAGAGTGGGAGGGTAGGATGAGGAGGGGCCTGTGATCAGGCTGTAAAGTGATTAAATAAATTAATACTTTTTAAAAAGTTGAGAGACTTAGTTTGTGTCACTGTTTCAGTTCATGGTTACTTGTTCAGACTGCTTTTGGTCCTGAGGCAAAAGGGCATGGTAGAGCTGACTGCAGAGCATGGTGAAAGTAACCTACTTGTAGATAGCTGAGAAACAAGAGTGGGGGTCAGGTACCCTAAAATTCTTTGCAAACACACCCCTAATTACTTCCTTCCACTGACCCTCACCTCCTAAAGTTTCCATCAACACCCCCAGCCACCCGCAAAATGTGCCACAGGCTGATGACCATGTCTTCAACACATGGCCTTTGGAGGGTGTTTAAGATCCTCCAAGGAAGCCAGGAGGTCAACCACATTCCAGCCAGGGGCTGCGTCACCATCCAACCAGCGTGCTCATGTTCCTGCTATGATTTGTCCCTCCTGTTCTGAGAAGGAGGGGAAGAAAGAGGAGGAGGAGGAGGAGGAAGGAGAAGGAAGAGGAGGACAGTGACTAAGAGAACATTTTGAGTTTAGTCACATCTTCAGTCACCTTTAGAGGAAGGATTTGTACACTCATGGTGAGCAGTAACACTTCAACATTTTCCTTCCCCACTTATTGTTATTAGTTTGGAAAGTTAGGAAGAAATGTTGAAAAATAAGAAACATTGAAAGTATAATAAAAACCCATATCCTACCATCTTCAACAATTGTATTTGTCACACTTGTTTCATGTCTGTGTGTGTCCACACAGCTTTCATGGTATAATGCTATTTTATTTACCAAACCACTTCAAAGTAAGTTGCAAATATCTTAAATTTTTATTCCTTAAGATATCAGCATGGATCTACTAAGAACAGAAGGGAGATGCTTCTCCTTAACCCAATGCCATTATCATGCTTACAAAGGTTAATAACCTTTCTGTATTATTAATAGCAGTATCATATTAAAACATTCCCAGTTGGGACTAGAAAGGAAACTTAGTAGCTAAGAGCATGATCCAGTTTGAAAGAGAATGGGGCCCTTAGGCTCATATGTTTGAACGTCTGATCAGAAGTTGGTGGAACTGTTTAGGAAGGATTAGGAGGTGTGGTCTTCTTGGAGGAGGGGTGTCACTGGGAGAGGGATTTGAGGTTTTAAAAGCTCATGTCTGGAGTGGATGTAAATACGTTTTTGTTTTGATCCCAAGTGTGGTATGTGAGACAGACTTGTGTGAGGCTGTTTTTCCACTGGAAACAGACTTCTGAGAGAACAGGTGATGTTTGTCCACTAGGAGAGGAACCGCCTCTTGTGGGGGCGTGGTCTCTGCCAACTGACAAACATCCTAGTACAGACCCATAGACCCATATATATATATATATGCCCAGAACAAGGGGCTTGGCTTTTTCGGTCTTGGCATCATTTCCTGTTGTTTGGCTCCCCTTTAAAATACTCCTAGAGAAAACGGCTCCAGTGGATGCTTTGAGGTCCTAGCTGCTGCTCCAGGTTCCGGCGGCTTCAGTTGCAGTGACCTTTGCTGAATTGCTCGTTTGCTGTTTAACAGGCCAGCTGGAATCCTACTGATTAAACCAGTGGAATCGCTCCAAGGAACTGAGTCTAAGAAGGTCTACTTCTCCTGTTCCCATTAACCTCTTCTCTCTCCTATCTAGGGTAGGTGGGTTGGAAGGGAGGCATAATCATTAAAGAACCCCAAATAAAGTAGGTTTGAAAGAGTTCAAAGCCTATGTCAGGCCAGACAGTGGTGGTGTACACTTCTAATCCCACCACTTGGGAGGCAGAGGCAGGTGGAACTCTGAGTTCAAGGTCAGCCTGGTCAACGGAGTGAGTTCCAGGACAGTCAGGGTCACACAGAGAAACCCTGTCCCCACTCAGGGGTGGGGATGGGGCTCATGTCATTCCAAGTTAGTGTCTCCCCTCTTTCCCTCAGGCCTGTGAAGGGGATGGATATAAGCTCTTAGCTACTGCTCCAGTACCATGCCTGCCCACCTGCCATTGGTGGTCATAGACTCACTTTCTGGAACTGCGTTATATGCTTTGTCTTATAAGTTTCCTTGGTCATGATGTCTCTTCACAGCAAATGAAAAGTAACTAAGACAGCACTCATATTGCTCTTTCAGAGAACCCGAGTTTGATTCCCAGCACCCATTTCAGGCAGCTCACAACAGCCTGTAACTCCAGATCTCTCTCCTCTGCCCCCTGAGGGCTCAGGCACTCTGGTGCAAATAACCCTAAAAAGCAATAAAGTGATTCTTTAAAAAATTTTTCCAAGCACCCTGAAATATCATTGTTTTGTTTGTAACAAATCAGCGTGCAACTGGGCACCACACATTGCATTTGGCTATTTTTCCTTGGTCTATTAAAGTTTTTTTAATTAAGCAAAGTCAGTGTGCAATGAAGTGTAGCAATTTTAAGTATGTGGTTTGGTGAATTAAAAAAAATTTTTTTATCGCCTTTATTGCTAGTAGTCAAGAATAGCCCTGAATTTCTGGCCTTCCTGTCTCCACCTCCAGATGCTGGGATTGCCAGGCTTGATATATGCTGGGCATCACTCTACCAGCTGAGCTGGGCATCACCCTACCAGCTGAGCTGTATCCCTGGCCACCGGGATCATCTATTAGGCCTTTTGTCCTCAGCATAGTTTGTCGATTCACTGATGCCACTGAATGCAAGCACTTCAGTATCCCACTGTCCAGAGGTGTCATGATTTGCTCTTCTGTCACCATCAGGGGCAGGAGGAACTCTCCAAGGTCACCATCAGACTGTGTAGCAAGATCCAGCCTGGGTTTAAAAAAAAAAAAAAAAATATATATATATATATATACACACACACACACACATATATATATATATATACACACACATATATATATATATATATGTATTTGGGCTGGAGAGATGGCTCAGAGGTTAAGAGCACTGGCTGCTGTTCCAAAGGTCCTGAGTTCAATTCCCAGCAACCACACGGTGGCTCACACCCATCCACAATGAGGTCTGGTGCCCTCTTCTGGCAAGCAGACACACTTGCAGGCAGAACATTGTATACATAATAAACAAATAAATCTTTTAAAAGTATGTTATTTACCTATAGGATATATACATATAAAATGCCACAGTGAAATCTATTACTTGAAAAGCTAATTAAAAATTAATTTTTAAAAAGGGAAGGCTGGGGAGATGGCTCAGCAGTAAAAAAAAAAAAACATGAGCTGCTCTTGCAGAAGACCCAAAGATAATTCACAGCACCCATGTGGGGTGGCTCACAACTGTTTGTAACTCCAGCTCCAGGGGCATAGGATGACTCTGGCCTCTAGGGGCAGCTACACTACACACACACACACACACACACACACACACACACACACACACACAATTAAAAATAAAAATAAAATCCTTTTTAAATTGATTTTTTTAAAAGATATGTATATGCTTAACATGTTAATCTTTAACATTGCAAATGATATTTTTTTATTTATTTCATTTTGTGAGCAAATGTACCAATAGATACTTGACTTATGTGTATCAGCTCTATAATCTGTATCTTCTTCGGGTTGACTATCTTACTTTTTTTTTTTTTTTTTTTTTTCCCTACTATAATAAAACACCTGATGCTAAATACTTTCTAAAGCAAAAGTTGGCTGACAATGCTGGAGTCACTGGCATTGGCTTCTGGTTAGGGTCTTACGGTAGATGGCATCATATGCTGGAAGCATATGAGGGGCGGGGGAAAGAAGTCACATGAGGAGAGTAAGTTGAGAACACCAAATTCAGCCTGCTCTGACAGTGACCAACACAGCTCCAAGGGCTCCTTAACCCCATGCTAGCAAATAGTGACTGACCTGTCCCCATGGTTATGGCCAAATAACTTAATCACCTCCCATTAACCCAGTACTATTACATTGGAGACCAAGCCTCCAGCACATGAGTCTTTAGGGGGAGAGGGGAATATGCTAATTACTTTGCTTCTTGCAGTGGCTAGCTGCCTATCAAGAAACAATGTAAGTAGGGAAGGATTTACTGAGGCTCACAGTTTGTTGAGATACAGTCCATGAGGGAAGGGGAGAGAAGGCATGGAGGGAGGGGCTGGCCTCTGGCTGTGTTGGTAAAGGCTTACATCCCAGGCTCCTCACTCTTGGAGGGCCAAGCCAGAAGCAGATGGTGACTAGGTGGGAACTAGAGCCAGAGTACAACCCTCAAAACCTATACTATCTGCAGAGTCTTGCTTCCTTAAGTCTCCTGTAGTGAGTTGAATGGGATGGTTCCCATAGACTCGTGAGTTTGAATGCTTGGCGCATAGGGAATGGCACTATTAGGAGGCGCAGCCTTGTTGGAGGGGGTGTGACCTTGTTACAAGACATGTTTCATGGTGGGGGTGGGCTTTGAGGTCTCCGATACTCAAGCTACTCCCAGTGTGGTGCATGTTCCCCTTCTGACGTCTGCGGATGAAGATGGAGAACTCTCAGCTCCCTCTCCAGTACAGTGTCTGCCTGCGTGCTGCCATGCTTCCCACCTCTGACAATGACGGACTAAACCTTTGAACTGTAAGCCGGCCCCAATTAAATGTTTTCCTTTGTAAGAGTTGCCGTGGTGTCTCTTCACAGCAATGAAACCCTCAGACACCACCTCACTAAACGACAGCATCTGTGTCTCCAGTCTAGTGAGACCACTGTCCTTTATTTGTGTCTTGTCCTTGTGGTGGGACAGGTAGGTGGCTCTGGCAGGAAGTCTGGGTGACTGAAAGGCTCACCTTACCTGTGGCCTTCATCCCTGTGCTGCTGAGTAGCCCACGTCTGAAAACAGTTATTCAATATCCTGTTAGCTTTCTGGTTATGTGGAGGGTGATGCAGCCAGTGCTAGTCAGTATTCATAAAAGGAGGCAAGAGATTCTTAAAGTTCTTTTATTTCCTACAAGGATAGCAAACTTTTTCTTTTCTTTCTTTCTTTTCTCTTTCTTTTTTTTAGCCCTGACTGTCCTAGAACTAGCTCACTATGTGGTCCAGGCTGGTCTTGAATTCACAGCGATCCACCTGCCTCTGCCTCCCGAGTGCTGGGATTAAAGGCGTGCGCCACCATTCCTGGCATCAAACTTTTGTCTTAAAGGGTAGCTAATAAATACCTTTCGTCCAGTGTGATAGCTAATCTTGGTTGTCACTGAGCTGCATCTGGAATTAGCTACAACTTAAGCTGTCTACACTCCTGTGAGGGATTTTCTTGACAGGATTGGGGGATTTTGTTTTGTTTTGCTCTTGTTGTTTTTGGTTTTTTGAGACAGGGTCTCTTTGTGTAGCCTTGGCTGTCCTGGACTCGTTTTGCAGGCCAGGCTGGCCTCGAACTCACAGAGATTTGCCTGCCTCTGCTTCCCCCATGCTGCGATTAAAGGCGTGTGCCACCACACCCAGCTCAAGATTGTCTTAATCAAGAAGAGTCACCCCAAATGTGGGCAGTACTCTCTGGTGGCAGCCCAGATAAAAGGACGTGGAAGAAGGAAGCCGCTTTTTGCCTGCTTGCTCTCACTCTTGCTGGCAAGTTCATCTACCGTCTTGTCTCAGTATTCCTCCACGATATTAGAACCGACTTCTTCAGGGTTCCAATGTAGACTGAAGTCCAGCTGCTCTCCAGGAATCCTCTAGAACTCTAGTGCCAGACTGGAACTGCTGAGACATCCAGCCTTGTAGACTACACAACTACCAGCTTCTCGGCCTTTCCAGTGTGAGCCAGCCACTGTTGGACTACTTAGACCACAATCTGTAAACCACTCTAATAAATCCCTTTAGAGAGCCCTGACTAACACCCCCAGCCTCGTTGACTTTCTCACCACACACCACACAAACACACATTACAGCTCAAACGCTTAGTCCTGCCACATGCAACAGCAAGCTTTATTTGTAGAGACAAATGACTTAACCTGCCAGCCATAGTTCACCAGCCCTTACTCTGGAACAATACTTTTGCCCATTTTTTCCCTACAGATTGACTTTTTCAGGACATTCAGCCAGGCATCTCATTGACTCACCCCAACTCTGGATTAAATTAGCTGTATTTGCAAGACATAGTATATCGTGTGTGTGTGTGTGTGTGTGTGTGTGTGTGTGTGTGTGTGTGTGTGTGTATGCAGCTAGTAAACCATATTTCTTTTGTTTTTTATAACATATTTCTTTATCCCTGTGTTGAGACTTTAAGCATTTTGGGCAAATTAAGACTACTAAATTTTGAAGGAATATCACTAAAGTTGATTAAACTGTGAACATGGATCACCCTTTCACCTGTCCACCTTCCATTCACTGTTCATTCATCCATTCACATTGCTGGGCTAACCTCTGCTATGCATGTTGGAGAATGTTCTCAGAGGCATGTCATGGGACCCACCTTGTCCTTGGAGTGAGGTCAACCCACCACAGACTACTACTCAGATAATCTTTTTTTGTTTTTTTGTTTGTTTGTTTTGTTTTTTCGAGACAGGGTTTCTCTGTGTAGCCTTGGCTGTCCTGGACTCACTTTGTAGTCCAGGCTGGCCTTGAACTCACAGCGATCCGCCTGCCTCTGCCTCCTGAGTGCTGGAATTAAAGGCGTGTGCCACCACGCCCGGCTCTACTCAGATAATCTTAAAGCTAAAAAGAAAGCCTTTATTGCTGACCGGGAACTACATGGGGGACTTGTCCAAATCGTGCTGCCCAGAGCCTTACAGCCCTTTGTCTCTTTATGCACAAAAACACATCCTGGTTGTCACATTTCAGTTACCAAGAAGCAGAATTACAGAAGCCAAAAAGCAAGGTTAGTACAGTTAGGGGCTTCCTGGAACTACAAGCCAGGTCTATTCTTCTTGTTTTAGCAGGTGGTGGGACCTATGTGCTGGGCTTTAAGGTCAGATTGGTGCCTCCAGCATGGCCTCCAGCATGGCTAAGGTCTGGGGGCCTGTTATAGCCTCGGTACATTGAGGCAGAGATGGTTTGGTGACACAAAATCATGGTGCGCATTGTGTCTGAGTCAGTTTTCAAGGACCAGGTTTTCTAGATCTGTGGGCTAGAAAGGACATTGTAAATAAAGCCAGCAGGGGACTGCTTCTACTGTCAGGGTTACCAGTGAGGTAGGCCTGCCTCAGAGACCATGGGGGCCAGAAAGCCCTTTGCTCAGAATGCATCAGGCTTCAGAGCCTGTGGTGATTTAAAAATGTGTTCATAAATTCCTTGTGACATCTGCCTTCTAAAGATCCAGCTAACTGCTCCTGAGCTGGATTTTTACCAGTTTCTGACAGGCCATAGAGGCAAGCAAGGGTTGCAATGGGAAAACTATATACTAAAAAGCACCGCAGCAGCACCGCCCTTGCTCTGTCTCAAGTCTCTCACCCTGCATGAAATCAGACATCATTTGAAGACACCCCAAGGACCCAGAATGGAATGGAGACCCTTGCCACCAACCAGCATCAAAGTGCCAGCCGTGTGAGTGCCTTCAGCCTGCTATGACAAAGGCACAATGCCAGGCCAGTGACTTTCTTCCAGTTCTGCATTTCTGAGGTGCCAGAAACTTCAACCTCTAGTTGGACTTCCTTCCCGGGCTACAGACGGATAACTTTATTTCTTCACATAACAGGAGTTTCACCGTCATGACTTGATCACTTTTGAAGGTGCTATTTGGATCCAAGTATCATCATGTTGTAGACTAGAACTCAGAAACGGAGAAGCCTGGAGAAACATGTCGAGTTAGAGCAGTGACTAACTTGGAAGCAGGTCTCTGGCCCCACTCACACCTTCAGACAACCACGGTCTTGCCTGACGTCCCTCGCATCCTCATCACTCTCATGAAATCACCACCCAGCCCGAGCGGCTCCTAATTCCTGAAATTCAAGAGACAGCAGAGTCTGCCTCCTTAAGCCCTCCTTTGGGGAGCAATCTTCAGGCAACAACAGACAGCTAGCTACCCGGGACTTTGCCCCCTGTTAGAGCTGCTACGGCTGGGATCACATGGGAAAGGCTCACCTCCTCCCTCTGCGCAGCATGTGGTTTGAGAGGAACACAAGGCAAAGCTTGGTCCCCTGCATGTGTCTTTCTGATGGCTGCTGACCTCATAGGGAAATTCCCATGCAAAACTTAGCACTGAGCCCCCAAAGAGCCGCAACCTGGGACACCCACCCCCTGGGCGAACAACATTTGGAGATGACGCCACAGCCCACCCCTCCCCACGGAGTATTCTTTTGAGACCTCTGTCTGAATGTGAGGCAGCTGCGTGGCCCCACTCCTTGCTGGGGAACAGCTTTCCCTCCCGTGTAGCCAACAGCACATGTGGCTGTGCAAACTGCAATCTTTTTCTCATTAACACCATGTTCCAATGAAACCAGAGGACTGGCCAAGATTCTAAAAAAACACTAAAATGGTGAGTTGGTGCCAAAAATGCTCCAGTTGATTCAATGGGACCCACGGAGAAAAATTAGATATTAGGAGCTCACTAGTACTTTTTGTTAGACAAAGCTTCAGAAGGAAGGCTCTATATTTCCCGATTGGTTTGATTTGCATTTGATTTCTATATATCTAGCAGATAGACACTAGAGGGGCTTTGCTTGTCATGTGGTAGTGATACATGAGGCAGAGGCAGAGGCAGGTGGATCTCTATTCATTTGAGGGCAGCCTGGTCTACAGGTCAAGTTCCAGAACAGCCAGGCCTACACAGAGAAACCCTGTCTTGAAAAACAAAACAAATCAGACTATAACTTAGTAAATAAAGGTAACTATCAACAAGTAGTTCATAGAAGAGTCGACAGGTTTTGACACAGAAAAGACGTCCAGTTTCATGGCAGTTACAACTACCATGAACTGTGGACTCTTGGCTGTAAAACTGACAGAAACTTGTCCATGTTTCTGGTAGAAAGATAAAAATGGTCCTTGGGGCTGGAGAGATGGCCCGATGGATGCTGTTTGTTGCAGAGGACCTGAGTTAGGTTTCCAGCGCCTTCATGGTGGCTCCAAAACTGTAACGCTAGCTCCGAGAGATCTGACTCTCTTCTGGCCTCCACAGGAACCTGCACGCACAGGGCACACACACACTTACATACATTCTGGCATATGCACACACACATTAAATAAGTAAATCTTAAGTAAATTTTTTTTTTAAACTGCTCTCCAGGAGAAGTTGTGGGTATCTGACATAATTACATGTGCCTTTTAAGATAGCAATAGTGTGTCTAGGGATTTGTTTGCCCTGATGCCACGCTTCAGAAAACAACAACATACGTGTGAGACTGTTTGTGCTGGTGCTGTTTGTCATGTTTAAAGGACTAGAAACAACCTCAGTGCCTACTGCCAAGTACCATGGGGGAGAAAAATCATGTGGCATAGCCACACAGGGGGGTGAGATACTGTCAAGTGAAAGAAACAGAGATGTGTGTGGAATGGTGGCCAGAAGATATTATTAAATTAAAAAAAAAAATTAGAACAATGCGTATGTATACATGTGTGCATCTCCAAAGGAAACACGGCGGGGGCGAAATCCATGTGAAAATAATAAAATAACAATGGCCTGTTGGAGGGCAGGTGTGGAGCAGCGTCTGTGAAGGAAGCAGAACAAAGGCTTAGTGCATCCTCGCCTCTGTGTAGCAGATGCCTGACACGTTCAAAGTAAAAGTGATCCAAGCCCCCAAATTAACCTTAAATTTTAATATAAATGGGACCAAGTGGCTCTAATTATATGTCATCTTAGTAACGTAAAAGCCAATAAAGAGCCAATAAAATGGCTCCGTGGTGCTTGCTACCACATCTGACAATCAGAGTTGGAGCCCCAAGTCACCATGTGGACAATCCCTAGATCCACAGGGTGGGAAGAGAGAAAACTGTCTTCTACATGTGTGCCATGATATGCACATTCACACCCACTCACACATCTACACATGACAGACAGACACACACACATATGTGTGTGTGCTCAAAAGAAATAGAATGTTTAATAATTAAAAATCACAGAAGAAGTAGTATTTGAAGTGCTTTTTGGCATATTACTTTTACTGTCTGAGCATAGTGAGATATTCCAAAGATCTTTTTTAAAACCAAAACAATCATGCTCCATTCAACAGTTTTATTAGCATTAATAATATTAAATAATAATGGTGAAATTCTTTTATATAGTGTATGATAACTCAGTAGGAAAATGAAATGGGTGTCTTATGTGACATCTTTTTTGTAAAAATCAAGAGTTGAGCTGGAAAGATGGTTCGGTGGTCAAAAGCACTTAATGCTCTTGCAGAGCAAGGAACACAGGGAGTCATGGAACTGTAGACCATATTAACTAACGTTACCCATACATGAGCATAAAAGACAGTAGACTGCTGGACAGTCCTTGAGACAAAGCAGAAGTCAGCATTAATTTTAAAAACAAAAAATGTAGGCTCAATTTTCTTAACCAATATATTTTATTAACAACTTAGTGAGTGACCAAGCATATGTCACTTATAACCCAACTAACCAAAACAATAGGAAATGATGATTAATGGACACATAACAAAACTGTAAGTATATCAGTTCCGAGGAACGATTCTCCTGGCACAATCTGCAGGATTTCTTTTGCTGGAACCTAGAGTAGCCAGAATCCAGAACCTTAGCAGGAGCCGGAGCCCTGAAGCCTTCCCTCAAGCAGTTCTCTCTAGGAGTGTCTTGAAGTGTAGCAATGAATAGCCAAAACTATCCCAAGTCTCCAAAGGTCCCACCTCCAGTTCTGGGCTCATTTATATATCTCCTCCCAGAGTCTGTTCAGGGGATCTTTTCAGCTGGCAACAATCAAGCTCCTGCACGAGGTGGTTGGTCTTCTAGTGGATTAACCTCACCTGTTCCCACAGGACCGTTCCAATCCCGCACTTGGGATCCTACAAAACAGGTTTATCTCTCCTTCAAAACAACAACAACAACAACAAGCTGACTTTACTTAAAGAGAAATTTCAGGGCCAGGCATGGTGGTGCACATCTTTAATCCCAGCACTTGGGAGGCAGAGGCAGGCGGATCGCTGTGAGTTTGAGGCCAGCCTGGTCTACAAAGTGAGTTCAGGACAGCCAAGGCTACACAGAGAAACCCGGTCTCGAAAAACAAAAGCAAACAAAAATAGCAGTTCTCCAGAGAAACAGAAACCGTAGGAGATACTGAGGCAGGGAAGAAAGACTGTGATGGTTAGCTTGTAGCGACTGCAACAAAACACCAGAGCTCATCAATCTGATAAGTAAGAAGGTTTATTTTGGCTTCCGGTCTCAGCCCACGGTTGCTGGCCCTTCCTGTAGGGAACTGAGATGTGAGAAACAGGTCCACTTGCCAGGAATCCTTCTAGCATCTGTCCACAATCTTGCACTTTCTGTGACTTCATGAGTCTTTTGTTTGGTGGGAGGAATCCAACAACTGAGGGAGCTTTCCTGGCCTCTCTTCAATGGCGTCTCTCCCTGTTGGCCAATGTGCTTGATAAGGAAGAGCTGTGTGCGAAAAGGTCAGGCTGGAGCGGCAGGCACTTGGCCTCCCATACGGAAAGACTCGCCGAGGCAGGATGGCCAGGCAGCAGGGAGAACTCACAGTTTCTCCCCTTGCTTCCTACTGTTTATTTATAGAGAACAACCTAAATGTCCCAGAATAAGAGAATGGAGAAATGTTATTAAAGCTGAGATATCGCAAACATATGTGTATGTTGTGTTAAAAAAAAAAACCAGAAATATTTTGGGGGAAAATATTTAAAATTGGATGCCATTTAAACAAACGTTCCTCTTCATACTGGCTGCTAGCCAGTCCCCAGCAAGCACAGAGTGACCCTGAAGAAGAGAGTGACTCTTGACCAGGGCTCCACCCGCCAACCTTTCCTGCATAGTCAGTCAGGCTCTGGGGCCAGCCGTGCTGGGACCCTCCTGAATCTCATCTGTCACTGAACATCTCCCAGCTAACTACAGCTTTCAGGAAGGTTTTTCCTTCACACAGAGACCTCCACAGCCACAGGCCATCCCACCTGCCCTGCAGGAGGGGCCACATCCTGGGATCATAGTGCACGCTGGCTCTTGGCTTCACCCACCAGCGGCTGGTGCTCAAGACATTCCCAGGATTTCCTAGAGTAGTGAGCTTTCCTCTCAGGCCAGGAACTCCAAAGTGCCTGCCCAATAGCAAAGGCGTCCTCTGCTGCCACTTTTTTTTTTTTGTATTAATTTATTCAGATTACAACTCAATTGTTATCCCACCACTTGTATCTTCCCATTCCTCCCTCCCTCCCACTTTCATCCTATTCCCCTCCCCTAGGTCTATGACTGAGGGGGACCTCCTCCCCTACTATATGGTCATAGGCTATCAAGTCTCATCTTGGTAGTCTGCTTATTCTTTCTCTGAGAGCCACCAAGCCTCCCCACCAAGGGGAGGTGGTCAAATATGGAGCACCAGAGTTCATGTCAAAGTCAGTCCCCACTCGCCACATAACTGTGGAGAATGTCCTGTCCATTGGGTAGATCAGAGTAGGGGTTCAATGTTTACTATTGTATTGTCTTTGGTTAGTGCAATAGTTTGAGCAGACCCCCTGGGCTCTGATCCACCCATCACGATGTTCTTCTTGTAGGTTTCTAGGACCCTCTGGGTCCTTCTATTTCCCCATCTCCTATATTTCTCTTACCTAGAGTCTCAGTAGGATGCCCTCTCACAGAACCTGAACTCTGCCTTTGAAGCCACGGTGTCCACATCAACCCTCGCTGTTCTAGCCGCCTCCAGCCTGACAGGATTCCAGATAGCTTCCTAAAGTCAGTAGCCTAGCATGGAAAGAAATGCGGGAGCCTCTTTAAAGTCTGGGATGAAATTCTAGTCCCCTTCCAGAGCCAAAGCATGCTGCAGACAGGTGTGGGCCGCATGGGAGAGGTGCGGTTTTTCTGCTCACACAAACCTGCAACTTGCATAGCAGTGAGAACATGGCCTCCAAGTCAGGCAGGCAGGAGGCGGTGCTGTAATTGATTCTACATGCCTGGGCTGTAGATTCTCTGCTGTGCTGAGAAGCACACAGCGTTTACAAAGAGGCTTCAGAGCAGCACCTCAGAGCAGTGTGACTACGCCATGGGAGCAGGCTGCCAGGGGTCCGAATCCCTAGACAGCAAAAGCCAACACAGCAGCAGGGTGGCCCCGGCAACTCTGCTGTACCCAGCACTCAAAAGAAGAAAGGAGACCTCAGGCCTAAGGAACAGACTCTGCAAGGTGACTTAGCATCCTTGTGCCAGAGTGAAGGCTCCAGCACCACGGCTGCTCCTGAGGGAAAGCGCTATTGCCGGGGCAGAGTCCAGAGCCTCAGGAAGACGCTGAGTTTGAGAAAGAACCAGCCATGCCCAGCCTGACCTGGGAAGGCCCTAAACACCAGCCTGGTCTCTCAGCTGTTTCCCCAGAAAAGAGGTACTGTCCTCCTTGGTGAAAACCGCTGCTAACTATGCTATTTGGCTCTGCCAGTGCCAGGAGGCAGGACTCGGTGATAAGACCTTTGAGGAACTGTCCTGTGATAACTTTGGCATGACACCGGGCAGCTGAGGGGCCTCATCCACCCATTGTGGATATCTAGGCCTCGCATAGCTCTGTCCTTACTGCCCAGCCTAGTTTTCTGTCTGTTGCCTTCATACTTGGAGCCATACTACACTTCCCAACTCAGCCCAGAGTGGTGTTCTAGTGTGGACTGGATCAGAGTCCAGTGCCAAACCATTAGCTCTCTGTCTGTCTGTCTGTCTCTCTCTCTCTCCTTCTCTCTCTCTCTCTCTCTCTCTCTCTCTCTCTCTCTCTCTCTCTCTCTCACACACACACACACACACACAGAGAGAGAGAGACACACACACACACACCCCGAGTGCTCCTAGTTAGAAAAAGCTTCATCCATCCTCCATCCTCTTCCTTCACGTTGCTCCTCCCTGGGGACTCGGGCTGGTGGCAGCATGCTTGATACTCCAGGAATGCCAGGTATGCGAGATCAATCCCAGGAGGGCTTCTAGGCAACCATGCATGGTTCCCCTCCGAGTTGGCTCACCTCCTCATGCCCACCACCTCCGCAGTGTGCTTCATGACTTCACCCTGCCTTATGGGAGGGGTGCAGCCAGCAAAACCCAGCCTGGCTCCTCAGGGAAACTCATCCACCTGACTCACCAGGGGCTGGCGGGGACAGGCCGGAAGAAACCCTGGCTAGGACCTTTCCGTGATCATCCCCCTTGGGCGGCAACCTCAAGCGGTTTTCACTTTAATCCAGTGGATGCCCTTCATCTCTGCCCTGACAAAAGTCTTGGGTACCCACTGGACCAGCCTCCTCGGAGATACAGAGGCAAAGATGAAACCACGCTTTCCTTAGTAAATGAGCCCAGGATTTCCTACCTGGGTGTCTGACTCAAGGCGATAATGGGAAGGCTGCAACAACCCTGGGGGCCAGCTCTTACCCCCACAGACTTCCCCTCAGGGTCCCTCAGCACCAGCTGGAAAATGTAAGCAGGACTCGGAGGAGGCAGGAGGAGGCTCTTAAGATGTTGTGTCTGCTACCTCTCTATGGAGCCCCATATCCCTCACTTAGGTGATGAACTTGGCTTGCTGTGGATTTGCTGGATGGCAGGACGGTTTACACTCAGCAGCTGTTCTAGATGGTTCTTACCCTCCTGGAAGGTGGGGACACACTATGCAGGCTGCCTCTGATTTAGTACTGAGAGTGGCCTGAGCCCTCTGTGTGACACCCACCTAGCAAGCCAATAGTCACACCCACAGAAGGACATCAAGGGGCCACCAGAACTCTTTCCATCCCTCTCATCACCACCCCCAACCTCTGAGATAGAAATTGAGTATGCACTTGCCTTGCCCCATGACTCTCATCTTTTGAACACCTGCTCCCCTTGACTTTCTCTCATTCTTCCTCACTCAGGTATTGAAATATCAAAGGGAATTATTAGCTAAAATATGCTTTAACTTTAGCAGACCTGGTTGGCTGGAGTCCACTTCAGCAGTCCCCAGGGAAAAGCAAGGAACTCACAAGAGGTTTCTACAGAGGCAGCCTGGTGGCATGTCCCACCATAAATGGGCCACCTCGCCTGAATTTTCAGCCTCATTGTACTTTTTTAAATAATGTGACTTCCCTGCATCATAAGCATGGAGTCTGGAGTAAGATCTCTGTGTTAGTCACTATTCATTATATGACATACCTGGGGCAGGCTACTTTAAGAGGAAAAGAGGTTTATTTAGCTCACAGTCTGGGAGACTAAGCATAGCACAGGCTCTAGTGAGGGTCCTTGCTAATTTCATCATGTCAGGGGTTGCCTATGTTTTTTTTTGTGTGTGTGTGTGTCTGTGTCTGGCCTCTGTCCCTCTTCTTAGAAAAACCAACAAAATTCAATTATGGGCGTCCATCCTAATGTCTTGATTAAATCTATCTTGCCAGCCCCAGTTCCTGACTCCTAATGCCATTAACCTATGACTTAATGGAAGTAAACTCCTGCTTGAGTTTGGAAAGCAAACTGTAGAACTGTGTAAGCTTGTGTGGCTGGTGATACGTGGTGTTCAAAATCAAATACATATAGAAAAGTACTTGCCCCTTCTGACAGAATCGTCCTAGCTCTAAAATGGCCCAGGTCGCACCTCTCCCCTCC
Source organism: Acomys russatus (assembly GCF_903995435.1). Lineage (NCBI taxonomy): Eukaryota > Metazoa > Chordata > Mammalia > Rodentia > Muridae > Acomys > Acomys russatus. The sequence goes on from NC_067166.1 coordinate 19,689,783, forward strand.
ATCCTGTATAATCCACACCTCCAGAAACAGCGGCACATGGACAGTGCTGCAGAGTTCTGCCGGCAGCTTTAGGTGGAACCTGTACCGTGAGCCACTCATCGTCGTCATCGTTTCCCCCGCCCCCTGCACCCTCCCCCACCGCGTGGTGCCGGAGACTCCTCTGTGACTGTGCTGATCCATTTCTCAGTTGCAGCTGCTTCTTCCTCACCAGCCCCAAAACCGACCTGCCTCAAAATGTCCAGACAACTCAAGGCTTCATCTGTAAATCCAGTTTCGCTCAGGTTCTCAGGACGGGAGCAAAATGAAGCCATATTCTTGGCTGAAATTACACAAATGGCCTCTGGCCAGTTCCTGAGAAGATCCTCAGTCTTCTTCAAAGGGTTGCCAGGCAGGCCTCTGTCACTGTTGTTTCAAGTTCCCACCAGATCAGGCTGTTAAGCTGGGCTCTGGCGCAGCGCGTGGAGCAGGGAGGAGCACTTTTCTGACCCAGAGTACCAAGCTCTTCCACATTCCAGCCACAAAACAGTTTGAAAGGCCAAAGAATCACCCGTCCCGTTCCTCGCAGCAACAGCCCCACTTCTCGGTGCCAACTTGCATCATGGTTTCTTTTCCTGTGATAAAAATTCTCACAAAACCAGTTTAAGGGAGAAAAGGAGCATTTGGCTTAGAGCTCTGCTCACCACAGCAGGAGGCGGCAGCTGCCAGTCAAGACATGATAGAAAGCAGAGAGCAAGGGACACCTTCACGGTTTCATTCCATGCAGAGTACAGCCCAAGAACTGATGCTATCCATAGTTGGGGTGAGTTCTCTTATGTCAGTTGGCCCAATTAAGACAATACTTCACAGACCTGAAGGCAGGCCAAGCTAATCTAGACAGTCCCTCACTGAGACTCCTTTTCCAGGTGCTTCCAGATTCGGCCGAGTTGACAATTTTTTTTTCTTTTTTTAAGGAAAACAAGTGTTAGTGAGGGTGTAGAAAAATTCGAATTCACATATTTTGCTAGTAGTAAGGTGAAGTGGTATGTCAGTGGATAAATGGATAAAATTACTGTGGTATATCTATACCATGGAATATTACTTGGCCACAAAAAAGGGATGGAGGAGTGATAAGTGCTACAGCATGAATGAACCTCAAAATATACTAAACAAAAGAAGTCCAACATAAAAGGTTGTATTGTATGATCCGACTTACATGAAATATTCAGAGCAGGTAAGTCTAGAGTGGCAGAAAGCAGATGAGGTGCTGTGAGGAGATGGGGATGCCAATGTGAAAGGGGATGATGGGGAATGATTGCTTAGTGAGCATGGGCCTTTGTTTTAGGGAGCTGGAAGGAAGTGGTGATTAGACCGTGGGGCGTGAACTAAATGCTAATGAGTTTTCACTTTAAAGCAGTTCATTTGAGCTGGGCAAGTGGTTCATTGCCAGGGCACTTGCACAACACACGCAAGGCTCAAGGTTCAATCTTCAGCACCATAAACAAATGGCTTAGTTTGTAGTGCACACTTTGACCCAGTTAAAACTGAGAGGAAAGGAACGCTGAAGCCCTAAGTCGGCTTTCAGAAGCTGCTGCTCAGATCAGACTCTGACAGGGGGAAAAAGGTGGCTTCCTGTTGGATGACAAAAAAGAAAAAGAAGAAAGGAAGAACGTGACTGCTCCTAGGTATGATGGAGGAGAAGGTTTATTATAGATAAAAGGGAGAGCATAGCCAGAGGCAGACACATCTGGGAGAGTCCAGAGTGGACATGACCCTGAGCTGTGTGAGGAGGGGAGAGCCAAGAGAGTAAAGAATAGACAAAAAAGTGGATTACCAAAATGGCTGGATTATACAGAGAAGGGCAACTGGGGGAAGGGCAGCCCAGCCCTTGGGCTGGAGAGCTCAGGGTAGAGGGCAGGGTGTGCCAACCATACTCTGTAACAGGTAGGTACTGAGGGATGCTGGGAGAACCTGGCAGCTAGGTCCAATTCAATATGTGGTGCCTGTTTAACATATAGGTCCTGGGTTTGAGACCTAACATGTGTCACATGATCTCGTCCAAGTCTTCCTCCTGCCATGGTAGTCCTCACACACTCCGGGCCTCTGCTGGGAGGCCTTGGCCTCTGGCTTCATTTTTTCCAAGCTACCGAAGACCACAGAGTCAGCCGACCTCCACGACCACAAGGTCAGACTTACTCCTGACGACTCCTAACCGTTTGCTTAGCTTTACAACCACATAAAAGCAAAACCCTCAGTCACAAAGCCGACTCTGAGCCATTAAATAGGCTCTGGATTATAAACGAAGACTTGTAACTCGTAATTCTCCCTAGAAGTTTCAGTTTGGCCATTTTAAACAAATAGCCACAGAAGGAAGTGGTGGTAATCCATCCTTTGTTCTAATTTTAAAATGTGAATAATTAACTTTCCAGGAGGAAAAATACCCAGACTTTTAAGAGCAGTCCAATCCAATGAATGTCCAATTTAAAAAGAGATTAGGACTTCTTGCCCAATCAGCCACCCAGATTTACAATGGCAATTCACGTGTGACCAGTCATCACGGCAGACAGACTGCCTCCCCCAGATGCCCTAGCACCACCCCCGCCCCGTGCTCTGTTGTCAGACTCTTGACTGCTAAATAACATTGAGGCTTGCAAGGTTTGTAGTTTATAGAGAAGGCACACACATGCACAAGCTTGCACGTGCACATGCACACACACACATGTGCACACATGCACAAACAGGGGCGGGAGGGGGGGTGGAGAGCAAGAGAGAGCAAGCATGGTGGCTTATGCCTATAATCCCAGAACTCTGAAGGCGGAGGTATGAAGAGCACAGGTTCAAAGCTAGCCTGGGCAACATAGCAACAATTCTATCTTAAACACAGAGCAGAACAGAGCCAGGCAAATTACAGCCCATTTATTCAGAGGCTTCACTGTGCTATGAAGCCTGGAGACTCCTAAAGCAGGCAGAGGGGAAGAGAAATAGGGAAAGGAGAAAGAGAGCAAAGGGATGAAATGAAGGAAGTGTACTTACACACACACACACACACACACACACAGTCACACAGACACACAGAGATACACACCTATACACACACAGATACACACACAGACACACACAGACACAGGCACACAGATACACACACACACACACACACAGATTCTTCATCAGAAGTTCTGTGACTTTGAAGACGTTCCTTACTTTCTCTGAGCCTCTGGTTCCTTATCCACCAGTACAAACAAGGCCACCACCAGCCCCTAGCATTGTAGGTCTCAACAGGCAAATCCTGTTGGTGTCTGACAGGATCATGCTACATACCCCCATGGTCTGAAGCCAGGCAGCAGGGTCTAACATGAAACAATGGTCACTTCCTTTGGATGCTATAGCAGAAAAATGAGAACGCACCCATTGTTACTGTATTTTTTATTAAAAAAACAAATTAAATAAAATAGCAATTTGTGGCATATATAAAACTGTGTTTGAGTCCATAGTTCATGGTGGGGACGGTTCAGAAGGTGCAGCCGAGGGTGTGGCTGGGGCAGTTTCTTTCTCTTCATATCTAGGGGGCAGATCCAATGGAAGATTACCAGTGTGTGAGCTCTCAGAGGATGAATCCCACCCAGAAATGGTGTAGATGAGTTGCCGTTCTCTTTCAGAGGCTGCGCCCTGGCTCTCAGGAGTTGGGGTCCTGCTGGAAAGAGAGAGCAAGATCGTGAAAACAGTGTCAGCCATCAAGCACTAGGCTTCACTGAGTGTCATGTTTCTCCTGTATTCTACTTTGTGGCTGCTGTTTTTGAGACAGTTTCTCTCTGTGCTGACCAGGCTGACCTCAAATTCACAGACATCCACCTGCCTCTGCCTCCCGAGTGCTGGGATTAAAAGTGTGCACCACCATCCTTGCTTATTCTGTTTTATAGATCTGCTTTCTTTCCTTACCCTTTACTTTTTCTAAGAAAGTGTGTGTGTGTGTGTGTGTGTGTGTGTGTGTGTGTGTGTGTGTGTGTGTTATGTGCCATGATGCATGTGTGGAGGTCAAAGGACAATTTTCAATTGTTGGTTCTCCTCTTCCACCATTTGGGTCACCACGATTGAACTCAGGTCGTTGGCTTGGCAGCAAATGCTTTCACCCAATAAGCCACCTTGCAAGCCCTATAGCCTTTATTTTTCTTAGAATTGGCTATAACCTTAAGACATCCTGGTTCCTGATGTCATTGCCTTTGTCAGGGACAAGGGTCTATGCCTAAAGATTGACACATCACTTAGAGACAGCTGGTGTGCCAGCACCCCGATACCTACAGTCACTGCCTTCTGAAGGGGACACGAGAAGAAATATGAATAATGAATAATGAATAGAATAATGAAAACACTAAACCAAAAGCCTGCTGGGAGTCCCTGGAGAGGCTCCAGCGGCAGGCAGGGCACTGAAGTCTCAATTCCACTCTGTTCCTTTCCCTGTGGGCAATCTTAGATTCACCCTTCATGAGCCTCTGTTACCACGTCTACACCACTCTGATGATGGCAGCACCTTCCACCTGGGATGACCGTGAAAATCAGAAAGTAACGCAAGCGAAGCCAGACCCAGAGGCACCAAAATCACCACAGCAGCCACAGCAAGGACTCGTCTGAAGACCCTAGATGTTGGTTTTAGGTTTAGGGGAAGTTTAATCATTTGCCTCCCGGGTCCCCAGCTCTATGCGGCACTCATGAGCTTGATCTGCCTTCTGCCCAACTCCTTCCCCCTCTCATTGGAGAACCCCTCCCCCTGCTTCCATGGTAACCAGGGACAACCTCATGCTCTTTAGTACATTGATGAAGGGCACGTGTCCTCTGGCCCCTTCACCAGGCTGCACGCCTAATCTATTTGAATGTTAAGGTTCTCTTAGCTCCCCAGGGAAACTCTTAGTGATGGCAGCCATGGGTGCCAGGTCCCTAGGGCCTACCTTCTCCTCTGAAAAGATGGACACATTTCCCCATCTGGCCAGGTAGCCTATCTACATTTGCCTAGGGATGTTTTTGCACAAACGTCCCTTCCCTCCCCACCATCTGGATCTCCTCACACCATAAGCAGCTGGGGGGCTACACACGCTGGCCGAAACTCCTGCCTGGATACCTTCTACCATGGCTTAGCAGCTCCGCATCAACACCGTCTCTCCCCCTCTTCCTAGAGGCGAGCCTTTCTCTTACCCTCTCATACTGTCTTGGGTTCTTGCTGCCTCAGGCCTGCCCCATGGACATCTCCTTGCTGTTCTGATGTGGAGCTGCTTCTGATGTGGGGCATGGACCATCTACCTCCACTACTCAATGGTTTTTCAAATCGCTGAGGCCCAGAGGCAGCTGAACATGGCCTCCTTCATTAGACTACTGAAATCCTTCTGAACACGTTGAAGGTCCCCTGGGGCTCTGACCCTTTCTGCCATTGGAAACGGTGACGCTAACAGAACAGAGGCCTCCAGCCTCTCAGCGTCAGATGGGTAGCTACAGGAACAATTAAGATGCTTAGAGGTTTCCTAGCAATCCTTCATCACTCAGCTTATCAGCTGCTAAGTGTGAACAGTGAGGCCAGAACTCTAACATGCCACCAGACGCTTGGCGTTCTACTATTTGTCCTTACACCCAAGCCTTAAAGCTACACTGGCCTGGAACAACTACACATGCCCCAGCGGGTGACGGTCAAGAGGAAGTCTTACCCATAGTTAAAAAGGCTGGAATAGGAAGGTGGGTTTTCAATCCGGTGCAAGCCGTTAGCCCCAGGAGATTGAGTTCCTGCTGAAGATTCCGGAAAGTAAGGTGGTGGAGGAGGCGGGAATATTATCACCGAGTCGCCTTGGGAATCACATAGCAACAAATTAGGAAAAAAACAAAAAACAAAAAAACCAAAGGCAACAAAAATAACGACTTCTATCTTACCCCCTACGCCATAAAATGTCAAAACACTCCTGAGCGTGCTGGAATGTAAAAGTGGGGCTGTGTCACTTCCGTGTCAGATGGAACAGGCTCTGGAGAGAACTCTTGCCCAATGGGATCATGGGAAGGTTCTGAAAGCTGAGGTGATAACAGTATTACACTATTTTGACCATGTTTAATAATATTACATTGCATTTTTGTTGCTGTTTTGGTTTGGTTTTCTTTTTTGTTGTTTTGTTTTGTTGGTTGGTTTTTTGGTTGTTTTTTTTTTTTTTTCTGAGACAGGGTCTCTCTGTAGCTGTCCTGGACTCGCTTTGTAGACCAGGCTGGCCTCAAACTCACAGCACTCGACCTGCCTCTGCCTCCCGAGTGCTGGGATTAAAGGCCTGCGCCACCACACCTGGCTTGTTTTTGTTTTTCAAGACAGGGTTTCTCTGTGTAGCACTGGCTGTCCTAGAACTTACTCTGTAGACCAGGCTGACCTATAAACTCAGATTCCACCTGCCTCTGCCTCCCTGAGTGCTGGGATTAAAGGCTTGTGCCACCCACTCCAGCCCTGCAGATTGTTTATTTTTTAAACAGTTAAAATAGGACTGGGGGCACGCATGGGGTGGAGATGGTTCGGTCAGTAAGCATCACAAGCAGAAGGATGTGAGTTCAAACCTATCCCTGCACCAAAGTAAGACACTGGACAGCCTGGAGTGTGCCTGTAATTCTAGCTGCAGGGCAGTAGAAATGGGAGGATCCATAGGGTTCCTCACCTCGCCAAATCAGCAAACCTTCAGTTGCAGCTGGGATCCCCATCTCAAAAGGTGCATAGTGGCTGAGAAAAACACCTAACATCGACTTCTAGCCCCCATCTGCACACACATGTGCACATGTGCAGACAGACACACACACTCACAGAACACGAAAGTAAATGAAAATTAAAAATGGTCAAAATGGTAAATTTTTTGTTGTTTTGCTTTTTATTGGTTTTCCTTTCTTTTTTCTTTCTTTCTTTTTCCTTTCTTTCTTTCTTCCTTCCTTCCCTTCCTTCATCCTCTCTCTCTCCCCCCGCCCCTTTTGACTTTTCAAGACGGGTTTCTCTGTGTAGCCTTGGCTATCCTGGAACTCATTCTGTAGAACCAGGCTGGCCTCAAACTCACAAAAACGTGCCTGTCTCTGCCCAGCTGGTTTTCTTTGTTTACTTGAGGCAGGATCTCATTATGTAGTCCTGGCTCGCCTCAAGCTTGCTCTGTAGACCAGGCTGGGCTCAAACCCAGAGAGAGCCACCTACCTTTGCCTCTTGAGTGCTAGGATTAAAATACGTGGGATTTAAAACATGGGATTAAAAATACCATGCCTGGCCCTAAACTAATAAGTTTTGTGCTACATATAGTTTACCACATAAAAAGCTGGCCTATAATTCAGAGCCCTGAGTTCTCCTGTGGCAGTATGGGCTCAGTCTTTATCAAGCGTGTCTGAAGTAAAGTATCTGTGAGAGTCGGCTTTCCACAGACTGCTGAGAGAGCTTTTATTGCTTTCTCGTGAGAGACTTAATTCACCAAGGGCCAGCTGCTGGATAAGGTACAGAGTTGCTCAAATACAGTACTCTGGGCACATGGCAATATGCCACACTGTGCCTCACCTTCGCCCCAGCTACATGGGTGCCGCCAACCTAAGAGGGCGGGGAGGAAGGCACCACCAGGTGACACTTCCAGGAAGATGTATATGTGTGAGAGAGCACGCTGCTTCTTTGTAGGAAGGACTCCAGTTCACACAAGTGGCAGGACTTTTAGAGAACATTTGCCAGGAACCAAGCCCTCGTGGCCCCCCTGAGCAGACTCGGAATTCCCTGGCCTCAGCTCCCACAGCTGCCAGCTGCAGCTGAACAGCACCTGTGTTGGAGGACAAAAAGGACAGGATGTGGCCACTTGTGTCCAGTGTTGCACACCACCTCACACAGGGAGAACTGGTAAGCCTCTAACACCTGTTGAGGACACCTTCATTTCTATCACCAGCTAAAGGTGTTTATTTACCTGGTGAAGAAACACTTCCAACTGGCGCTCTCTCTGTCCCCCTGGCCTCAGCCGTCCCCCACAGGTCACAGAGATGCCCAGAGAATGGACGAGACCATGAAGTCTTCCTCTCCTGTGAGGAGACAGTATGTGGTCTCTGACCTATTTCTTGCTGACTGAAACACTGGAAAGGCTCTTTTAGATTCATCTACTTTTTACAGGGTATTGGAGGCTGGGCTGTGGGGGTGGCTCAGCAGGTTAAACGAGTGCACACTGCTCTTTCAGAGGTTCCCAGTTTGGTTCTGAGCACCACCATCAGACAGCTCACAACTGCTGTAACTCAAGTTCTAGGGGGCTCAGCACCCTCTTCTGACCTCCTCAGGCACCTCTACCCATGTGTATATATCCCTAAACACACACACACACACTTAAAATTAAAATAAATCTTATCTGGGAATAGAAGCACGTGCCTTTAATCCCAGCACTTGGGGAGGCAGAGGCAAGCACATCTCTGTGAGTTCGAGGCTAGCCTGGTCTACAAAGAGAGTCTAGGGCAGCCAAGGCTACACAGAGAAACCTTGTCTCAAAAAACCATAAATAAATAAATAAATACTTTTTAAAGAGAAGATCTTGGTAAGTCTAGGAACTAGAATTGAATGTTCACTTTAACTACGTATCGTAGTATAAAGAGCCTGTGACGCAAGCCCACAGGGCAGGCCATCTTGTAGCCTATTTTCACTGGAGACAGGCCTCTTGATTGATACACGCTCACATGTCCAAGATCTATCACTGAACATGTCCATAATGGGACAGTGTTGAACACTGTGAACCCTCTCCCACAACCTCATGGAAAGAGGAGAGTGTGAGAGGCCAGGGACTCACAGGTTTGATGGGCAGTGAAGTGGAAAGTGAGTTTTGACATTTGCAATTTCAGTGGCATGCTGGGGCAGGAGGACGGGTTTCAGGAGTGGCACCCCAGTTCTGTTCCCAGCTCACCCCAGATTCCAGCCGCCTGCTGACGGGACATCCCCTTCTGTTAAACCCCAAGAGCACATCTCAAAATACTCCCACCCTAGCCCAGTGGAGGAGCACATATATCTGACACATTCATTTACCTCAAAGGTAAACAGACATCACGGGTAACACACATGACACTGGGGCGTCTCCTCATATCTCCTAGATTGCCTTCTGAGAACACCTGTGACTGGTGAGATGTGACAACACCTGACTTCTGCTGGGGAGGGCCCAGTGCACAAGCTAGAGTCTATGTGGTTACCCATCTGGCTAACTGCTCCTGCCCCTTACTCATCTGTAACCTTGGGCCTCTGTCTCTACACATGTCACGTGGAGATGGCAGACCTGCCTTGATGGGTCACTTTAAGCGTGACTGAATCTCAGATAATAAGCTCGTTAACACAGGTTTAGACCCTCTGTGAGTGCTAGCTTGTATTGATTCTTGTGTTGTCACTATGAACATTCATGTACATGAATAAATGAGCCCGAGAGTTTACTCTAGCTTAGGACGGTACACTCTACAAACCCATATGCTCCCCACCCCCCCCCAAGCCTGCTACCTCAGGAGGCCCAGTGAGTTCATTCCCTCCCTCCACAGCCAGGGAATACTGCAGCGACCAGCAGACGTCGCAAACATGAGCCGCACATCTCGCCTATGGTCTCTTTTCTGTAACTCCCCACTTTCAGCTCTGAGGCCTCGATGCCCAACCCTTCATTGAGGATAGCCTGTGTCTGCATGGAATGGCCAGTGAGGGGAACCCCAACAGTGACCCTAAACTGAATGTGTCCCATTCCAGCACAGGAAGAACTGGGGAAATGAATGGGTGTCGCTCGGTGGGTCTCTTGGGTGACAGAAAGCTCCAAGGCTACTTCCTGGTTCTCTCTTTCTTCTTAAGTTGTTCTGTAGCCCAGTCAAGGTCATTACTGACTGCCTCAGTGCTTATGCTAAATAACACTGTTGCTGGGGATAGAATAACTCCCACAGGGCATACCACAGGGATGGGTGTGTGTGTGTGTATGTGTGTGTGTGTACTGTGTGAGTGAGTGTGTGTGTGTGTGTGTGTGTGTGTGTGTGTGTGTGTGTGTGGTAGTGGTAGGGTATCTGTGTGCATGAGACAGGAGTTGAGGAAAGGAATCTACACCAGACCTAGGGAAGCCTGGTTAAGCCTTGAAGCAACATCCACTGTGACTTGAGCAAGTGCACAAATGTCACACACTCACCTACAGTGATGTGGACAGGCTCCGCACTGTGGTTGTGTCCGCCTTCGATTTCAGAGGCGTCTCGGCTTGAACTCAAGTTGTTTTTCTTCTTGACGTGGGCCACCACAAAGAAACATAATCCCACAAGCACAATCAAGGGGCCCATGATCTGCAGTGAAAGGAAGCCACAGATCTGGGGCTCTGTCTCTCCACTGTCTGTCTCATTCAGCAGCTCCTGTGCCCAGTCTGAGCCACATCCAGGCACCCAAATGCCCAGGATGCTGATAAGCATGCCACTGGTCAGAAACAAAAACCCAAAGATGAGGCACTGGGCAAACTGGCGGCTCTCTCCGCAGAAGAAGGATTGGTCAGGATCCTGGTGGCCTCGCCGCTGCCCCTGCCGCAGATGCAGTCGTGCCCGGGATCTGGCCAGAATCACAGCCCCAAGCCCCATCACAGCACACGAAGGCCCGGCAATCTTTAGCACCATGCTGCAGTGTGAAAGGGGCTTATATTGACATGCCTGGTACCCAAAGATGGAGAGCAGGATCCCCACACACAACAGGACTGCGCCGAAGACAAAGAGGAAGAAAATGAGCTTGCTGACATGCCTGTCCCTCTGGTCTGTGTCTGGCTCTGCCGTTCCTACAGAAGACATGGCCAGAAAAGAAAAGGCTTCCTTGATGTTTTCCGACCCGGAGGGAAAATGCCTTTCCTTCTCTCCAGCAGTTTCAGACTCTACAAGGGAAAATAAATGTAAAATTACAGTGGGTACAGGTAGCTCTGACCAGCTATGATCTCTTACTGGCCGTTGCAGAAATCACAGAAGGGTGAGCTGTCAGGAGGTGGGACTTCATGCCACTGGTCCCAGTGTAGAACAATGACTTGGCCTATGAGTCAGGAGAACTGGCATTCAAAGACTCCCAAATGTGTAATTTCATGAATATATAAAAATAAAAGAGGAAACTCAATTAGCATGCTTCTGAGATAAGGAAAATCTTTTCTAAAATAAATAGAATGAGTGGGTGTGGCCTTTCCTGTCCTGAATCTTACAAACTCACTTCTCCAGAATTAAAAAAAAAACAAAATCAAAAACAAAAACAACAAAAAAACAATGGCAGATAAGGGAAGAGCAGTAGTGACAATTTCTGGCATGTAGCTGCCCCATAACGTGTCAGAACTGCTCTGAGCCTTTTGGTGTGTTTCTGTCCGATAACTAACCTTCTACTTTCTGCTTAAGACTCCATCAACTTTTCATTTCTCACTGAACCCTGTGGCTACATTCGCACACGACCCAGGGTCAGCAGTTTCAACCAAATGAAAAGGCGGTGGAGAGACAGTGTGGGCTTGTAGACTGTCAAGGTAATTCTGTCAAAATGGAGTTCTCAAGAAGCAAACCCTGGGACTGCCTGGGCACCCCGCCCCCACTGGCAGCTCAGTTTCGGGGACCCTGGTGTGACCTGGGAGAATCTGGCACAACAGGTAAAGTCTAGCACCAAGGTAGACAGTGCCCTTGGGTAGGGAGACAGGCCAAGGCAGGTGGCTATCATGGTGCCATCCACTTCCGCAGAGGCTTCGGCACAGTAAAAAGCAAGCAGCTACACAGCATAAAAGGCTAACAGAAGTGAGACCTAGTGGAAAAGCACCTTTCCTCCAAACCACACAAGGTCAGTTCTTCAAGAGTGTTTTATACTGGCTTGACATGGTGGCACACGCCTTTAAGGAGAGACAGAGGTAGGCAGATCTCTGAGGTCAAGGACAGCCTGGTCTACAGAGTGAGTTCTAGGACAGCCAGGGCTGCATAATAGAGAGACCCTGCCTCAAAACAAAACAGAGTGTTATATACTAACTTCGCCAACAGTAGTTAAAGGGGGTGCTGGTTCACACAACACTGATTTTTTTTTTTCCGAGACAGGGTTTCTCTGTGTAGGTCTGGCTGTCCTGGACTAGCTTTGTGGACCAGGCTGGCCTTGAACTCACAGAGATCGGCTTGCCTCTGCCTCCCAAGTGCTAGGATTAAAGGCGTGCACCACCACGCACAGCCAACACTGCTCTTTAAACCAGTGATCTTGTCTCTCGCCAATGAATTGGGGTAAGGGCCCTGCTATACCATCACAAACACTACCCAAAGTCAAGAAGGACATTCAAACAGAGAAAGCTTTAAAACATCCTTTGCCACTCACATTCATGATTACATGAAGGAGTCCAGAGCTCCAAGGCCAAGACCATCTTGACAAACTAAAATCATGTGTTAGGAAACTAAGTTTGGGTTAAGAACACAGGCAGTTGACGCTGCCACCCTAGGAAGTGCTTTTCCCAAGGAAAGTGCAACGGAACCAGAAGGAAGCAGAGAAAAGGAGGAAACAGAAGAGCGAAGTAAGATTTTTTTTCTCACTTAGAAAAGCCACATCCATGAAGACGCTAAGGTGGAAGACTTAAAGCATCCTGTTAATTTAAAAAACACATCTTCCCATGAATCACACAAGCTCCCTGCTGCTTTCCCAGATAAGGACCGCCTGAGTTCTGCTAGGAACTCACTGTGTTCTTGGTCTTGTCAGCTTTGCGCCAGCTGTGGGCTTCAGCTCTCTTAGGCCATATTCCCAAACACCAACAATACAAATAGAAGAAGCGCCAAACTAGATTTGTAGTTTCTTTCCCCCAGGACGCCTAGCACATGTCGGCTCAGCGCCTACCCCGCTCCCCCACCCCCGTCCCCACCCCCCCACCCCCGCACCAGGTGAGCTCAAAAACGAACACCCAGGGACATCCAAATAGATGGAAAATTACAAAAGAAATTGAACCTTTTCTACCTTAAACCCGGTTTCCTCACAAAACCAAATCCGCCCCCTAAATACTCCTTTGGTTTTTCCAACAGCTAGACACAAATCAACAGCATCTCTCAGTTTCCAAAGCTCCAAAGCTCGAGAGAGTTGGCAAAGGCAGGCCAGGAGAGGGGAATGTTTGCAGGGAGTTGGGAGCCGCTGTGGTTCCCTGGGCGCCGCTTACCTGAGCTGATCCCGGGACTCTCCGCCGCCCTCCTGGCTCCACGCACACCCTCTGCGCGTCCGGGCGCGGAGGGCGGGCCGCCTCTGTGTGCAGAGGACCAGGCGGTGCCCGGCTCGCGGGTTCGGCAGCCAGGCGGGGCAGGGCAGGGCTGACTAGCCGGAGCTGGCCGCCGCCGGGTGCTGCCCTCCTGGGGCCCGGGCGCTGCCCTCCTGGGGCCCGGGCGCGCCTCTCCGGAGCGCAGAACTAAGGGGCAGCCTCGGGGGCCCTGGTACGGTAGGACTTGGCGAAGCACGTGAGGGACTGGCTGGCCGTGGAGGCAGACGAGCACGTTCCACCAAGCTGGGGGGCACCAGCGAGTTGAGATTGTCCTACTGGTGCGTGCGGCGGCAGCGACAAGGAGACGGGCAGCTAAGAGAGGAGTTGGTCCCTTTGCAGCCTAGGGCTGCAGGATATCTGAGCCCGGGGCAGAGCAACAGGGAAAGTTAAGTGCCCCAGCCCGCGCGGCTGAGCGGAGATTCACCGTCGCCTGCCTCCACTGCCAGTCAGAGGGCAGGTGGCCTTTCTACTGCTCTGAGACCTTGACAGGGTCACAGGAGCTACAGCGTAGCAGAGAACTTTCTATAGCGATACCGGGGACCTTGTTTTCTAGCCTTCTACCTGAGGGTCTAGCTCCTATACTGAAGCAAACCCCTAAAAACCCATGTCCCTTCCTGGTCATTTATGTACATGCAGCCTTCCTTTGCCCTTCCTGCTGTTTCGGGGGATTAAACTGTTAACTTTCCCTGCCCTTGACCGGAGTTTCTGATGGGCTTGCTAATCCTGGTGCTATTTGCAACCTGCCCCCGTGACACTTGACAAGTATCCAACTGTGTTGGTTTCCACACCAGAAGTCAGGCCACTGTGAGAGATGAGTCAAGTGTGCTCCCAGCCCAAACACAGAGGCACCCAGAGTTCTGGGGACTTCCCCGCCCTTACCTTTTCTCCCTAGCTTCCTGTCTTCTTGAAAGCCAATCTATTCTTGTTAGCTTCCTGATGGGTGAGCTAGGCTCTGTAAGATGAGGTGGAGGTGGAGAAAGGGGATAGAGAGTTACCTGGTCTTTGGGGCGGGTGGAGTGGGGAGAGTGAGATGGGGGCTTGCCAGGGAGGCACACAGCCATGGGAATGGGGGCAAGGGACAAGGCTCTAACAAGGTACTTAGCCAATGGCTAACACCATCGTTCAGCCCCCAGCTGGCTCTGGAGTTCCTCCTGCCTTCTTCACCTGCAGCCCCTGCTTCCCTACTGTGTGTCTCCAGCTCCCTGGGAAAGTTGGGGTCATAAATGGATGGGGACCTAGCCAACCAATTGATTCAACTAAGGAACTGAAGCCAGGAGGTGAAGTGACCGCTTGTGTGCTGAAAGCTACTGTTATGCCCGCGGGTTTGCCTGTCACCCAGAGAACGTGCACTTATGCTGTGGGCTTGGAAAGGAAAATGCTTTTATTGCATGGTCTTGTGAGACCAGGGAGGGACTTGTGCAGATCAATAAAGGGACTATCCCAAGGATATTGCAGTCATCCATGCCTTGGGTGGGGATATATCTTGGTCAAAGTGTCAAGATATACCAGTCAACCTCTGGAAGGGCACCAAGGTATGCCCAGTTAGTTAATGGGCAGAGGACTAGCCACTGCTATTGCATAACAGTGGAGAGCCCTGGGCTTTCTAAGAACTCACAGCATTAGCCTCCTCTGACCCAGGCCTGCCAACAGCTCTTCACCCTACAAGATGGTTCCATACCCATTGCCCACTCACTCTTCCCTTCTCGCTTATTTGAAAGTCAATCACTGGCTGAGTCCTGTATGAGCCCACAAGGGGCCTGTTGATACAGCTGCCCTCTGGTGCCACATGACTGCGGGCTCGCCACCCATGACAGCCTTGAATGTCCTGGCACCAAGGACGATCAGATTAGCCTCCCCCTTGAGATCTCCACTATTTGTGTCTTTTGGGGCCCAATTGACTGGATCAAAGCCTTGGAAACTGATCATCTGTCATGTATGACTTCAAGGTGCCTGTCCTTAGGTCAGGCCTGGTCTTGGGGGAGATGCTGCCTGAGCCAAGGCTGGTACCCCTCCCCAGCCTTCAGGCAGTGTGAGCGAAGATACACCCAGGCAAAACCCTTAGGAAGATAGCAGCAAAGCAAGATTTTAAAGCAGGATGCAGCCAGGCACAGCGGAGAAGGCAGCCTACCATCCTAGCACTGTGGAAGCTGAGGATCCTGAGGTCAAAGATAGCCTGGGCCACACAAGTTCCAGGTTAACCTGGTCTACGCAGGGAGACTCTATCTCAGAAACAAACAATACAAAACAAAACACGGATACATCCCCAGATCCATCCAGCCCCTGAATACAGGAGGATAAAGCAGGGGGGCGAGCAGTCATTCATTCAGCCAGCAAATATTTACTGAGCGCTTAGAGAATTAAACGGGGAGACGACTATTTAGAAAGCTAGGAGAACAACACATGCGAGGGGGTGGGCTGAGGGCGCTGTTCTTATCAGCGTGAGTGATGGAGGTGTCTTCACAGGTGGCAGCACAGCACACACCTGATGGGAATGAGGAAGCTATGCACTGTCTATTATTATATAACAAACAGCCCCCAAACACAGACGCTGAAAACAATAGATTTACTGTCTCAGGCAGTTTCTGAGGGTCAGGAAGGAGATCACTTTCTAGGAGTGGCTTAGCTGGGTGGTTCTGGTTTGGGGTCTCTCCCAAGGCAAGGCTGCAGTCACGCTGAGGGCCAGAGTGGCAGGTCCGTGTAGGTGTGCCTGGGGCTGGAGCGCAGCTTCAGGGAGGCTCCCATTTGCTGTTGCCAACAGCCGTCCCCCGGATGGGGCAGCTGGCTTTCCCTGTGGGAGCCATCTCAGAGGGAGCAAAAGGGGGTGTGGGGGGGTGTGGAAATGCAGGGCCTTCCGTAAGGCAGCCTCTAAGATTCCACCTCAGGATCTCTGCTTCATTCAGTTCTCAGTATTGAGCCACTAAATCAATGGGAGAGTTAGGTTGTGCATCCAAGAATCTGTGGGCAGGTTTTTAAATACCTGGAGAAGAAGGGGAGAAGACTGTAGACAGACTGGAAAACTCGCTTAGCTCTTCCTAAGGACCCAAAGTGGAGTTCAGTTCCCTAGCACTCACAGTGGACAGCTCGATACCTGTAACTCCAGGTCCAGGGAATCTGACACTCCCTTCTGGCCTCTGCACACACCAGACACAGCTACACACACGCGCGCATGTACACAGACATGGACGCATAAAATAAAAATAAGCCTTAAAAACAGCACAGGGTGTCGGGCAATGGCAGCATACACCTTTAATCCCAGCACTCGGGAGGCAGAGGCAGGCGGATCTCTGTGAGTTCGAGGCCAGCCAGGCCTACACAGTGAAACTCTGTCTGGAGAAAACAGAAAACAAAACAAAACACAGCACATGCACAAACACTCTGAGATGGGTGTTTGCAGGTTCAGAGTAGAGCAGGAGGTCAGGGTGGCTGAAGCAGGTGAGCACAGGGGTGAGGACGGTAGAGGAGAGAGGTTACATACACGGGGCAAGGGCGGGGCGGGGGCGAGGGGCAAACAGCCCTGGAGAGCAAATGCCTACAAATCAGGCCCAGTCTCAGGAACACCAGGAGCAGAGGAATGAAAGCGGCCGTCAACCTAGGGGGGCCTTGAAGATCACTGTGGGCAGCCTTAGTGAGGGGATGCCCTGGGCTGGCTTTTGAGCTTAATGTATGGTGTGATTTTGCTTTATTTGTTTGTTTATTTTTAGTTGGGCTCTCATGAGGAGCAGGTCTGGAGTCTATAGTCTATAGGCTCGAGCCACCCTCTCTTAGTCGTCTAAGAAGCTAGGGTTGCTGATTCATTAATTCAGTTACTTGATATTTTATTTATTTTGCAATGCTAGATACCAATCTCAGGGTCTTGCTTATACTAGGCAGGTCCTCTAAAACAGGCAAGTCCTAGCAACCAAACCACATCCTCAATGCTTGTTTGTTTCTTTAACTTTTTTTTGAGATTTTTAAAAAAATATGTTTATTTTTATACTTTTTAAATTGTGCACACGCTCATGTGTGTGTGTGTGTGTGTGTGTGTGTGTGTCTGTACATGCACTTGTATGGCTATGTGCACATGTGAGTGCAGTGCCCACAGTGGCCTGACGTGTTGGAGTCACCAGTTACAGATGGTTGTGAGCCACCCTACCTGCGTACTGGGAACGGTGTTTCAACACTGTCCCCAAGATGCCCAGATTATTCTCAGAAGCTGCCTTGCCCGATCCAACCACTATTCCTGGTGGCAGTTTTTTCTTTTCTTTTCTTTTCTTTCTTTCTTTCTTCTTTCTTCTTTTTTTTTTCCTCCACAACCCAGGAGTCAAAGACATGGGTAGAGGTTGACTCACCAGCAAGTTAGACTTTCAGGTTCAGGCTGAGTACCTCAGCTGACCCACACACAAAGGCGAGCCTTGCAGTCATTTTATAGCCTGGATGGTGCCCTTGATCTCACGTGGCTGATAACAGCTCCACCTGAGTGCCTGGTAGCGCTCCAGGAGCGTGGAATGCATGCATTTGTTTCAGGAAGAGAGAGTTCTGCCTGGAGTACTGTGGCCCTGCTGAGGACAACATTTGTGCACTTTGTCAAGGGAGAGGCGCCCTCAACACACACGTAGTGGCCGCAGCTTCCTCTCTGAGGGTTGGAAGAAAACGATGTGTTGAAAAAGTCTGAAGGAAAAAATGGTGGTTTCCTGGTATCTTGTGCCGCCCGTTCAGTTCTCTGCTGCCTACTGGACCTCAGAGAATGAATGATTTCCTCTCAGCGTATATAAAGAGGGGTTAGATGGGCTGGATTCCGATATTGTCTTTGCTAGTTTACTAATTGCATAGCCTTGGGCAAGTAACGTCTCCATGCCTCTCACTCCTCCGCCATCTTAGGGGAATAACAAGACTTACCAGAAAGGCTAAGTGTATGGCAGGTGGAAGACGCCAACAAACACATTTCTTTTTTAACCTCTGTGGTTCCTCAGGAGAGGTGAGGAAACACCCACCCACCTACCCCCACTCTGTGATCAGATGACATCACGGTGATTTTTTTTTTTTTTTTTTTTTTTTTTGTTCCCCAGATCTGAGGACTGAACCCAGGGCCTTGCACTTGCTAAGCAAGCACTCTACCACTGAGCTAAATCCCTAGCCGCGTCATCACGGTGATTCTAATGGCCAGGTAGCAGTGGTTTGAGCTGACTCCTACAGAAGCCCTCCCTTGTCCCCTCTGGGGTCGAGAGGTGAGCCTCAGATGGTTGCAGACACCAGCATGTCTGCCCAGTCACTCCATGTGTCCTGTGTTTCAGCCTTCTTGTATCCACACTTACAGTGCTTGTGAAAGGTGTCCAGTGGTTGCTGGTTTCCCCAGAGGGACACGTGACCTTCCAAAGACGCTCTGACAGCCCGTCCCTGGCCAAGGCTCGGATTCTGCCTGTCCCAGTTCCCCCAGATCCTTCCCTGTCTTCAGATTCTCTGTCTGGCCTCTCCACTTCCTAGTGGCCACTGCTGACTCCCAGATGGCGCCAAACCAGTTTACTGTGCTCTGACACTACAGCCCAATGGAGCAAAACCAGGAAATGGATGGTGGAGGGAAGGAAGGAAAGTCTTACCCTGGCTCCCACCCCCTTTAGAGAGACGGTGGACAAAGTGCTGGGCAGATGTTACCTGATGTCACCCATATAGGTAACTTGCCTACTTTAGAATCAGCCAGGGAAGCATGGCCTGGCCCAGAGACCCAAGTGGGACTCTTTGACTGTCCCAAAGTGCTGCGTGACAAAGGCCAGGGGTCTGGTAGGTAAAGGCTCTTCCCAGGTGTGGCTGATCACCTTGATGACATTGGAAAGCCGCAACTTCTCTCACAGTGACTTTTGGCCTAAAAGAAAAAAATTTTTCCCCTTAAGTAATAAGAGTCTAACACCTGAGAGCCGGGAGGGCTTGATAAATAAAAAAGACAGCTTGGCAGAAAGCCAGCCCCCACCCCAGTGCCCCACATTTGAACAAAAGGCTTTTTGTAGAAGCCACAGACCTCAGGTAGAGGTAGGGCTGGAGGCCGCATCGTTTCAGAAAGAAGGGAAAGAGAGCCACTGGTTAGAGTTGTTTCTTAACCTCATGCATAAGTTTGCGGGAAGAGTGCGCAGAAAAGGACCAGCCATCCTGTGTGCTGGGTGTGATCCTGGAGAAATGGTTAACCTCAACTGTCACGGGAGCTCACGCTACCAATGGCCAGCTGAGGCTGGGACCCTCAGAGGTGGGAACACCTCGCCTGTGCTCAGTACCCTAGGAGGTGGGTCCCACAGGTGCAGAGAGGTGGTGGCCGTCGTCTGTTACACACTGCACAGATTCACTGTTCCCGAGGGGGCTCCCAAGCCGGGCTCAGTGATCTGGTCCCCGATGGACGCTCTGCCACCACCTGGAAGCAGCCGTGGCTATTGTCAGTTTCGAGTCAGCCAAGGCCAAACTAACAGACTCCCATTCATCCTGTAGAATTCCAGCTGGGTGTTCTTTCCAGGCCTCCCCTTGACCTGCTAATCTAAATGAGCCCCAGCGCCTACGGCACCTGTGACTCTGTGTGTGCTTACAGAACATCTGTTTTTGCACTCCCGGCCCTTATCAGAGCTGTGGTAATTTATTATCTCGTTCAGAGCTACCCCCGCCCACCCGTGGGGTCACCTCCTGCCCTCCCAGTCACCATCACCACTGGTGCTCTGGAGCTCCAGTCCTTCTTGGTGTCTAGCATCTGCTGGATTCTGTCGTTCCAAATCCCACCTTAAAAATCCTCCTTCTGTACTCGGGAGGCAGAGGCAGGTGGATCACTGTGAGTTTGAAGCCAGGCTGGTCTACAGAGTGAGTCCAGGACAGCCAAGGCTACACAGAGAAACCCTGTCACAAAAACCAAAACCAAAACCCAAACCCAAACCAAATCCTGCTCCTTTTTAGCCTCTATGTGGTGGCTGTCATCAGGAACCCAAGCCTCGTCACCTGAGTCCTTCCTCCTCCTCCATATGCCTCAGCTGCTACCATCTACCTGCTCAGCCAGGACCAGTGATTCCGAAACAGCCTCTCCTACCAAACACAGGTTGCGGTATCTACCTGCCCTGCCCCGCTCCTGCCCCCTCTATCCCCCTCTCCCCTCCCCCCGCCTGTCAGCTCCAGCTGTTCCTGCTGCCTCTGCTGCCCTTCGTTCATGTTCACTGTTACATTACTTCTTCTTCATAACCTGTTCTGTGACCCATCAACTCAAGCTCTTTCCTTGTGGGTAGTGTCAGCTCTGTGATCTATCAGTTTCAGGAACAGTCTGATACTCTCATTTTTGGTCTGTGTCTCCTGGTTCCCATCTATCAGTTTAGTCATTGCTTGCTGTGTTGGTTAGCTTCCTGATGCTATGATTTAAAAAAACAAAACAAAACAAAACAAAACAAAACCTGAAATAGACAAAAGAGCAAAGATTGGTTTGGGGCCGGGCATGGTGGTGCATGCCTTTAATCCCAGCACTCAGGAGGCAGAGGCAGGCAGATCGCTGTGAGTTCAAGGCCAGCCTGGTCTACAAAGTGAATCCAGAAAAGTCAAGGCTACACAGAGAAACCCTGTCTTGAAAAACCAGAAAAAAAAAAAAAAAAAAAAAAAAAAAAAAAAGAAAAGAAAGAAAGATTCATTTGGGCTCAACAGTGCATCCCTGATCACTTGACCCTGTCTCTTTGGCCTGAGCCTGAGGCAAAGCTGAATATCTCTGTAGGAAGTGCAGTGTGGAGCAAAGTTACTCCCCCTCATAGCAGCCAGGAAGTAAAGCATGGACAGGAAAGAGGCAGGGCCATGGCCTCGGTATTGCTTTGAAGGACACATCTCTAGGACCTTACTTCCTTCTTTTGGGCACCGCCTTCTAAGAGTTGTACCACTTCCTAATAAGCTTGGCTGGCCACCAAGCTTTAGGGTATGGTCTTTGGAGAGCATTTAAGATCCAAACCTGGGGCTAGAAAGATGGCTCAGAGGTTAAGAGCACTGACTGCTCTTCCAGAGGTCCTGAGTTCAATTCCCAGCAACCACATGGTGGCTCACAACCATCTGTAATGTGATCTGTTGCCCTCTTCTGACATACAGGTGTATGTGCAGGCAGAACACTGTATACATACTAATAAATAATACATCTTTAAAAAAAAAAAGTCTGGGCCAAACCGGGTATGGTGGTGCACGCCTTTAATTCTGCCTCTAGGGAAAGAGGCAGGCAGATTGTTTTGAGTTCGAGGCCAGCATGATATAGAAAGTGAGTCTAGGACAGCCAAAGCTACACAGAGAAACCCTATCTTGAAAAAACAAAACACAGTAAGATCCAAACCCTGACACCCAGGCCTCTGCCTCAGTAGCTGGGTTCTGCTGCCTCCAAAAAAAAAAAAAAAAAAAGGCAACTCAAAAGTCAACTGTGACCTGTGAGTCAGCATCTTCTCAGCTGAAGTGGAGTTTCAACCCTGTCTGACCACACAACCCCAGGTTACTCCTGGACTCCCAGAAAGTTGCAAAACCTACCAAGCCCTTTCCTGTGCCCAGATGACCCCGTGGCTCAGGCAGCAAGGCTCTTCAAGCCGGACAGCAAGCAGGTGAACCTTAGCCAAGCATGCCTTAGCTGCCATGCCCTGGCCTGGGTCTCAGGTTAACTCTTCACTTTGCTATCACCTGCTTGGCTCCCGAGGTATAATGGCTGCCAAGTCAAGTTGGTGACTTCACACCTTAACCTCCTGTTGTGGAAGTGCTGGTTTTCCTGGCATGGTGGCCAGACAGATGTCAGCGTGTCCACAGTCTTGTTTTTCATCTTCGGTCATGAGTTCTGCCTCAAGGGCATTTGATACTTCTTGCAGGTGGCCTAAGCAGGAACTGCCTCTCTCTATCCGCAGGACACAGAGCGGGTTAGCCATCTTTTTGTGTAAGGGGCGGATAGTAAAGGTTCCAGGTTCTGTAGGCATCTGAACATTTGGCTTCTGCCATAACTATTCCACTCTGCTGCCATAACTGGAGAGAAACCCCAGACACAGTCAGCGTGTCAACAGACAAGCAAGGCCTTAGGCCTGTACAGCCTGTGGTCATGGGCACCGAAGCTGGAATTCCACGTCCCAGAATATTATTTTCTTTATGTGCATAGTTGTCTTTGGCATCCCAGATTTGACCCTTGGGCTGGGGTTGGCTCACGCCTGCACTCATCTGTTAGACTTTAAAAGGGAAGGCGGCAGTGCTGGAGAGATGCAGAGATGCAACAATAGTTAAGAGCACTTGCTGTTCTTTCAGAGGACCTAAGTTCAGTTGCCAGTACCATAACAGGTGGCTTGCAACCATCTCCGAAGGAGCCAATGCCCTTTTCTGTTCCTCTGAGGGTATCTGCAAAACACACACACACACACACACCCATACACACACACACACACACACACAAAAGGGAAAGGGGTGGTTTCAAGAAGATGGTAGTATAAAAAAACGCCAAAAACCTACCTTCCACTTAGTCAGCAGCTACACTGATGTAACTTGTCCAACTCAACAGCTCAGAACTGAGAACTGTGAAGGCTCATAACTTCCAGCAAAAGAAGGCTTAGACAGTACGTTACAGTTATTTGTTGTCAATTCCAGGCTTTAGCATAGCAGCAGCTACTTGCCTGCATAGATACATGTCAAATATCTATGCTAGTCCCTAATGCAGTAAGTATTCACACACAGATTGGGGAAAGCCGCTGGAGTCCAAAAAGCGTGCATCTGTGTCTGATCAAGGTGGAGCGACCTCTGTTGCTGCATCACCCCTGATTTAAAGAGACAGTGCTCTTTCTCCCCTCTTCCATTCTTGTCCCTTCCCTATAGAGAACAGGACAGTAAAGACTAAGCCACGGAAAGGGAATGCCTATGCAGGGAAAGTTAGAAATTGGTCGTGCATGTCCAATAAAAGACCCAAGAAATCCTTAAGCCTATAGTTCCTTAGCACAGAGACAGCCTTGCACAATCAAAACAGTCACTAGGAAGAACAGCCACGGGCCTCGGGGTGCAGCTCAGTGGGAGAGTGCTTGGTACCACGCATGAGAACTTGGACTTGCTCCCTAGTAGAGAAAAACAAAACCGAACAAAAATAGTAAAGAAAACCCAGCAAAGGCTGGAGAGATGGCTCAATGGTTAAGAGCACTGACTGCCGTTCCAGAGGTCCTGAGTTCAATTCCCAGCAATGGCATGGTGGGTCACAACCATCTAAAATGTGATCTGATGCCCTCTTCTGGCCTGCAGGGGTACAAGCAGACCATATACATAATAATAAATAAATCTTAAAAAAAAAAAAAGAAAAAAAGAAACCTAGCAAATCCCAGGACGAGTGGAAGCTGCTTCTATAACTGCCACGCCATGAGGTTCAATGTCCAGTTATCAACAACAAAAATCCCAGGGCGTACAAAGAGCAGAGTACAGGCAATTCAAAAGAAAACTAAAGTCAACAGAAACTGTCTCTGGAAAACACCTAAGTCAAAAACTCCCAGATCAGTTGTTCTCAACCTGTATGTCGTGACCCCTTTGGGGGTGTCACACAACCCTAGCACAGGGGCCGCCTAAGACCTGGTACCGAAATGGTGGTCATCAAAGGCTTGCTCCTTTCCCCAGGTCCTGTGGTACCAGGGTGATGATGGATCTTGAGTTCACTCCCCAACCTGGGCTGTGTAGCTCCAGCTGAGGTCAGCTTTTGCTAAATGTGAAGTGGAAAGATCCATTTCTAGTCAGCATCTTTGAGGTGGGAAGACCACACCTTCTGCTGGAAGCCTCTGTCAAAGGACATGGAAGAAGGAAGCTTCACTCTTTGCCTGCTTGCCGTCACCTCAGTAGCAAGTTTATTCCTTCACTGGCATTAGAGCCTACGTCTCTGGGATTCCACTGTATGCTGAAGGCCAGCTGAGATGTCCAGTCTCGTGGACTGAATGGCTCCTGGATTCTTGGACCTCCCATTAGTAGACAGCCATTGTTGAACTAGCTGGACCACAGCCGGTAAATCATTCTAATAAATTATATGTGTGTGTTTATATATTTATATATTTGGAGGGGAGAGAGAGAGAGAGAGAGAGAGAGAGAGAGAGAGAGAGAGAGAGAGAGAGAGAGAGAGATTGATTTATTCTGTAAGTTCTGTTACTCTAGTACAGGTCCCTAACCAGCACCTTCACCCCTATGAAGTAATGTTCAGAGTACTGGAACGTACTCTGTATGACATCAAAGGAGAAAGATAAACAGCAACCCTCCTCAAACAGTTCAGTCTACAGTGGTGACCGGCCTGCATCACATGCTAGTGCAATAATGGCATGGACATCAAGGTAGTAACCAAGCATTCGGTAGCTGAATTTAAGGCCCACTCCATTAGATGCGACCTATGCCTGACACTGCTCAGGTGGCCAAAACTCTGAGACCGGAGAGGCCATGGGCCAAGAGAAAAACCAAAATAGCACTGTTCTGCTAAAAAAAATAGTAGAGCAATGAAACACCTCAGAGAATCATCCTCTTGCAGTACATGGAAACCTGTACAGAGATCCATGCCTGGACAATGTGAAGAGAGTGGCAGACTCTGGAGCACTCAGTCCTAAATAGGATGTTCACCAAAGCCCTCCCACCAGGGCGCTGGGATCTATGGGGAAGAGGAGGAAAAAAGATTGTAAGAGCCAAAGGAGACGGATGACCTCAAGGTAATAGTCTTCCAGACACAACAGGGGACTGTCACACATATGAACTCACAAAGACTGTAGAGCCTGTGGCAGCATGCACAGGGCGAGCACAGGTCCAAGCCAGATGGAGCCCCAGTACTCCCAGGGGGACAGTGGACAGCCAACACAAAGAAAACTCAATGGTATTTTTTGTAGACTTTCTGTCTCTTATTACTTTATTCGGGTGGGTTTTTGTTTTTGTTTTTGTCTTATTGGTCTTTTGCTTGTATATTATACTTTCCAATTTTGTGGTTGTATGTGTGTGTGTTTGTTTGTTTGGTGGTTTTGCTTTTGTTTTGGGTGTTTGTTTGTCTGTTTGCCTGTTTTCTAAAGAGAGAGGGAGAGAAAGACAGGTTGACAGGTGGAGTTGGGTGAGTGGGGAGGTGGGAAGAATCTGGAAAGGGCTGGGGAAGGGGAAAGTATGATCTGAATATATCATATGAAAAATTAGCTGGGCAGTGGTGGCACACGGTTTTAATCCCAGAACTTGGGAGGCAGAGGCAGTCGGATCACTGTGAGTTCAAGGCCAGCCTGGTCTACAAAGCGAGTCCAGGCTAGTCAAGGCTACACAGACAAAAGCTGTCTCGAAAAAAATAAAAAAATAAAAAAAAAAAGGAAAAAAATTTAAATGTGCTTACTTAAATTTAGTTCTATAATCTGTAAATTCTACTTTTAAATAAAATTTTAATTTTCTTTAATAATAAAAAGTGCAAATAAAGCAATGATGCTTGTTTAATGAAAATTTTCATTTTTTTTTGAGAATTTGATGTATATATGCAATTAATTTTTATCAGTCTCTTCTTTAAAGATGTTTTATGTGCATATGTGCACATATGTGTGTTGTGCCACATATGTAAAGGTCTCTGAGGAGGCCAGAAGAAGACACTGGATCCCCTACAGGTGGTTCAGGGATGCTTGATAAGGGTGCTGTAATCAGCCATGACACTTTTTGAGATTATAATTTAATTACAATATTTCTCCCTTCCCTTTCTTTTCTCAAAACCCTCCCATATAATCCTATCTGCTCCTTCAAATTCATGGCCTCTTTTTTCCTACTTACTATTGAATGCACACACCATTACTTTTTTTTTTAAAGATAGGGTCTCAGTATGAATCTGAGGCTGGCCTGGAATTCACAGATACACCTGTTTTCACCTGCTGGTCGACATATAACTTTGAGTCCCTGTCTAGCATCCATGCATTTACCTTGCCAGGTTCTATTGAGCATTTCTTGCAAAGAAAGTCAAACCCAACTTGGGTTCTCTTCCAGAGTAGTGTGCACTCTTTGGTTGGTTGGTTGGTTGGTTGGTTTTTCGAGACAGGGTTTCTCTGTGTTAGCCTTGGCTGTCCTGGACTCGCTTTGTAGACCAGGCTGGCCTCGAACTCACAGCGATCCGCCTGCCTCTGCCTCCCGAGTGCTGGGATTGAAGGCGTGGCCACCACGCCCGGCCATGTAGTGTGCACTCTTAACCAGCGAGCTCTCTCTCTAGCCCCTTGATCATATTCTTAATAAACACTTCGATATAAACAAGATTAAGTTGGTTTCAAAACAAATCCTGAAACCAACACATCTTTTCCAAGTAACCAAATGCATTCTCGAGATCATGACTTTTTGGCTGCACATTATAGCTTCAGTGTCTGCCATATACCCCCTCTCTGTATGCTTGTCAAGGCATGGCTGACGTCACCTCCGACCTACTTCCATTTGTTCATGGGTTCAAGCAAGATTAAACCTGACTTGTTTACTGTTAGAATTTGGACGTTGCTAGGGTTTGGACCAGGCTTGGGCTAACAGGAACCGCCTGGCCACCGTCTCCTGTCTGTGGCTTCGTGTTCACAACAACAGTTCTGTACTCAGGACGGGAATCTTGTCTGCGTCACGAGCCACCGTCCAGATGTTTCTGGACTTTGACCCGGTAAATCTAGTGGGCTTGAGGATTATGCCTTGCAAAGCAAATCACAACCCCTCCTCCCTCAACGGCATGGCTAAGGGTACAAATGGCCTAAGCCTCTTCTCTGGGGGATCTGCTGCCAATCCCCAGAAACTGGGTGGGCTGAGGTAATGTGGAGGTTTCTCAGTGCCGCACCCTAGAATGTGCAGTTCTCTTTTCTTTCTACTTGGATTTTCAGGGCCTTTGTTCTTCCCTTAGGAGGACTAAACTTAGGATGGCAGAAGCACTTTCCTCTCTGGGAGGGCTTATCCACTATAGCCAGCTTTGGTGGTGGCTGGCATGCACCAGGCTTGGGGGGCCCAATGATCTGCTGCTGGCTGGGACCAATGCAGACTACAGAGTCCAGTGCAGACTAGGAGTAACAGTCCTGCAGCTCAGAAGCTCGGGGTCAAGCCAACTGAGGCCATCGGTCCCCTGCAAAGCAGACCCATAACCAAACTTTAAGAAGACAAAGAACATCTTGAAGGCAGCAAGAGATAAGTAAGGCAGCCACTGCCAGATTTCTCATTAGAACTGGAGGCCAGAAAGCAATGGCCCACAACGAATTTTTTAAAAGTCAACCAAGAATCCTTCATGCAGGCAGCATGGTGGCAGAAGCCTGCAATCCCAACACTCAGGAAGCAGAGGCAGAAGAGTCTCAATGATTCTGAGGCCAGCCAGATCTACAGAGTGAGTTCCCAGCCAGCCAGGGCTGCACAGTGAGACGCTGCCTAACAACAACATAAAGATATCCACGTCTAAAAGCCCCGCTATGTGTCGCTGGGACAGATGGAGACACCATCAGACAACCATGGCTGGAGCTCATTGCTTGGGTTGCTCTGCAAGAAGTGCCAATAGGCCCTGGTGAGTTAACCGAAAAGATGCCTGACAGACACTCAGTCACATGGCCATCAGTGGACAGTGGGCAGAGACAAGTGTACCTCTGAGTTATGAGTTATAGGCCAGCCAGGGCTTTATTATAAGGCCTCACCTAAAAAAAAAAAAAAAAAAAAAGCTATAGGGAAATTAGAAATGTCTGGACTGTGGGGATGGCTCAGCGAATGAATCAATTGCTTCATGAGACTAACGATCAGAGTTTAAACGAACAGGATGCAAATAAAGAAGCCAGGCATGCATGTGGTGCTCCCTCTCCCTCCTTCCCTCCCACCCCCCGCCTCTCTCTCTCTCATACACACACACACACACACACACACACACACACACACACACACACACACACACACAATTCCAGGACTCCCAGTGACTAACTAGACACTGTATTGGAGAGCTCTGGATTCACAGAGAGACCTTGCCTCCATGAACAAAGTGGAGAGTGGTCACGAAAGAGTCCTAGTGAGCTGGAAAGTTGGCTCAGGTTAGGAGTGAGTGTTGCTCTTTAGTCCCAGCACGTGGAAGGCAGAGTCAGGCGGATCTCCTTGAGTTTCAGGCCAGCCTGGTCTACAGCGCTAGTTCCTGGTCAGCCAGGGCTACACAGAGAAACCCTGTCTTGAAAAACCAAAAAATAAAAATAAAAAGTGAGTATTGCTCTTGCAAAGGGCCTGGTGCAGACACAAATGTAGGCAAAACGCTTATACATATAAAAAGATAATAATAAAATAAATACATCTTTTAAAAAGATACATGTCAATTTTAGGCCTCTGCATGTACACACATGTGCACCCACATACATATAGTCACACACACACACACACACACACACACACACACACACACACACTGCCCTCATACATACACACAGAAAAAAGAAAAGAAAGTAGAGATCTCAGTAGAGCCAAATCCATGATAAAATCTACTATAAAAGTTGGTACTGTGGTAACATCAAAAGCAACTCTGTTCAAAGATGGACAGAGGATTTTTGTAGGCTTGCAATGAGCATGTGAAGAGCTGTTCAACATCACTACTTATTAGGGGAGATGCAAATCAAAAGTACAAGGATGTGCCAAGTGGCTGCGGCAGACGCCTTTAATCCCCGCACTAGGGAGACAGGAGGATCCCTGACTTGGAGGCCAGCCTGGTCTACAGAGGGAGTTCCAGGCCAGTCAGGGCTACACAGAGAAACCCTGTCTTGAAAAACAAAACCAACCAAACAAAAAGAACAGTGACACCTAACACCATTAGAATGGCTCCTCTCAAACTCCCAGGAAGTAAGTGTTGGTGAGGATACAGTGTTGGTGAGGATGTGTAGGAACTGGGTGTCTTATGGCAAGAATGGAGGAGAGGCTGTGGAACAGAAACGCGTTGTCTGGGACGCTTTCCTTAGGAAAGTGTCTATGGCAGCTCTTGTTAAGGAGCACGCTTACAAAGGCTCTTCTTCGCAGCTCTGTTTTATCAGTTCAACTTCCATTTTGGTGGACAGCTTTCACACATACAAGGGAATGGCAGTCCGCACTGAAAGGAATTTGGACACGTGCCATGGCAAGGATGAACTGTGAGGATGTCATTCAAAGTAAAAATAAGCCAGTTGCAAAAAGGTCAATACGGTATGATTCTACCCAAGGGAGGCTTTGCATAATCAAACCCAGAGTGTAGCATGGTGCTTGTCAGGACCAAAGAAAATAGGAATTTTTCACTTCATAGGCATAGTTTCCTAGACTGTATCATTAGGAATATAGATAGTGGTGACAGCTCTACAGCATTATGAACAGGCTTTGTACACTGAACTATGAATGAAAAAAAAAATAAGACAGTATATTTTATATTATGTATTTTGCCAACACCACAACAAAATTCTCTGCAATGGAAATGGTTGAGACTGTCAACTCTGGGACAACAATGCTCTCTTCCTGGAGTGCGTATCCAGTTACCCTGGACAACAATGCGGAGTAGAATCTGAGGAGGCCCCTTGGGAAGGCTCCCGGCACAGGCCAGCTTGCTCTAAACACCCACAGATGGGTTGCTGCCTTCTCAGTGCTCAAAGGGCTCCAACTCAGTCTCCCTGCCCTCTCCCACCAGGCTGCAAACATCTCTCTGCCAGATCCATCCCAGAGCTAAGCAAACCACCAGCCACTAAAGACTCCCATGGGACTGAAGGCTTCTCCAGGGCCCATGACACAGGTGGTTCTAAAGGGGCTATCACACTCTCCTCTCCCCAGAGAACTTTTTTGAACCGGTTCTACCTTTGGGCCTGACAGGACCCAAAGCCCCTCACCCTCCTGACTCCACTTGGCCCACATCACCAGAAGTTTTAAGTGATATGTGGTTGTGTGTGTGTGTGTGTGTGTGTGTGTGTGTGTAGTGTGTGTATGTATGAGACACACACACACGCGCACACACACACAGAGAGAGAGAGAGACAGAGAGAGACAGAGAGAGACAGAGAGAGAGAGAGCACGAGCGCTGAGTATTACCCAGTCATAAGAGCCTAGGGCTTTCCAAATATTGTTCTGCACAATAAACAGATGGGGCGGTCAGCTGATCAGTCATTACAAATAACTTGTTTATGAAAAAAATCATGATTTTTTTGGCAAAAAAGAAAAAAGTGAACTTGTGGAAAAATCCAAAGAATAAAAAATTCTCACTGTAATAAAATTTCCTATTGTACTTGTGTACATGGCCAGGAAATCCTAAAAAGATAGTGTATCAGGATAAAGTTCTATTCCAAGGAAATACATAGAAATAAGAATTTACCGTGCTGAAAACATAAAATATTATTTTAAATATCTGACTGATTAAAAATAGATTATGATTGCCATGAAATAATGTAACTTAACTGTGTCCACATGTCAAGTCGCTTTCATTAGCAACCAAGAATATCTCACAGTGTCTAAACCCTACCTGCTGTCCACAATCTCACTGATGGGTGTGAGCAAACACCTCAAAGAGATCAAGTCCTGTTAAGCATACAGACCTTTATGAAACAGTAACTAATGATTACAAAGCAGTTTATACAGCAGCTGTAGCCCACAAGCTTACCAACAATTGTCTGGAGGCAGCTAACCGAACATTCCAGGACTGAGTTAGCTCACCCTCCCTGTGCTTAGGGCTATCATATATTGCTGTCACCGCTGCCAACACACACACACACACACACACACACACACACACACACACACACACACACACACGTCACCACCACCACCGCCGCCAACACACACACACACACACACACACACACACACGCCTGTCTGCATACTTTAGGTTTGGTTTGGTTTGTTTGAAAAGGTCTATAGCTATGATGCCCAGGCTGGCCTCAAACTCCTGTGTCACCCTTCTGTCTCATATCCAGAGGAGCTCGCACTACAGCAGCTGCTATCACACACACCAGCGCTCCCTGTTCAGTCGCCTGTGGGAAAATGAAGCCCACACCCTCATTCCAAGGTAGGGAAGATTTCTAAAGCCAATGCATGTCTTGATACCTGGGATGCCCTCGGGAAAGTTCACTGTTGGCACTCATCACACCACTTTAATAGGCCAGTTTTCACCAATAAAGATGGTAGTTAGCAGAGTCCCAGATGTCCTGTCAATCATCTGAGTCTCAGGCTAGCTGAAGCACCTGTAGATTTGCCTCCAGGCTGTGTTCGCTGACTTCCTCAATGATGTCCTTTGTCACCTGAGTGACAGTTTCATCTAATTAACACTTACATAAAATCACAGACCACAAAATCTTTAAGTAAGTATGAGCGTTTTTAACACCATCAAAAATCACTGAGGCCTGGTGTGGTGGCTCACGCCTTTAATCCCAGCACTCGGCAGGTGGATCCCTGTGAGTTTGAGGCCAGCCTGGTCTACAAAGCAAGTCCAGGACAGAGAAACCCTGTCTCAGAAAAGAAAGAAAGGAAGAAAGAAAGAAAGAAGGAAGGAAGGAAGAAAGAAAGAAAGGAAGAAAAAAAGAAAGAAAAAAATCACTGAGGAATGTGTATCTTCCTTGGCATCTTTTAAAGCAGGAACACTGCATAATAAAATACCTAAAACAAATGGGACACGATGGTACACACCTGTAATCCCACTGCTCAGGGAGGCACGGCAGGCAGATCTTTGTGAGTTCGAGGCTAGCCTGGTCTGCAAAGCAAGTCCAGGACAGCCAAGGCTACACAGAAAACCCCTGTCTTTGAAAATGAAAACAAAAACAAATTATTAAGTAATTAATTAAAATTAAAACACCATGGCATATTACCACATAGGGCATATGCAGCATGTAGTATAAATGCTTTTGTTTGCACTGATGATAAAAATATGTCATCTTTGACATAAGCAGAGGTATATACTTTTTAAAACCCACTTTAGAGGTGACCTAAAAGGCTGGACAACTGTTCAGCAGGACTGTCTTGGGGGGGGGGTGGAGCACCTCTCCTGGGAGCACTCTGAATTCCGGAGGGTCCACAGCAGCTGCCCTTTCAAGCAGCCGAGCTCCCATGATAAGCCTTGCAATTTCTCTAGCTGAGAGAGGACTCTTCCAGAACACAGACCTGCTCCTTGGTGGCCTAGTGGTATCACTAACGCTGGGAACTGGTGACTAAATAGTGGATTCTGGTTTGTTTTGTTTTGCTTGAGACAGGGTTTCTCTGTGTAGCCTTGGCTGTCCTCACTTGGTAGACCAGGCTGGCCTCGAACTCACAGCGGTCTGCCTGCCTCTGCCTCCTGAGTGCTGGGATTAAAGGGGTTCACCACTATGCCCTGCTAGTGGATTCTTTTTTAAAACTTTTTTTTTTTTTTTATCTTACCAGCCTCCCCCAGCCCACTCACCCCAACACAATTCTTCTTTTAGTTAGAAAATCAGTGTGCTCTGTGAGGCAGAGACACGTCTGATTTGCTAACCACAATGTCCTTTGCACACAACAGAGTACTGGCTGGTCATCTAGCACTCAGAGAACATTTTCTGCATCGAAGATAATTAAAATTTTATTAATGAGATAAAAAATGAAAACTAAACAGAACCACGAGATGCCCTGATTCAAGGCTGAAGCCAAAGGAGAATTTATTCTCTCAGGTCAACCAAACAGTCTAGTGGCCCTGATAAATATTAAGAAGACAGGCCAGGTATGGCTGGATCCAAATAGGTCATAGGTCCTGGAAATGCCAAACACTAAGTCTAGAAATGAATATATATAATTGGCTCTTGCCATGAACGACTGATGCTACTTATCCCTAGCTGCCTACTCATGGCTTATGTTCTCCCAGCAAAGCAGCACTTCCATTCCACTCTGGTCATCTCCCGGATCGCCCACCGATTATAGCCTGCCGTCTCGCTGCCCCTGTTGGGAGCTATGTCACGTCTTCTCTGTGCTCCCCTCTGTGTTAGCAGTGTTTCTTTTCACTGCTGTTTAGTTTGGTTCCTGAGAGTGGCTTTGTTCCTACCGTGCACTTACAATCCAAAAGGCATCCTTCCTGTTTGACCCAGCTGTCCGCTGTTAGGCAAATGGCCCTGCAAAGCTACCATCCGCTCCTTCACCTCAATCAACTCCTACTCTGCTTGACTCTTACTGCCCTGACAATCCTTGACTGCACTTGGTGATTTTGAATTACAAATGTCCCCCAATTATGTGAAGAGAGAGAGTTTGCATGTGTTTCTCATTACTACCACTATTCTAGTTTACTTTCTGTTGCTGTGATAAATGTCCATGACCAAAAGAAATTTGGGAAGGAAAGACCTTAAGGTTACATTCCATCAGGGAGGGAGGCCAAGGCAGGAGAGCCTGAAGAAGAAACCAGAGAGTTACCGCTTACTGCTTGCTCTCTGTAGCTTTCTCATGCAGCCCAGAAGCCCCACCTGGGTGTGCTTCCCGAGTGGTGTGAGCCCTCCTACGTCAGTTAGCAATCAGTAAAAATGCCTCGAGATACACCCACAGGTGGCGCTGACCCAGGGAAGTCCTCAGGGTGAGGCTCCCTCTGTCCAGGTGACTCTAGTTTCTGTCGAGTTGACAACAAAAACTAACCAGGGCACAACAGGATTTTTTTTTTTTTGTTTTGTTTTGTTTTGTTTCTATCCTTGAAAAGTCTTTTGAGGGGCTGGAGAGATGGCTCAGCAGTTAAGAACACACTGTCTGTTCTTCCAGAGGTCTTGAGTTCAATTCCCAGCAACCACATGGTGGCTCACAACCACCTATACCCTCTAATGCCCTCCTCTGGCGTGGAGGTGTATATGCAGATAGAACATTCATATAAATAAATAAAACCTTTTTTTTTTTT
This sequence comes from Acomys russatus, assembly GCF_903995435.1. Classification (NCBI taxonomy): domain Eukaryota; kingdom Metazoa; phylum Chordata; class Mammalia; order Rodentia; family Muridae; genus Acomys; species Acomys russatus. The sequence continues at coordinate 19,723,712 of NC_067166.1, forward strand.
TTTTAAGTCTTTTGAGAGGTCAAAATGGCTCAATTGATAAAGTGTCTGCCGCACAGGCATTAGGAACATTAGGATCCCAGCTTTGAGGGGGCAGAGACTGCAGCATCTCTGGGGCTTGATGGTCAACCATCTGGTCCAATTATTTAAGCTTCAGGTTCGCTGAGAGACCCTGTCTCAAAAATAAGGTTAAGAGCAATGTGGGAAGACACAAGATGCCCACTATCGACCTCGGGCCTCCGCATGTGGGCACACGGGTTTGCAAGTTTGCGTACACACAAAGCCTTTTTCAGTACTATTTTGAATGTGAGTGATGAAGGAGTAGAGGCAAACATTCTAGGTGGGGTAGGAGATCATGGTGGGCAGGACCCAGGGCTTTAAAAAGGGCAGTGGAATTAATGGTGAATCTGTTGTTAGGCTAATGTGCTGGAAACCAAGCCAGGCAGTAGTGGTGGCCCACACCTTTTTCCCAGAAGTCAGGAGGCAAAGGCAGGAGGATCTGTGAGTTTGAGGCTAAACTGGTCTACGGAGAGGGTTCCAAGACAGCCAGCACTACACAAAGAAACCTTGTCTCAAAAACAAAATGACAACAACAACAGCAAAAAAGAAAAAAATGTTGGAGATTGAAGGGTACACAAGAATGGTATTTGGCTTGATGGGGAGGCCCGATGGCACTTGGATGAAGGCTAGCAGACTACCAAGAAGAAACTTGATACCCTAGCATCATATTCAAGGGGAGGAGGTCCCCATTAGTCACAGTCATAGGGAAGGAGAGTGGGGTGAAAGTGGGAGGGAGGGAGGAATGGGAGGATGCACAGGATGGGATAGCAATTGAGATGTAATATGAATGATTTTATTTTTCAATTAAAAATAGTATAAAAAAAAAAAAAGAAAAAAAAAAAAAGAATGGTATTTGGAAGAGTCAAAGAACATCTAACCATGCCAGCCTGTGGGGTTTTCTCAACACTGCAAGGCAAGAGAAGCCGTTAGAGGTTTTCACGGAGGGAATCATCAAATTGATAGTTTCTAGGACGGGCTGGAAATAGAAGGAGGATCTAGCGACAAAGAGAGCTGTAGGAGGGCGCTGCTAACACTCTGAATCAAAGTGGTAAGTGGCCAACACTATCACCACCCCTCTCCACCCCTCTAACACATACATATTCCACTCAGGGTCCAACTGATTCAGTCACACATAACCTACATAATTGCTTTTGTTTTTTTTTTTATTTAATGCTAGACTGTTATTTAAGAATATGTGTAAGATCTGCAGAGATGGCTCAGCGGTTAAGAGCACTTGTTGCTCTTGCACAGGACGGGGTTCAGTTTTCTGGGTACTGGCTGGGTATGTGTTTATCAGATGCTGCTAGGTCACTGGTGTGGAGACGGAAAATAACCAGCTTATGCTTCTGATATTTCTGCCTGGCTAGCAGTGCAGTTTATGAAACCAACTAAGAGGACAAAAGAATAGGAGTTCTTGGAAATAATTATACAACTTCACAGCTCATTAGCAAACTTGACTTCCTACTACAAACCATGGAGCAGTGATACGAGTTTTATTTTCATCACTCCTTCATCATTTAAAACTGTATCCTTAGTTCCTATAGATTTCATCATCAGACTTAGTTCTCTCTTGCAAGCTAAAAACTGACAGCAGAGAAAAGCACCCATTTAAAGCACAAGTCCTAAATGTATTAAATACTCATATATGCTTTAAGAGAAAGTGTGTGTGCATGAGATGGGTTCCCTCGCCGGGTAAAGGGCTAGAGATTGAGTAGTTGAACTTTTAGGCCCAACAGGCTTCTGCTGAGGTGCAAGGCCGTTTGTTTCCTGAAAGGGTCTTTAGATTATTTCCATAGGGTATTCACACAAGGTATGTCTATACAGTTTGCACTTTAGTACTAAATTTGCATGCAGCAGAAGGCAAGCTAGAGTGTTCCTAATCAACTGGGAATGGCACAAGTAGGCTGTCATTAGAGCTGACCATGTCCTTAATATTACCATTTACCACAGGGGGAAGGGCTGCCACGCTCCACCTAACAGCCACTGCCAAGACGCTAGCTCACTTTTAAAAGATGCCCTTCAGCATACCTAGCACTAACAGGCTCTGCCTATGTCACATGACTCAGAACCATGCTTTAGCGGATAAACAAGGTTACATTTCTAGAACTTCAAACAACAGAGCCAAGCTTTGGAGACTTCAAGTCACCTTGGCTATAGGACAAGATAGTAGCTTTTTTTTTTTTTAATTAAGAGAAGAAAGAACCAGTGGTGGGTTTAAAACTGTTATGAAGGCAGAGCACATCTTCATTAAGTATTTCCAGTTAAAAATCTCGAGGGAGAGCCAGAGATCTATGTCGGTGGTAAAGTGCCAGAAGCCCTAGGTTCAATCCTCGTCAGCATCACACACCCCAAAATAAAAACCGACTGATGCTTACACAGTGGCAGCTTATGTATGGGATAAGTCCCCTCCTGGTTTCTTCTGGAAAACTGACTTCAGAGCCATTGATGATATCTAGGTATTTTTCCTTGAGTGCTCTAAGAAATTCCAAGTGATATGGTTTGCAGTTATTCACATGAAAAGTCAAACAAGAGACTGTTATTTCTAGGACTTTTATGGCAAAGTAGATAATATCTGGAAAATTTATTGGAGCCATATAAAATCTGCATGCCTTGGAATGTTTGACAGGCTACATTACCTCTGGTTAATTACTGAACTTGGAAATATTTGTACTTTAAAAATTCCCATTTTTTTTTTTTAACCCAAAGACTTCAGGAAACATACAGGGTTGTCCTTTTCTCTTCCTCATTGTTTGCCCACCAATAAAACACCTGCTTTCAGAGGTTATTTGCAACAATGTGTTTTAGATATTTCATACAATGCCTCTTGCTTCAGGAGAAAGAAAAATCTGTTCATGTATATGAGTCAGTGGAAATGCCCCCTTGCAGAAGCTGGGTTTCCAGTACACGACTTCCAGCTTCTGGTTTGGAAACTTGTGTAGTGGCACATATTTGTAAAGCCTGCACTCAGGAGGAGAGTAAGGCAGCTGAATCCTGAGTTCAATGCCAGCCTCGACTACGCAATGGGTTTGAGGTCAGGCTAGATTACATAGTAAAGTAATGGCCAACCTGGGCTACACAGTAAACTCAAGGGCAGTCAAAACTAGACAGTGAAATGCAATCTCAAAAACACACACAGACTAGAGGGATGTCTCAGTGGTTAGGAGTTTGTTCTGCTCTTGCAGAAGACTTGGGTTTGACTCCCAGCGCCCATGTCAGGCAGCTCACAACTGTAAGTCGGTATCTAAGAGGATCTGAGGCTTTTCTCTAAGTGCACTCACTCACTCATTCTTTCTCTAAGAGAATATATAGTATAATACAATATTATATATATATTCTACACACAAACTACAAAAAAAGATTAGAAAGAAGCCAGTGGTGAGTGTGCAAGTCTCCAGGGCTCACCCACCTGTCCTCAGGATGGCACTCTGAGATGGTGCTTCCTGTCCCCCAGCTGAAGAACTGACTGGGGCTTTTCACTGAGAACAGTGTGTGCCTAAGGAAGCAAAGCCAGCAGCTGCACTTGTGTGGAGCCAGGATTCTGAAGACTAACCTAGCAAGCTGAAAGGCCACCTCACTGTGAAAGGAACCGCCATCTGGTGCTCTGCTCACATGGGCAGGTTAACAATATGCCTGTGAGTTTTACATGCAAACTGACATGGAGATAGCCTGGACCAAAGTTCATTTTTCTTTTCTTTTCTTTCTTACTTATTTGGTTTTTTCGAGACAGGGTCTTGCCATTTAGCCTTAGCTGTCCTAGACTTGAACTCACAGAGGTCGCCCACCTCTGCCTCCCAAGTGCTGGGATGGAAGGTGTGTGCCACATTCTCTTTTAATACTTGGTGAAAACTGAAGCTCAAATTTTGTAAGGAGCACTAACCATCTTATTACAGGTTGCTGTCTTCAAGTCTCTGTTATTATCTGAATTGCGGCCTTTAGTGTAGAGAGCAAGAAACAGGAAGAAGAAAAAAAAGTAGAAGAAAACTGTATCTTAACATATGATGTCCAAAAAGCCTCAGTGTCCTGGGAAGATCAAGTGGGAAGCAGATGGCTACCTGAGGGAGGCTTTTGTAGAAAATTAGAAAAGCTTTCACAGCTCGGGTCAGCAGGCAGTTCAACCTGCAGTCTATTTCTAAAAGTATTTTCTAGAGATGCTGTAAATGTAGTCATATGAAAAAGAAAATGCAATGTGGACAACAGCAAACATTTGTAGAAAATATAAATCCTGCCACACAGAAGTTATAGAACTCTCAGCTAATCTCCAGCACCATGTCTGCTTGGTGAGGGTTCATGAAGATATCTGTTCTCTGTGTGCACACTTACAAAAATAACAGAGGTGTGGCGGTGGATACTTGTAATTCCAACACTTGGGAGGTTGAAGGAGGAGGACTACAGGTCCAAGGGCAGCCTGGGAATTTAATGAGTTCCAGGCCAGCTGTCTCAAAAACAAAATATAAAATGACACTTTGCCACTAACCACTTGTTAATATTGTGGCAGTGTTTCAGTGTCAGCAACTGTTTTAAATAAGGTCCCCACAGGCTCCTGTATTTGAGCGTTTAGTCATCAGGGAGTGGCACTAGTTGAGAAGGATGTGGAGGCGTGGCCTTTGTTTGAGGATGTGTTTCACAAGTTGTGGTCTTTGAGGTTGGCGGGGCGGGGCTGCTGCTAAAGTCTAAGCCTGGCGTTACTGGGAAGCCCTCTGAGCTCTCTGCAAAATGACAAACTCCCTTTGTCAGCAGGGCTTCCTCTTCTTTGCATGTTGTGGGGAGCCCTAATCCCCACATCCTCTACCTGAGGAATGTCACGTAGTTCTTAGGGAAATTACAGGTTCAACTCCCTTCCTTGAGGAAGAACCTGTTCAGCAAGCACCTGGGATTACTGGCATGTCACCCTATGCTCATGAGGTATCTCAGGACCTTAGCCCTCCAGCAAAAGACATTAGCCCACCCCAAAACCACCTACCCACTCTCCAAAGTCCTATCTAACCCACCTTTACCCTGAATAAAATTGATCTGCCTACCCGCAGCAGATCCCAGAGGTCATTCTGTCATGCTCACACCATCTGAGTCCTTGTCCCTGGTGACTGATGGCCATGGTCCCCAGGGAGCCAGGCCCAGTGGCTTTCTCTTTTTCCTTCTGTCTACAGATCTGAATATAGAACTCTCAGCTAATCTCCAGCACCATGTCTGCCCACTGCCACCATGGTCCCTGCCATAATAAGACTGAACTTCTGAAACTATAAGCAAGCTCCAATTAAATGCTTTCGTTTACGAGTTGTCGTGGTTATGGTGTCTTCGCAGCAGCAGAAGAGTGACCGAGGCAGAAGCTGGTACCAGAAGTGAAATATTGCTGTGACAGGCCTGACCATGCTGGTCATTGGCAAGATGTAGACTTTGGATTAGGAAAGCAGTTGAACACTTTTAAGCAGAGCTTGGTGGGCCATAATGGTTGGAGCATGGAAGACGTTGCTGAAGGTGACTTGAACTGTGGGGGCCCAGCTCAAGAAGCTTCAGAGAGAAAGAACATTAGTAAGTGGCTTAGAGCTCATTCTTGTGATATTTTGGCAGACTGTGGCAGCTTTTTGCTCTGTCCTAAAAGTCTGCCTGAGGCTAAATTGAAAACGTCTGGCACTGGTGGAGATTTCTAGACAGCCTAATATTGACTCTGTGGTGTGGCTATTAGTGGTCACTCTTACACAGAGCTATTCTGAAAATGAGCAAGCTGAGCAAGGAAAATGGTGTTCAATTTGAGGCAAAAAGAAGCATCAAGAAATGTAATAGAGCCAAGTCCAGTTTTCTAGAAAATAAAAAGCTTAAAGAAAACCCCGATGTTAAATGGAATAAAGGGAATGGTGACCTCAGGGCAAGACCCCACCCAGGTAAGCTTCCAACTTGTGAAAGTAATGAAGGAAACCCTCAAAACCAGAAAACTGATAAAAATATATTTCAAAGAGGGGGACATGTTGCAGGCCCAGCAAGCAGCAGAACTTGGTAACTTTGGCCACGTGGTTCTGGCTTTAGCGATAAGAATACAAGAAAAGGCAACTAAAGAAAGCCATTGACACCAGGTATGTGTCAGGGGTGTGCCTGCATGGAGCCCACGGATGAAGCTGTGAAGGTGAAACCTGGATTGTCCTGGAGGCTCCAAGATGTCAGAGCTGCCGGGTACCCACCAAAGGAAGCTTCAGACCAGGTGTGGAACCCACTCAGGAGAGAAAAGTGTGCTGTAGTCAACAGAGCCGAATGGAGTTGGAGCTCTGAAGATTGCTTAGACATTGGACATGAAGATGCTCAATGTGGTGGCTGCCCAGCTGGCTTTCCATCTGGTTTTGGCCCAGTATTTCCTCACTATGTTCCCTTTCTTCCCTTTTCAAATGGTTATGTATATTCTGTGCCACTGTATGTTGGAAGTATGTGATCTGCTTTTTTTTTATTTTACTGAGGGTCATAGTTAAGAGATTGTCATTTGTCTTGATTCTCAGAAGAGACTTTGACCTTATAAACAGTGTTGAGACTGTTACAGACTATGGGGACTTTTGAAGTTGAACTGAATGGTTTTTCCATTATGATTTGCTACAAACATAAGGGGGCAAGGGGATGAAATGTGGTGGGCTGAGTAAGAATGGCCAGCACAGACTCATATATTTGAATGCGCAGTCACCAGGGAGTGGCACTACTTGAGAAGGGTTAGGTATGGCCTTGTTCTGTGGCTTTCTCTTCTTCCTGCTACTTTCGGATCTGGCTATAGACCCCTCAGCTACTTCCCCAGCACCACGACTGCCAGTGTCCTGCCATGGTCCCCACCATGGTCCCCGCCATGATGAGACAGACTGAATTTCTGAAACTGTAAGCCAGCCTCAATGAAATGCTTCTTTTATAAGAGTTGCCGTGGTCATGGTTGGTGTCTGTTCACAGCAACAGAACAGGTTTTTTTCTTTTGTTTGTTTTGTTTTGTTTTTTGAGTCAAAATCTCACTCTATAGCCTTGGCAGGCCTGGAGTTGGCTATACAGACAAAACTAACTCACAAAGACCTACTTGCTTTTGCCTCACAATCAGTATTTTTAGTAGCTACATAGAGTTTCATGACATGGGAATTATTAACTTTTTTTGGCCAACCCTCCCAAGTTTGTCACAGTAGAAACAATATTACAATAATTATCTTTTGTATGCATCTCCTTGCTCATCATGTTTTCCCAGGAAAGATCCCCCAGTGAGTACTAAATGATACATACATTGGGGGGGAGGGAGTACTGGGCTCAAATCACCATGTAGAATGGCAGTGGGAATTTACTGGTCTAAAGATAAAACAGTAGGTATCCGCATCCAAGTTCATCCTTCTCATTTATGATAACTTCACATTCTGTGACCATCAGGCTTTTAACTCCTAAGCCATCTTTGTCAGCCCTCGTTTCTGACAGACAAAGCTGACTCCAAAGACAAGCAGCTGTTTTTGAGTTATCACGAATGATCATTAGGAACAGCCATTAGAAGGATGAATGGAGGAGTTCGTGAGATGACTAGGCTGGGAAAGGTGCTTTGTTGTCAAGCTGGTCAGCACAAGTTTAATCAATGGGACCCATATGGAGGGATAAAGAGAGATGACTCTGTGTTGCAGCTCTAGGAGAAAAGTGTCCTGGCATACCATAAATACCATAAAGCCACACTGTACAACAAGACTCACACAAAAGATTTTCTGGGAGGAAAACAGCCCAGGATGGTGGCTGCCTATGCTCAGATGACTAACAGCAGCAAACTGAGCAGAAGGCAGGGTTACAATGGATTTCTTAGGGGGATAGAGCTTTCCAGGGTGAGGATTGGTGGGATTTCAAATCCTGAACTTGGGGGAGCTCAGGGATTGGTGGGTTTCTGTAGCAATCTCAGGGATTGGTGAGATTTTTTTTTTTCCTTGTAGGGTAGGAATGACCTGTTACAGACATTAGAAAGCAACAGTTAGGCCATTAGGAAGGTCTGGGGTGCCTGGCCACTTTCCTGCCTTGAGGGTTTACAAGTTTACAAAGTTTACAAAGGGAGTCCAGGGCAGGGAAAGCTACTTGAATTGGTGTGAATAACCAACAGACTTCAAGTTGTCTTCTGGCCTCCACACATACAGGACAGCACACACACAAATAGTAAGTATAATTTTAAAAGAAGAAGTATAAGGAAAAATCAGATATACTAAAAACAAGGATAGAATATCAATATATACCAAGAGTTTATGGAACACCACAGACTGTATCAAATGCATGTTTGAAGAAGGGTCAAGAAAATTAATAAAACAAAGAAGGGACATGGTTGGCAGCACAGAACTGTTGCTTATTTGAACCCACTCTGATGCTTTTCTTGTCATATACAGGTATACTTCCTTTCTCATTTTCCTGCAGTAAACTAAGGCTGTGATCCTAGCTCATGGGACATGAGCAGAACGGATGATTCCTTATCTAGGCCTGACTCACACACAACCAATTAACACTGCTTTCTCTCCATCTGATGGCCAAATGAGGGTTTTTAACAGTATCATGAAATAGAAGGAGCCCAAATTCCTCACTTATTGTATGAGCAAAGAAAATCCCTCTACTTAGGACTGTGGGGTGTGTCATTCTGGTCTGTGCTCTACCTCAAGATGAGAGGGTATCACAGCAACTCTTGCCTTGTCTGGTAGAATTGAGAGTAGACATGAGGAGAGAGAACAATCCATCAGATGTGTGGTGTGAATGCTAAGAGGTTTCCAAACGAAACCTAAACAATTATACTAGCTGTTTTTATGATGAAAATGTCATTATTTAAAATAATTTTTTTTTTCTCATTTTATCCTTTTGTTCCCTCCTAAATCCACTGGTTTTTGTTTTGTTTTGTTGTTTTGTTTTTAATTTTATTTTCCAGATTTGGTATTCCTAACTTCTGACATTTTAAAAAATGATTTTAAAAGTATACTCATTTACTTTATCTTATCTTGTGACTATGTAGGTCAGAGAATGACTTGAGGGAGTCAGCTCCCTCCTTCCATTATGTGAGTCTGGGGAATTGAACTCAGGTCATCAGGCTTGGTGACAAGCACCTTTCCCAGCTGAGCCACCTCTCATGCCTCATCATGATTTCACAATCAATTTAAATATATTTATATAAATGTTAAAAAACTGTTTAACATTTTTTATATTTAGAGACATGTACCATCAAGTTTTCTCCATAACCAATAAGACCTCAGTGGTTCCAGCACAAGCGGTGATCTAAAGGTCAAACTCTGCTAGTGCTGCAGCTCAAGCCTGAGTGTCGCTCCAGAATGTGCGCCTAGCGCCCGCCACACCCTGTGTCCAACCCCCAATGCCACAAAGGAAAAACAATTCTAATAAAGTTCAAAGTCAATTACTCACTCCTTCCTCAGCTTGACTGTCCTAGTATCTATAACATATCTATTAGTAGGGATACAAAGACACATAAAATCAACTGCTAAATTATATATTACATGTTTATTAGGGATACAACTTTTATGGAAAATTTACACTTTATGAAAAAAATCAAAAATATTTACAAAATTTTGGAAGATAGATATGCTCTAATTACAACCCAAAGTAGTAAATAACGATCCTTAAAAGCTCACACTTGTTAGGAGTTCTGTGTTTACAAATTCTTGGTTAAAGAAGCAGCTACAAAGTTACAAAGTTATCACTGTACACAAGCAAGAACCAGCTTGCTAGATAAGATAGTCTCCCACTGAATCTACTTGGTCTTTTTTTTTTTTTTAAAATATTTTAAACAACATTAGTGAATTTTTACATGGAAAAAGATCGCTATAAACTCATATGGCTTTAAAACTGTAACCTGTACCCAATATAAACTTGCATGTCAACACTCGGTATGAAGGCTATGGGGATTAAGAAAGTGCACAAGGTTAACCATTCAGTTCAGCATTTTAAGGTAATACTTTATTAAAGACAGACATTGTAGTAGTGTCAGAATTCAAATAGTAAAGCATTAACTGGCCAATAAAAGCAGGCTTCATCACTATTTTAGTAAGGGTAATTGTAACTGGCATTTTAAAAATATAAGAGTTAGAAATTCTAATTTTGCTGGTTAGTAAGGACTAAGTTGTCTCATGTTTACCTAAGTCAAACCTAAATTTAGAATTGGAGTAACACTGAATATATAAAAATGCTCACTTTCTATTACATACTGTGAAAGAGGAGATTTTCTGCTGTGTTTACTATAGCAAGATGCTGTATTAGTGGCTAATAACAGGGATGTTATGTTCTGTAAAAAGCTTAACAAAATAATCAATGGTTTATATAAATTATCAGATACAACACAAACTATTACTTCTATAAAAAAGAACATTGGCATTTATCATAAATTCCCATTTATAAAATATGAAACTTTGTCTAAAAGATATTTTTCTTTCATTAATCAGAATTTGCTATGAAGTTACTCCTCAGTATGAGCAGTTCGCTTTAAGGAGCCCTCAACCCAATCCTTCACTTCAAATACTTTACCTAGTCTTACCATATGGGAATCGGACAATTTTCTAATTGCCAAAATGAAAACATGTGACAGTACTTCTCTTATTGCCAAAAGGAATCTTCTTAAAAATTATTCATAAAATTGTAGAAAACGCATGTTCACAACATAATAGAACTAAGTGTGTAAATTTTCCTTGATAAATTGGGTCAAAGGAAATGCTAAATTAGAGTTAAAATACCAGTAACCAATGTATCACCATAGTTCCGAGCTTGTCCACTTCACATACTTATGATGAGGTCAATGCTGAATATCTAAAGGTAACTTTATTCCCAGTAAACATACTCCATTAGGCTGATTTGTTTTTCTAATGGCTACAGTGTATCACTAAAGAAATGAGCCAGGATTTTTAAGTATAAATTATCTTTCAGTTATTTTGAATTTTCTTCTCATTTATAGGACAACAGTATTTTAAAAATATTCCAAGTATCTTTTAAATATGCTTGACCACTGTATGATTCTGAATATAAGATCCAGAGTGAGAAAAAAGTGAGGCACATTAATTAACACAAACTAGAGAGGCACATTTCTGGTTTTTGTTATTGTTTTAAAAGGCACACATTATGTAATCCATATAAAAATAAATTAAATCTACAGCATTAATTCATCAAAACAATCACAACTCTATAAAGTTAATTAACTGCAGAAGTAAGTTTTTCTGCTGTCCTTTGCAAGCTTATTTTAAAACACATTGCACTTGAGAATTTTTTAAAAATCATATAAAACACCATTTACACTTTATTAATATGCTTATGAGATTCAGATTATAGGGTTGTTCCTTTGTTTTCTGTTTGCATCCAACTTAGACTCTGGTCTGATTACCTTATGGCACATAACTCAATTAGATTGAGTTTTGAGTTAACATTCAAAACTTAAATTTCATCTTCTGCTTATATCATTCAATATCAAACTTATGGAACTTCAAAGCTCTTTCTCAGTCTAAATACTTCAAGGAAAGCTAAATAATTTTGTGCTTGCTCTCCTGAAATTTTAAGCTTGTTGCTACATTCTAACCTTTTTAAGAACACAGACACTGAAGGCAATAAACTTCGTTTTAGTGACAATTTGAATACATGTGCTTCCTGAATATTGCATTTGATCATTTACTGTGTACAAGGTCATATCAGTGCTATTTCTTTCAATGACTTATTTTGAAAGTGCAATTTAATGTTTGTAGTCGGCTTTCAAAAACAAAGTTTGAAAGACATCATACAAGTAAAAATAGTGTTTGGAAAGAGCAGGTGATGCGGAGTGGCAGGTTCGCACTACTCCCTTGAGAAACCACTTTCTAGGTCCATCAACAATCCGCCAAGTATCGTCCTGAAAAACAGCAAGCAGGACTTGCAGTTACAGTTTCAAGTACACTCAAATGACCACAATCCTCTTTGTGGTTACAGACACAGAACTCTAGTTCCCATCTGCTGTTTACAATGCATTAGAAACACATCTATGCTCACCATGGGAGCTCTACTAAGACTGTCTCTACCTGGCAGCTTGTAGCAGGGGGGGGAGGGGAGTAAATAAATTAATTAATAGAAACTCTATGCTTTCAAATTATTAACTGCTAGAGTACAAAAACATCCCAACTTACCAGTGGCAAAACGCTTCTTGACTAAAGAAAGTCTATAGCCAGTGCCAACAAGCTCAATATCTACTCCTGAGAGGGTATTTCCCTCACTAAGGAATTGCACTGCAAGTGTTGTAGGTTTGCTGGGTCCTTCCGAAAGATCAAATTTTGCTCTGAGAGATCCAGAACCTGCAAAGAATAAAGACCTTATAAAGGATAATATACATTGCACACCAAATAAAATCAAATGAGCATCTAGGCCAGTATTTCTCAACCTTAATGCTGCAACCCTTTAAAACAGTTCCTCGTGTTGTTGTGAAGCAACCATAAAGTTATTTTTGTTGCTACTTCATAACTTTATTTTTGCTACTGTTATGAATCATAACATAAATATCTATATGTAAGATATATATGCGACCCCCAGAGGGGTAACCACACACAGGTTGAGAACTGCTGATCTAAGCTAAACAACCTCAGCCAATGGTAAATTCATGAGGTGCACATGGTAAACAAATCATTGTCGTGTTTTCAAATCAAATCTTACCCAGTGAGCCTGAATTTCCACTAAGGAATCTTTTTTTGTTTATTTGGTTGGGTTTTTTGTTTTGTTTTGTTTTATTTATTTGAGACGGGTTTCTCTGTGTAGCCTTGACTGTCCTGGAATCACTTTGTAGACCAGGCTGGCCTCGAATTCACAGCGATCCGCCTGCCTCTGCCTCCCAAGGGCTGGGATTAAAGGAGTGCGCCACCACGCCCAGCAAGGAATCTTAATCTACCCTTTTACTTAACAGTAATGTTCAGAGACATAAAATACTTCCTAGATGCCTGGGACACGTGTGTGTTACAGTGAGTCAACAAGGATGAAGGAAGGAATGGAGGGCAGCGCACAGGGACTGGGGAGGGGCTTAGTTGAGAAGAGGAATTGGGGTGGAGGGACATGGAAAACACACAAGAAGTGAGTGCTGAGCACCAAAACCATGCAGTCCAAAGAGTTATAAGAAAAAGAGGCAGCTATTCTTGTTGGGAGGAGGGCATCGGCCTCACCATTTGTTACTCACCTTACTAGCACCATGCTCTAATCACCTGAGCTAACTGGCTAGCTGCATCACCCTTATTTTTAAAATTTTACTCCACAATATTGCCCCTTAGATATTTTGTAAGTCTTTTCTTTGAGATGTGGTCATTTGCAGTCTGACTGCAGCAGAACTAGGGCACCAGGGACAACTAGTGAATCTGATAAATCTTGCCTAAAAACACACACTTGTGTTGAACATTACACACTCTGCTAGGCACAACTGGGTACTGGGATGGAAACAGGAGCCTGGTGAGAACAGGCTTAAGTGAACCACATCTACACCACAATATCTAGAGACCAGGGCACAAGTGGAGGGCAGCCGCAGAGACTAGGAAAGCTAATAAGGACCAGACCACAATAAAGTTTATGATATAACCATAAAGAAACACCCAAGATAAGAAAGGCAAGAATATCTCAGATTAGTGTCCTACATGAGAGGGGAGGGACTACTGCAAAGTAAGGAGACCAAGTACAAGACAATAAAACAGTTTATCGGGCTCTAGGTGACAGGAAAAGGGGATCTGTAGAAGGGCCAAGGCAGAAGCAAAGAATACAATATTTAAAAGGAAAAACAAAGAAGTCTAGAAGGGCTTCTAACCTGATTTAACCTTGCTTTCTGGTTAGAGAAAAGTTTCTTAGGCTTAATGTTGTGACCCCATTGGGGGTCAAATGACTCTTTCACAGATGTCATCTATCAGATACCCTGCATATCAGATAGTACATCACGATTCACAACAGTAGCAACATTACAGTTGTGAAGTAGCAACAAAAATAGTTTTAAGTTGGGGGGATCACAACATGAGGAACTGTATTAAAGGGTTGCAGCATTAGGAGGGTTAAGAACCACTGTGTTAGGGGAAGTGGACAGACTTGTTCAGTAGCAGCAAGAAGACATTTTAATTCCTCTGTATTATGTAAGCTTAACATTACGGAGAACGATGGCACCAGATGTTCTAACTAGTCTCCCCTACACTAGCATGCCTGTTGATGCATACCATAGTGGGCAACTGTAGCCTACCTCCTAACTACTGTCCACACTGAAACCTGTACATCCTTCTTCAACAACTGAGCTCTGTGTGAGTACCACTGCCAGCACCAGTGAGAAGCAATCACCTAGCAACCTGTAAGCTTTGCAACTGTTTCCCGCTCCTTTTCTGGGTCCAGAACTAGAATAGAAAACAGATTTCTATTTTACAGTGTTTGAGTCTGGTTGTCTCTTTGTAAAGGTCTGACTGACCACATCAAAACCACTTTCATAGAATTCTCCCAGTTCCTCACATAGGACACTTTCATACCTGAATAACAAAAGGAAAGTACTAAGTATGTAGATTAAAAAAAAACTAAAAACGTGAGATCTTCTTTTGAGAGAACAAATTCCTCTTCTGGTATACTGACAATTATTAAGTAGGGAACAAGATATTCTCTCTTCCTTGCTGGCTGGCTGTAAGCCTAATACACAGGACTTCTGATTAACTTCCAGTTTAAGTTAGAAATTTCAGTGTGGTTCACAAAAAGCTGTATGGCTAGAAGAAAAGTCAGTGAAACTACTGACTAAAAATGCTACCTATAAGACTAAACAACTAAAAGAAACTACAGGCCAGCTCAATTACCTTACTGTAAGTGTGATCCTGCATAGCAGATATAAATAAGCAGACAGCCTAGAGCTGCTGATGGTCATATACATATACATACTCATACCACATATACATACTCATACACACATGCACATATACATACTCATACACACATGTACACATACATACTCATACACACATGTACATACACATACTCATACCACATATACACACTCATACACACATGTACATATACATACTCATACACACATGTACATACTCATACACGCATGCACATATGCATACTCATACACGCATGCACATATGCATACTCATACACGCATGCACATATGCATACTCATACACGCATGCACATATGCATACTCATACACGCATGCACATATGCATACTCACACACGCATGCACATATACATACTCACACACGCATGTACATATACATACTCACACACGCATGTACATATACATACTCACACACGCATGTACATATACATACTCACACACGCATGTACATATACATACTCACACACGCATGTACATATACATACTCACACACGCATGTACATATACATACTCATACACACATACTCACACACTCTAGAGGAGAAACCCACCGCTAGCTTCAAAACATTCAAAAAGGAAAAGTTAAACAAAATTGGAAGAGCTAAAGAACTTGCTCATCAGTAAGAAAAATTAGTGGAGGCTAATTAGGAAGGGCGTCTGTTAACTAAGAGAGACTGAGTATCTTATTTTAGGATTTGGTTGTCACGGGAACTGTATGCTCATTTTAAAGACATACTCTGAGCTAGAGGCAATAGTGGAGTGATAGCTAGCCATATAGTGAACACACATGGACACAGTCAGTAGGAGACAGTTACCTTGCTTCTCCTTAAAACTGCCACACAGAACAGAAGACCACTGGTTAATACCAACAGGAATGAACAGAAAAGTTTCTCTTAGAAAGATGGACAAAGATTTTGCCAAAGCTGTTCTTCTATGTATTTCAAAGCTATTTTCTATGTAACTGGTGAGGAGAAAGCAGGGACACGCCATGAACAGAGTAAGCTCAATCATTTGCAATTATTTTGAGTTTCTACCTGAAGATAGGTCTATTTTTAAAAATCTATTACTAGGCATATCTCTTATGTAAACACAGAAAGCATTTATCTTGAAGTTATAAAATTATGTTAGTTATTTTTCTTACAGAGAAAGCAAATCCAAGAGAAGAATAAAAAACTGTTCTGAATCTCAGCATGTACATTTTTATGTAGGGTATTAACTTCCACCTAGTGGTCAGTTCTAGAACTGAAGACATGAAATTCCAGGAGGAAACTTCAATGACTATGCCTTTCAAAAACCAACCAAAGGCAAGATGGCTCAGTGTGTAAAGGCTCTTGCCCCCAGACTTCAGAGCCTGAGTTTTATCCTCAGGACACAGTGGGTAGAAGGAAGAAACTGAGTACTGCAAGCTGTCCTGTGACCACACTGCACACTCTCACACAGAATAAATAAAGGTAGTAACAGTAACAGAAAACAACCAAGGCCAGGGGCAGCAGAGCACCCATCAGGGCCTGTATTTGATCCTCAGCACAGAGAATAAGAGGGTGTACAGCCTTACCTCCACTGTCTGATTTCTCTGAAATCCCAGATAATTTCCAAAAGGCTTTCATTTGTTCTGCATTCCTGTAATAAGAACAAGTATCTTCAAATTCAGTCTCTTACAGTCTTTAATACACCAAAGTATTTTTATTATAAAAACTATAGTGTGGGCTCTAAATGGCATTACCTAGTGAAAATGGGTTAATAGTATCATATACATAAATGTAATGCTGTAGCTTTCTTGAGTAATGAAAGGTTACCAAATTACAGAATTTCTTTCATTTCCAATGGTGAAAGGAAACAAACCTGTGTTTACGTGGCTCAGTATCTCAGTCAAGGGAAACAATATTCTTTTGTTTTGGTTTGGTTTTTTGAGACAAAATTTCTCTGTGTAGCCCTGGCTGTCCTGGACTTGCTTTGTAGACCAGGCTGGACTTGAACTCACAGAGATCCACCTGCCTCTGTCTCCCAAGTGCTGGGATTAAAGGCTTGTGCCACCAGCTGGGAAACAATGTTCTTATGGTAACTAACTATGAAGAGCTGTCAGGATCTATATTAGTACTAACAGAGGGTAGGAAGGGTACAAGAGATGGTTAAGTAATGGCAGTACCTAGTACTATTAAACACTAAGCAGATATTCCTGTAGATAGGCAAAGTGCTACACCCAATCCTATTAAATAGTAATTAATGTTCTTTAAATTCTATGCATGTATAGGAATGTGCCTGTCTCTGGCACATGTAGGGGTCAGAGGATCTCCTTTACATGGGTTCTCAGGAACATTTACAAGGTTCTCAAATTTACTAAGGTTGTCAGGTTTGCATGGCAAGCACTTAACCCACTATGCCATCTCAGCAGCCCAATTATTGTTAGAGGTTAGAACCGTTGTAGCTGAAAAACAAAAACAAAAACAAAAAACAAAAGACAGAAATGCAACTGGAATGCAAAAATTGCTTACCATATTGCAGGGGGAAGAGATTGCATATTTGTGACTCCTCCATCCACTGGCACCACCACTTGAATGTTGGAAAGCACACTAGGTGCGACCATAGCTTCTGGGTTGTACTTATAATCCACTCTCACATCTGTGGTGCTGGCACTGCATTTCCAGTACGTGGCAAGATTTAGAGGAGTGGACTGAATGCCATTTGATGATACCTTTAAACAGGAGAATCAAACACTAACTGTCTTTGCCTGGAGAGTAAACAAGGCAATTAAGGCACAAACATTTAAGCCTAAGAATCTGAAGAATCACAACTAAGCAGCAAGGAAAGTGGCTGTTGCTAGGCAGAGTAAGCACTCAGCTCACGCAGTTGCACAGGCATGTTGACCTGGGACAGCCTGCCTGCAAACTGCCATAGTGCAATTCCCCTAGAGCCAATTGCAGAATATCTGATATTACAGATTATGGACAGAGTCCAGAAATCAGCATTCTATTAGCAAATCTTTTTATTATTATTTATTTGTCCAAAACCTTTCAAAGAAAGATTCTAAAATTCTTCATTAAGTATTTATGAAATTACAAAGAACTCAGATTATACATCTGTAAGAAAAAAAAAAGTTCACCATGTGGTTCCCAAAGCCTAGAATTAATACACTTCTAACTTTAAATATTTAATAACTTTTACCATACTGAACAGCATAACCTCCCAACTCTTACTCCGAGGGCTCCTTGAAGCCATTTCCTTTTGTCCATGCCATTTATTTTCTAAATAACAATATTATTTACTGATCATCTTGTCCTACTCCCAGCAATTAACAAGTATTCAGAGTATTGCTACACCATTAAAAATTCAAACATAAATGTTAAATAGAGAATTTATCTCCAGCATGTGCATGCATGCATGCGTGTTGCTGGGGACTAAATCCAAGGCTTAAGACGTGCAGGACAAGTGCTCTACCACTCAGCTATAAGCAAGCCACCCCTTGGTATTTTGATTCCCCACTGTTAACCTCATACTGCATATCCTTCCAGAACTTGAGGAACATGAAACATGAATCTACCTCATTCCTTGAAATGATTTTTTATAAGACATGGATGAAGCAGTGTATACTTAGGTGGCCTGAAAAATAATGCTGTGGAAATGTATTTTGTACCTTTTCTTTGCCTGTTATAAAATTTTTGAGTTACTATTTCAGAAAGGAATTTGAATTGAACATTGTATCTCTCTAATTAAATTATTACAACTTCTATTAACTTATATTCATAAGAATAAGTGGCCATATCCTTTTTAATATTGGATGGAGCAGTCTTGTGCTTACAGACCACTGTTATGAGTACCACTGAAGTAG
Organism: Acomys russatus; assembly: GCF_903995435.1. Lineage (NCBI taxonomy): Eukaryota > Metazoa > Chordata > Mammalia > Rodentia > Muridae > Acomys > Acomys russatus. Next base: position 19,742,399 of record NC_067166.1, read on the forward strand.
AGTATGCTCCCAAGAGATTCCCACCTGTACTTACTAATTTATAAAGGTTCCTGGATCAATCGCTTTAGTCTATCCTATGCATTGCAACACTTTAAATACATACCCAATTATTTGGTTTTGTGTCGATTATCTTTTCTGACAAACTTCTGAGTTTTAAATCTATTATGTGTGTGCACGTGCACACACATGTACATGAAGGTTAGAGGTCATACTGTGGAGTGAGTTTATGGGAGCTCTAGGAACTGAACTTGAGCCATCGGGTTCCAACTCAGGTTGTGAGGATGACATGACAAGCAATTTTCACCACAAAGCCATCTCACCAGCCCCTCTTCTAGGTTAAAATTGTATTTGAAATGGCTTTCATAGCTCAACATTAAGGTTATATAATAAATATGTTTGCTCATAATTAATAATGAGGGCTAAAATTAAGTATTTCATACATGTGGCTTAGGGCTTCAGACTGTTTTTAAGATTTAATATTTTTTGTACGTGCCTACATGTATTTCTGTGCGCCATGTGCAAGCAGCCCGCAGAGGCCATGAAAGGCTCTCATGAAACTGGAGTTAGCTGTAAGCCGCCATGGGAATATGCTGGGAACTTGTACTGGTTCATTTTTTGTCAAGTTGACACATGCGAGGTTCAGCTTTGGAAGAAAACTTTAACAGAGAAAATGCCTTCATCAGAGTGCCTGTAGGCAAGTGTGTAGGGCATTTGCCACTCCTAGAGACACACAGTCCTGGGTTGTATAGGAAAGTAGGTAGAGCAAACATGGAGGCAAATGAGTAAAGGTGTTCCTCAATGGTCTCTGTTTCTGTTCCTGCCTTGATTTCCCTCAGTGATGGGGGGGTGACATGGAAGTGTAAGCCAAACAGACCCTTTGCTCTCCAACTTGCTTTTGGTTGTAGTGTATAAATAGCAATTGAAAGCAAACTCAGACAGACTAGGTCCTCAGGAAGAGCAGCAAGCACTCTTAGCTGACGAGCCGTCTTTCTAGCTCTGGCTTTAGATTAATTCTCCCCAGTGTCTTACTGTTCCCACACCAGCTACTGACAAATATCGCCTTGAAATGCTATCTCATCACACAAGCCACTTCGTACTTACCCTTAACTGTATATAATCTGCTTCACTCATTTGGCCTCTGTTGCCTTACCACCTCTGAACTATTAAATACTGTATCACAACATATGTCCTCCCATTAAATCTATAATACTGCTCCAAATCTATTGGAAACATTTTTAAAAATTATTCCAGAGTTGTTTTTCTAGAAAATACAGAAGTGATGATCAAGTTTCTAACAGAAACCCAGATATAAACAGCTCCATGGGGCTTCTCCTTAGGCTGCAGCAACTTCACAGTCAATTTAGAAACTGTACCCTTTGTAACACACATTTTCCTTAAATAATAAAATACACTTTTAAAATACTCATTTGAAAACTGGTCACTTCACCAATTTCTCTATATTAAAATAGGTTTTCAACTGATTCTCTTGACTTTCCCAGGAATATTATCTATCACCTGAATAGTAACTTTGATTCATCTTTTCCAATACTTATTCTTATTTTAGTCTCTTACCTAACAAGTTCTAACAAATCCAGAAGCACTTAAATATTGTACTATTAATATGAACAATAACAGTCTGCCACACCAAAGCTTAACTGGTTGCTTTGGCATGTCTTTATGAAGAATGACGATATTGGAGTTTCCAGGTTAAATGTTAATTTATGTATTAATATTTACTCAGTAGATTAGTCACGAACACATGGTAAACACTTTATCATTTTAGCTGAAACAGTCATTACCTTACTAACATAGTTTCTTTTTTGGTGGTGGTGGGGGGGGGGGGCTCGAGACAGGATTTCTCTGTGTAGCCTGTCTTGGACTCAACTTTGCAGACCAGGCTGGCCTCGAACTCACAGCAATCCGCATGCCTCTGCCTCCCCTCCTAAGTGCTGGGATTAAAGACATGTGCCACTACGCCCAGCTTAGTTTCAATTTTTAAAACAATTTTGCACTCTTGGAATGGACCTCATTTGGCTATGACATTTTATTCCTTAGTCTTTTGCCAGATACCATTTGTTTATACGTAAATTTAAGGTTGTCACAGTGATAGGACACTTACCTGATACTTTAATACATCTACATTATAGTAAGAAGCAGCTGGATTTTGCTCTGATAGCTTCTTGAGGTAGACAGTAACTGCTTGCATGTTCATCCAAAAATCTTTTGTGTTGGAATCACACTGTGATGGATCACTGTAAAAAACACTTTTGTTATTGCATTTTACTTATCTTTTTCCTTCCTACATTTAGTAGATTGTTTTTAGAAATGAACCGAAACCTACTCAAGAAAATAGCAAGTTTTCCTGAAAAACAGCTAGCACTAACATCAAAACAAAATAAAAGGATAGCACAAAGTTGCTTAAGTATAATAAATAACTTTGGCATTGTCTTCAAATTCAACATTAATTCACAAATAAAACATTTCTTAAAAAGAAACTTCAACTTTAATCTTAAAAGCACACACACCTGAATACAAGCTGTGAGTTTGGAAGAATTTGCTCGAGCCTGCTGATGTTTTTCACCCTAAAGCACAGAACAGCTGGAGAGGGGTTGCTTGTGAAGACTTTAATAATTCCACTTGGAAATGATATTGTCACGTCGCCAGTGATCTTCACAATACACCTGACACGGGAGGGAGGACATTGGCAAGTGCTTAATAATCTAATCTAATCTCTTCCCAAACAGTACGCTTGGCTTTAATAAGTGTATGTATGTGTATGCATACATATGTTTATATCCTTTATCATCACAGAGAACTACAACGGCATACTCCTCCTATTAAACCTAAGCCCAGTTCTGTGTGTGGTAGCCATGCTTGGAAGGCCTGTATGGGAGTGCTTCCCTGGTAACAGCATCACTAACCAGCTGCAGTTACTTTCTCCTCTTAGACCCTCTGAAAGCCTGGGCTTGGTGATGGCTGCTCTTGTTTATTGCTTCCTCCCTTGAAAAGTCAGGATTCAACTGTATTGCTCAGGGTGAAACCTAGCCCCTCAGATCATCTTCATCAGTCCCTTTTCATTTCCTGAAACCCTGAGTTCCTGGCTCACTGCGAATCTATCACTGCACCACTATTTCCAGCTTCAGTTTTTGTAAAGTTCAATATCCATCCAGACGGTCCTTCCAATATCCTGAGTCTCCTAGCTCTTCAATCTCCTTGTTCCAGCAGCTCTGTGCCTTAGCTTACCTCAGACACACCACGGTCCCTCTCATCCAATCTAATAGTACAGCTTAGTTCCTTATCATCCTACCCCATTTTTCATTCATCTTTAAAAATTCAAATATTTATACACCACCCATCTTTGAATTTCTCAGTTCTTTATTAGACAATCTCCTTTGCCTCCTTAAACTTTTACTAACTGCTTAGCTGAACAGTCTTGGCTAATCTACTTTCCTCTCCACACATACACAGCTGGATGTGACTAGAGAAAAAAAATCACATGGCCAAACCTCCCACCTGCTCCTTCGGCATGACCCAGTCAGCATGTCTTGTCTATTTACTTACTCTTCTGCCGCCTCCTGACTTCTATTTCTCAAGCCTACACTTACTCAAGTGAGCTCCAGGATCATGCATGCAGCTACCAACTTGTCTACATTAATAGCACAAGCACTTCAAACCTGGCATTCCATTCTCAACAAATTTTGATAACTGTTTTCAAATTGTATTTAGAATATCATCAGTGTTTACCACATTTCCTTTTTAAGTCACCATCCTCTCTTACAGCAAATCTTTTCCCTTTTGTTTATTCTCTAAAGAACAGCCAGAATGCTACACAACCATGAATCACTTTATCACCTCTCAAAGTGTCCACTTGGCTTCTTGCCTTATTACAAATGAATTTCTAACTCCTTACCATGGCCTACAACACCCAATCTGGTCTGAGACCTCCCTGGATGCACCCTTAACCACTCCTACTTTTTCCTATTCTGTGACATGTCTCATTCACTGTTTCCTGTATACAAAGTGTGCGTTTACCCTAGATCCTCCCATGGTGGCTTGTCCTGCACTGTTATTATCTCAGACGTATGGGTGGTTTGCTCCACCATATTTTTTAAACATCCACTTAAAACTTCCAAAAAGTTTTTTCCCTACTGTAATTTCCCACCCTCTGGCCCCCCTCTCCCTTAGTAACACATCTCAATACACATTCTATCTGCTTCTCTGATGTTTTCTTTACTATTAATGCAAGCTCAAGAGACCTCAGTTTTCTTTAGTAGCCTTAGTACTTTTCAAGAGTTTTACTGGGTATGATGGTGCAAACCTCTAATCCCAGCATTTGGGAGGCAGAGCAGGTAGATCTCTGAGTTCCAAGCCAGCCAGGGATACACAGTGAGACCCCCATCTCATAAATAACCTAAAAGAGTCTTACACAATAGTGAGTACTCAAGTACTTGGTGAATGAATGTAGGATGAATATTATTATTTAAGATAATAGAAATGGAGGTTAGAAATAACCTGACAGGTAAGAATCCTGTTACTCTAATAGTGATCCCAAGCTCAGCTCCTAGCATCCACATCAGGCAGCTCACATCAGTTCTAGGAGCACACACATGGCATTCCAGGGAACATACATATACATTAAAAAACAAAAATCTTAAAGGAGATTTAAATTTTCTCAAAAGTAGGATGCTAAACTAATTTTTCAAGAACCCAAACACCTAGTCTACATCTCTTTAGGTCCTAAAGTTTAGGAAATGGTACACACTACAAAAGATATCCCATCAGATATGCCATATTGGTTAAAAAAGCTTGGCCAAGAGTATAAATACACTGGAGGAAAGCCATCACCATTCATTGTTTATTACAGTGTGTATGTGTGTGTGTGTGTGTGTGTGTGTGTGTGTGTGTGTGTGTGTGTGTATACACGTGTGTGTACAGGAACTCCTGAATGATTACCTACTATGAAGCCAACAAATGCTTAGATGAAATTCTTAACCTACAAAGAACCAAAGTGTAACTTAACATTTACCACTAAGGCCCACCTCCCCGCCACAGAAGTGCTTTTGTATATTCAAAACTAACTTGGTAGGATCTGCTCCTTTAAAGTAGGCATTGACAGATTCTGTAAGGGCGATTGCCACAGGCAAGGTGTCCTGGTTTCCAAGGCTGACTGGGCTGGGACCTCGTGATACACCTAGAATAGGTATAATTTATTTGTTAAATCATTCTACAAGACATATGCCAAATACTAAGATTCATACCATAAATAGCAAGATGGATTCATGTTAGGGTGTCACAAAAGAACCTATTATTGGTTTCAATGATTCCGCAAGTATAAACCTAAAGGTTAAGAAAGACATCATAAAACAAACGAGAACATAATGTGAAGCATACACACACAAGTCTGGAAGGCTTTCAAACTGACTTCTACATGAAAACACATGTGATGGTTAAGAAATGTCAAATAGTAAAGGCCACTGATTTGAAAAGCTAAAATAACTACTGTGGCTTCCAAATACCTTCAAATATCCAATTCTTTTAAGGTTTATCAATCACAGACTTCAGGGCATTATACTAGATTTCTATCTGTTATGATTTAATAGCAGTTCATGTACTACCTATTATTACTCCAATTCTCTTTAAAGTCCTCTTTGATACCTATATGGCCTGAGTATACCTCATTTGAAATGCTTGGTGTCAGACATCTTTCAGATTTTAGAGTGTTTCATATTTCATAGTATTTGCATGATCTTCCCCTACCACCATCATCCCTAACCTAAAAGGTCCAAATCTAAAATGTTCCAAAGTCAAGTTTTTTTGCGAATTATCACCAAAGTTTTGAGTTTCAGATTTTTAATTTCCGGATTGCAGGTGCTCATCTTGCATTAGTCTCATATTTTTTGCCTGAATAAATGTTTGACATTTAACATCATTTTAAAAGCTGATTTAATATTCACACGAAACACCTTCTGAACTGTATCATATAAAGGTTTAAAATCATATTGTGATTTTTAAAAGCATAATAAAATACTGAACACATCTGTGAACTAATTTAAATGTTAAGCTAGCTTTATGGTCACTGGGGCCAAACACCTGACACAACTCAAAAACAATTACTTATATTGGCTCATGGTTTCACAGGGCTTCACATGCTTCAGCAGAGTATCATGGTGACAAGAGCATATGGTGGGGGATAACAGGAAGTAAGGAGAAAGGGACAAGGCCAGGTCTAACTGTCAGAGGCTGGGACTTTCCTCTGTCTATGTGGATCCTAGACACTTTGTACTAACACACACAATCTTCCAAATAGTGTCACCAGTTTGGGAGCAAAGCATTCAACACAAGAGTGGCAGAGCACATTCCATAGTGCTTTTTAATTTAAACTAACTACCTCGCAACTGTCACAGTACATTTGTGTGTTTGTCTGTCTGCACAGATGCACTCTTCCAGAACACGCTACACTACTGCTGCAGTGACTGGCATTCATTTAACCATGGTGTTTAGTGCCTTGTAACCAAACAATTTTACCAATGGTGTCAACAGGCATTTCATACGTGCAAAAGGCCAGGAAGATCTGCTGTTGTTCTAGACTTTGAAGGAATTTTGATTTAGAAGGTTCTTTATTGTTACAAAAATAGCTTTGGTGATGAAAACTACATGGAGACCAAAACTGGTGCTTCTGGACACTGGGAAAGGTATGTTCTCCAAAATGAGTAATAAATAATTCCATGTGAAAGTAAGAATTCAATAACATAAAAATTCATTCACAAAGCAACAGCAGCCACTATAGGTTAAGTAAACTATATCTGAAACGCGGGACCAGAAAAGTCTTCATTTAGTTTTTTTCAATTTGAGAATATTTACATAAACTCTGCCAATTAAGCAACCTAACTTCAAAATATTTGCTATCTAAAAAGCTCTGGAATCTGAAACTTTGTTGAGAATCTTCAGATTTCAAACCATTTTGAATAAAGGATAACTACTAACAGGTGCCAACCACTTTGCTAAAGGGGCAAAGAAAATAAAAGAGGTAGCTTTTGGTAACAAGTCACAGCTCTACAGAGCAGAACACATGGGTGCACAGATGGATGGCCATGACGACAAGGGCAGGGCCGCTCGAGGACCCTGAGCAGAGGCATGTGCACCGCACTACGTACACGAGGTAGAAAATGACAACAGCCTGATAGCCACCAAGAGAAGACTGGATTAAAAAAATAGGATAATGTAACAGTGAAATTTTATTCAGCCATAAAGAAAAATAAAATTATGACATTTGTAGAAAATGAGTAGAAAGGGAACTCATTTTGTTAAAAAAAAAAAAAAAAAAGAGCAAGATTCAAATACAAATACTATGTGTTCTCTTTCATATATGATACCTATTTTACATTTGTTTGTATGGTCTGTGTGTGTGTGCATGCAAGTGAGCATGTGTGCACAAACACATGTATGTTTGTAGGTCATGAAACTTAGAAAGGGGACAGTAAAAGGGGAAGAGACCTTAAGGAACACTGAGGGGGAAGAAAGATAGCAGAAAGAGGGCTATCAGAGAAGAAATAAAGGGGCATACAAGACAGAGGTGATGAGGACAGCAGGGGAGGATGACAGAAATATAGAAAAACGGCACAAGGAAATTTACATGTTAACTTGAAAATAAATTTTAAAAAATACCACCACTGTCAAAATCCAAGAGACATAACTTCTGAATACCAAGTGATCCTGACCTGAAAGGAATCAAATGCAGGTTTGAACCTGCATTTAAAAATTATTAGGTCAGGCTGGAGAGATGGCTCACAGGTTAAGAACACCGACTGTTTTTCCAGAGGTCCTGAGTTCAATTCCCAGCAACCACATGGTGGCTCACAACCATCTATAATGTGATCTGATGCCCTCCTCTGGCCTGCAGGCATACATGCAGGCAGAACACTGTATACATAATAAATAAATAAATAAATAAATAAATATATATATATATATATATATATATTTATTTATTTATATTAAGTGATTAGGTAAAAGAAAAGGAATTAATCAAAAGGCATGAATTTGGGCATGCAAGTGAGAAAAACTGTTTTGTTTTGTTTTGTTGGTTCTTTAGACAGGGTTTCTCTGTGTAGCCCTGGCTGTCCTGGACAGCTTTGTAGACCAGACAGGCCTCGAACTCAAGAGATCTGTTTTTTAAAAAGGCCAACTTAGTATGAGTTCACCAATTTCAACTATAAATGCATGTTTATAGACATGCAAATATCTCTATAGAACCTAAGTTTGAATCCACCAATTTTTTTCTAACATTTTAAGTAGAAGATCATCAGAATTTAATGACAGCACATTTTTAGGGAAAGATGGAGGGTCGTCTTCTTTTTTTTTTTTAAACTGTGGTAAAACATAACAAAATTTGTGGCCTTACCTCCCATCTTTTTTTTTTTTTAAGGCAGAGTCTCACTGGTCTTACCAACTTTTAGGTGCATAGTTTTTTTTTTTTTTTTTTTTTTTTTTTTTTTTTTTTTTTTTGGTTTTTCGAGACAGGGTTTCTCTGTGTAGCCTTGGCCATCCTGGACTCACTTTGTAGACCAGGCTGGCCTCGAACTCACAGCGATCCACCTGCCTCTGCCTCCCGAGTGCTGGGATTAAAGGCGTGCGCCACCACGCCCGGCTCTAGGTGCATAGTTAAATTACAAAGAAATAAATACAAATAATACTGTACAGCTATCACTACCATCTATTTCCTTAACTCTTTAAATCATACAGCACTGAAACTCTATACCCATTAAACAAGTACCCTCCATACCCACAGCCCCACTTTACCCAGCATCTGGCAACCACCACTGTACTTTCTGTCTCCATGAGCCTGACTCTTAAGTACCTCATAAAGATTGGATCAAATAATACTTAATAGCACAATGTACTGGATGTTTATTTATACTGAAGGAGTACGTCAGAATTCTCTCCCTTACTAAGGCTAAATAATATTCTATAGCATTCACAGATTACATTTTCCCATGTCTCCAATTTCTTGCTACTGTAAATGCTATGGTAAATGGTAGTGCTACAAGTAGGTGTAAAAAACTACCTCTTTGAGATCCTGCTTTCATTCTTTTGGATGTGTACCTAGAAGTCAAACTGCTGGATTACATACTTAATCTTATTAATTTCCTGATGAGCTGCCCTACTGTTCTCCCCAGTGACTATAAAGTTTACAGTCCTACCAACACTGTACAGAGATTCTCAGTTTTCATCAACACACACTTTTTATGATTTGTTTTGTTTGGCAGTACTGAGAACCAAACTCATGCATAAGAAGCAAGGTTTCTACTTGTGAACTATATCCCAGTCCACTGGTTTTCTCATTAAGGGGAATTACACGGCTGCTCCTCTGAACCTGAAGGTTCAGCAGACAGCATATGTGAGGAAACACTTTTTCTTGTCTTCATTCCCTAAACAATACAGTGTAACACCCATCTACAGCGCACTCATCATGTACTACACAGTCTAAGTAGTCTGAAGATGAGTTAAAGGATGTGTAGGGCTGGAGAGATGGCTCAGCAGTTAAGAGCACTGTGTTGCACCCAGAAGTCCTGAGTTCAATTCCCAGCAACCACGTGGTGGTTCACAACCATCTATAGTGAGATCTGATGCCCTCTTCTGGCCCGTAGGAAGAACACTGCATATGTAATAATAAAATAAAAATAAATCTTTTAAAAAAAATAAAGGATGTGTATAAGCCACATAAAAACAGAATGCCATACATAGATATAGGAATTGAGCATTCATGGATTTATTTATTTTTATATCACTAGAAGGTTGTAAAAACTAGTCCTCAATGGTACCAAGGCCTTTTATTAAATATGAAATTCATATTTTCCTTTGAAAAGCCCACAAATAAATATAAACACACAGATAGATAAAATTAGCACTTGCTACTCCTTTGACTATAAAAATTGAAACAAACAAGCCTGGGGGGATGCTGAGTTAATGAAGTGCTGACCACAGAAGCACAAGGCCCTGAACGTACACTGCAGCACCCACACAGAGCTGAACGTACACTGCAGCACCCACACAGAGCTGAACTTACACTGCAGCACCCACACAGAGCTGAACGTACACTGCAGCACCCACACAGAGCAGAAAAAAACGGCAGGGCATGTTCTATAACCCAGTTATAAACTAGAGAGGGGCTGACAGGTAGATCCTCAGATCTCTCTGGCCAGCCAATCTAGCAAAATTAGTGAAGAGACCCTGTTTCAAAATAAATTAAGGTAAACTACAATCAAGGAAGACACCTGCTGTTGACCTCAGGCCTCTGTATACACACACACAGCCAAACGGGTGCTCAATGACAGAGCAACTGACAAGCTGTTACAAAGTCCCAGGTTTGATACAAAAACTAAACTAAAAAAAGAAAAATATTTTAGCAAGTCAAGTTATTTATTTAAATTTTCCAACTTGACTATATGATGATAATTCTTTAACTAATTTCCCTCAAACTGCCATGCTTCTTATGAAATACACGCAAGCAAAGAGAAGATTTTGGGTGGGGGCAGAGGAGAGCTCAAAACTACTTACCAGTTCGTATATTCACATTTATGTTTTCTAATTTTGTTTTCAAAACCATATTGCGCACGTAGACTTCAAAATAATGAACTTATAAAAGAAATATTTACTGTCTTAAATAATAAGCTTATTCTTTATTTTTATTTAAGCATTTTTAGAAGCGAAAACAATCTGTGTTCTTATTAAGGATTATTTTCATTTCCAGTTTTAGTTTAACTGCTACGTAGCTAAATAGCTTTAATTTCTAAAAATACAGAGTGTGAGCATCTAGAACAAAACAGATACAGAGGACCTTCCTTCAACACTGGGTGTTTACACCTAATTCCTTCAGCACAGAACCCATGTGGCCTTTGCTCTCATAGTTCAACTATTATTTATTTTTATTTTATGTGTATGCACTGATCTTTTGCCTGCATGTTTACCTGTGTACTGAGATCATGCAATACCTGGAACTGGAGTTACAGACAGCTATTAGTTACCATATGGGTTCTCAGAATTGAAACCTGGGCCTCTGCAAGAGCAGCCACTGCTCTTGACTGCGGAACCAAGTCTCTAGCCCTTTTAATCACATTTTTAAAGCTGATATACTTTGTCTCTTTTCTAACCACTCTATTTTGACAGCTTGAGAGTTCCAATCTATTGATTTTAAATGCTTAGGCAGGATGGAAGAAAATGCAAAATCAGTATGCATTTTTATAACTAGAGATCTGGTCTTGTACAGTGACTGGACATAATTAGCACAAAATTGAGATAGTTAATTTTAGGGTTATTCTTGACTGCAGACACACCATACATTGCTGAAAAAGGAAAAATATGAGTGAAATATTTCAGACAGCTTTAGGAGCATTAGTCACACATATATTTGCTTCTGATACAATACCTGGTGATGTCTCATTGTGCTTTTCAATTTCAGAGAGTGTCCCAATCAAATTATCATCTTCTACCACATTTAAATAAGATAAAATATTGCAAGGAAAGAAAACATTTTCAAGAAACAAGAAAAGTCAACAACTTCAAATCTAAACAGAGCCAAATAATCATAGCAAAGAAAGAACTTTCTAGATAAACTGAAGACCCTCTGGTGCAAAAATCTGGTTATCCATTTGCCTTGCCTGCCTCATCTCTGTTAAATGCTACTGGATCTCCTATTGTCAACATTACGGACTGAAACAATAAACAAATAGATACCGTCTCAGTCAAAATCAACTTAAGTGTTTCCATCGCAAAAGAAAGCCTTCTGAAACAGGCATATCTAATGGACTGTGCGCATCCCAGGATAGATGTGCATGCAGCTCAACACTTACAAATCGCATTACCATGTACTACATATCAAAAAGCTGGACATCCCCATATACAATGAAAAGCTAAAGCTTATTCTGGTTACTCAAACTACCTGCCAAATTTCTAGTAGGGCCAATCCACCTAGTCTTATGACTAAAGTATAAATTTTGTGGAAATATAAGAAAACCACATACACAAACAAAAATAGGGCTGTTCATTAAAACACACTTATTAGTTATACTCTATATAAGTTTTAAATGCAAAAACACTATGTAAAAGTCATGTAGAATTATCAGGTCTGAGCATTTAGGAATCAAGGCACGCACATTTCCCTCTAGCCTGTGCTGCGCATGCTATTTTTACAACCATCACACCAACAAGATGCATTTCTTGTAAAGTCAGCTTTGACAAATTAAAGAGATTTTAATTAAATTAGATTAATTATAGGTCATTCATAAACAGCATGCATCACAATCACCTGGAAAACACATAAAATTCCCCAATCCTGAGTGCCTGACTTTAAATGTCTGCATTTCTATTAAGGCCCACGGGACACAGATGCTTGTAGGACCAAGAAGGGCAGCTGTAACTGGACTGGAAATGGCTGCAACTCAAACACTGCTGGAACGCTTCAGCAGCTTTGTGTTTGTTTTCACAGTGACAGTAACTTAGAAAAATAATGAGAACTTTTAAGAAGCCTGAATAAAAAGATCCCTGAGTAAAACCTTGATACAGTAAAACATTGGTTTTGTTTGCTAAGGTTTAGATTATGTAAATAATTTCAGCCCAATAACTATTTTTTAGTATTTGTGGTTAAATTTCTGTAGAAATAAATAATTCACCACAAACACACATTCTTTCATTGAATAAAATGTTTCAAGAAAATGATTTTCACACAAACTTTCTTCTCCTTTTTTGTGTCTGAGTGTTAGGTATGTGTACAACACTGGTAAATTAACCTGACTATGTCAGAATCCTCCAGAAATGGAGTTTGCAGGCAGTTGCGAGCTGCCATGTTTGTGCTGGGAATCAAGCCTAGGTCCTCTACAAGAAGAGGAAACACTCTTACCCACTCAACTAGCTTTTGTGCCCCCAAACACAAATGCAACTGTTAGAGCTGACTGCACTGTACATTATTCTCTTAAACAGTTTATACACTGACTAATTCATGATAGCTTTCAATAACAGTTAAATATTCCTAGTCTAGGCCACATGTGGTGGCGCACGCCTTTAATCCCAGCACTCGGGAGGCAGAGGCAGACGGATCATTGTGAGTTTAAGGCCAGCCTGAACTACAAAGTGAGCCCAGGATGGCCAGGGCTACATAGGGAAACCCTGTCTTGAAAAAACAAAACCAAAAATACCCCAAAAGAAAAAAAAAAAAGAAAGCCTAGTCTAGGAAATGTGGTCAGTTTTACAAGTGTCAAGTATATGTCCAGAAAAACAAAAATTCTGATGATAACTTTTTCACTTTTTACTAGAGAAAAAGAAAAAAAAAGTGTATCTATTCAAACTACTGGAGTGGCATCCATAAATACAGACTAATCATGTGCTGGCAATGTTTCCATCAGTACGCAAAGGACATAAGTTTCATTACATTGGACTAAGAAAATTTTTGAAAATTAATTATTCAAGGCCATCTACTCAGTAAAAGAGCTGACACTGGTCTTTGTACATAAAACTTAAAAAAAAAAAAAACCAAAACAAACTTTATGTGGTATTAGGTGTAGTGGCATAAGCCTTTAAATCCCAGCAGGGGCAGGCAAAGCTCTGAGTTCCAGGCCAGCCACGGCTATAGATATTTAAAAAAACAAAACAAAACAAAAAAACTTGCTTCACTAAAATGGGCAGGGGAAGAAGGTGTGTATGTATACATGCATATTTTGTACATGTGTAATTGTAAAGCTGATTTTGCCTTGTATGTAACTTTCACAGCCAACAATAAGCACTTACCTACTGTTGGAGTATTGGCAGCACTCAACGAGGCAGCAGAAGAGATAGAAGAACTGCTCTCTGCCCGGGCTAAGGGAGCGGTAGGAGGTGGGCTGGTGTTGGCAGTTACAGGTGGGCTAAATGGCCTGGGCTGAAAAACAAAGTTATTTATCAAAATGCTAAAAAGTCTTTCCTTGTCAGAGAAATATTTTAAGTCATAACAATCCGAACAACTTTTCCATGAGTTTCTTTTAACTAAGTATTGGATGATATGTCAAATCACTTCCAAGAAAATACTGAAACATGAAAAGGCTATTTTAAAACAATGCTATCAAGAAGGTTTTGTACACAAAATATTCTCTGTATTTCAAAAAGTATACTTACTATGGTTCTCAGAACTGCAATAAAAATTCTTCATATACTACCAAACCACTTCCCAGAAAGATATGTACACTATTTCTATAAATATGAGATTACTTCTCTGTATCCTGTCTATTGGGATAATTTCCTTCACATAGTAAGAAGAAATGTCTCTATTTCTATTGTTAATTACATACTTGCAGAGAGCTAAGTGCTGGCAGGATTTTGGTACTGTCATTTCTATGGTCCATTACAGGCTTCCTATTTACAGTGTCCCTCAATGTGTTAGGCAACCAGAGAGATGCATCAGGTGTTGTCTAGCTTTTGATTGATTACAATTAAGAGCTGACAGCCGATAGCTGGAGTAGAAAGTGGAGGAGAGAGAGGACTGGGGAGAAGAGAGCAAAGGTAGGCATTTTGGAGGCAGACATAACCATGAGAGCTAGCCACACATGAGGGTCGGAGATACAACAGCTGGGTCAGGTCTAGATAGCAGCAGTCTCCCAGCTAAAACCCTAAGCTTTAACTATGTAAGCCTCCATGCCTTATTTATACTGCTGGCAGTGGTACCTAAAGCCCCACTCCCCACAAGCCTGTCAACAATAACAGATGAGTCATGGAATAAGAAAAGGCAATTTTTACATGTTCTAGTTAATATAATTTTTTAAAAGTATATTTTTATGGTTTATAAAGTTTTATTGTATATTTGTGTGCCTGTGTTTATGTGCAGTTTACATGTGGCCAGATACAGGCATTATATCCCCTGGGCTAGAGGTACAGACGACCAAAGTAGGGTACTAAGAACCCAATGTCTGTGCCTCTGCAAGAGTAACAAGTACTCTTAAAAACTGAGCCATCTCTCCAGCCCCAGTATTTTCATTTTGAAGAAAGGCTTTGAAAAGTGTTATTATTTGAATTTTACTAACCCTTAATATTATTTGTTGCAAATAGTTTCCTCCTTAAATGCTACTTGGCCTTTATGTTTACAAATGTGCTCACATTTTTGTTTGCAGTTCTTAAAATACTTCCCTTATTAGAAAGCTTACACTAAACAAAGGTTTGAGAAAAATCTGAATTCTTTTGTTTTTTTAATCTAGAAAAGGAAACTAGAAAGTAACATATAAAAACGAATAGGAAAAATATTATCTCCAATTCTTTTATCTTTTACATTGGTAAGTGGACTTTTTCCAATAGTACACTAGCAATACTTCCTACAGTATACTACTTGCTTTTAAAGACATACTTAGCTTAATTAAAAATAGCCTCTTCCTGATTACAGAAATAGTAAACAAACAAAATACTGTTCTCACCTGCAAGACATTAAAAATATATAAACATTTACTTACTAAATTAATCAAATTTTTGTTATATTAACAAAAACTTACAGGCATAAGACTTCACTATTTACAATCTGTAACTCTCCCTCACTCATAATTTTTTAAACGAAATTTTCCTTGAATACAGCTTTCTAATGATTCATCAATCACTATGGTTAATGGGTTGAAAAACAGAACAAATGACTAAACACACAGCTGTGTATTTATGCAGAGAAGTGCACAAACTGTCTAAAACTTAAAAGTTTAAAAAAGTCTTCAGTTCAACTACTTTGGGAAATTTTTCCAGTAGCAAGATGACCTCACAGCTACTGTGATGTGGCTGCATTTTTACAGTGCATTTTATAATACTTAATGGGAAGGGGGAAATGGCTCTTTTCTTGCTTTTAGAACATAACTATCCAGTAATGTCACCAAAGAACTTGCTTTATATATATATTGCTAGTGCAAACTGAGATGGGTTGTAAGTATAAAAGTGAACTTTGAAAACAATGTACTTGTTAAAAAAAAAAGAGTGCAAAAATCTCAAAAGCTTTTGTAAATATACATTAAAATGTTTTTGATATGTTAAGTAAAATATAATAAAATGGATTTCAGTGCTTTTACTACCAGAATTTAATGTTTATATGTTGTTGCACATGTATCTATAGGACAGAACTGCTTTAAAATAGTGGCGTCAGATATTACTGCATGCTAATGGAGGACTTGCTAATACTCAAAACTGCCTGACCCCTCTCCTGGATTCGCCGTTTGTCTGGGTACAGTCAGAGAGTATTTCTACTGAGTTTCCACATTATACTAATGCTGCTAGTCTAAGCCTCCATTTGAGGCTACTACTATAAGACAGTAAGGGCTTTCTTGGGACAGACAAGGAGGGCACCACTGTTTAGTGATCAATAATGCAATCATCCTCAAAAGAATAAACTGGTGGTTCTCAACCTGTGCTTAGCAACCACACTGAAATACTGTTTTACTGGGGTCGCACATCAGATATCCTGCATATCAGATATTTATATTACGATTCATAACAGTAGCAGAATTACAGCTAAGAAGTTGCAACAAAAATAATTTTATGACTGAAGTCATCACGACATGAAAAATTGTATTAAAGGGTTGTAGCTTTAGGACAGTTGAGAACTACTGGTTTAAAATAAATGTACATACCATTTAGTCCATGAATTTCATTTTAAAATCACTTAATAAAGAAATAGTGAATGTCTACAAAGCACAGCTCTACTGTTACTATAATAATGAGAACTTAGAAATAATTATCTAATTTCTAACATCTTTTAAAACTTTAATTCTATAAAGTAGAAAATTCATACAATGGCCTAGTCTACAGCCACTTGAAATGTTGCTTCCTGAAGCCCCTGAAGTAGTTTCTAGGAGGATGGCAAGGAAGAAGAGGGGAAGGCTGATGGAAGCATCCAACTATGGACTCCACTTTTAATGATTTTACTTGACAAAGGATTCTACTACTTTTTCTTTTTTTTTCTTTTCTTTTTTTTTTTTTTGGTTTTTCGAGACAGGGTTTCTCTGTGTAGCCTTGGCTGTCCTGGATTCACTTTGTAGACCAGGCTGGCCTCGAACTCACAGTGATCCACCTGCCTCTGCCTTCCGAGAGCTGGGATTAAAGGCGTGCACCACCACCGCCCGGCAGGATTCTACTACTTTTAAAGAAACTTGAAAACTATAAAATAAGAATAATTTACAATAGAGAAAAACATTTCTAAAACAGTTCCAAGTAAAAAATATGTAAAATATTCATTAAAATATGCTTCATAACAACTTTTTAAGTTATCATCTGTACTCAACAATGTCCGTACAGTTTATATATATTAAGTCATTTAAATCTGCCAAAACACAGGTTCCATCTCTCCTGAAACTCTATTTAAAAAGAAAAAAAGATTGATTTATTTACTATGTTTACAGTGTTCTGCCTGCATGTACACCTGCATGCCAGAAAAGAGAACCAGATCACATTGAACTCAGGACCTTTAGGAAGAACAACCAGTGCTCTTAATAAACTTGTCAAATACAGAACAGCTAATATGTCTGTTCTTATAGTAACTGTTAATTTATTGTCTCTGGTCAAATATTTATGCAGTAGGAAAACAATGAAAGAATATATATTAAAATGTTATCAAAGTTATTCTTGGTGATAGAAGAGATTCTCCCGCCCACCCGCTCCCCCCCCCCACCCCCGTGTGTGTGTTTGTGTGTGTTTGTGTATCTTCCAACATGATTTAGTGGGGAAACGAGCTTTATAATGAGGGGAAAAAGGTGATTTGTGATTTGGGCTGGAAAGACAGTTTTAGAGCACCAGCTGTTCTTCCAGAGGTCCTGAATTCAATTCCCAGCACTCATATTGTGGCTCACAATGATCTATAATGGGTTCTGATGCCCTCTTCTGGTTTGCAGACAAAAGCATTCATACATATAAGATACATAAAGTTTTTAAAACTTAGTGATTTTTATATTAAATTAACCATCTCCTTTGCACTAGGAGCTAGTGTTTTAACTCACTTCCACTGGGCTATGACATTACACAGGCTGCCAATTCCACACATGACCCTCCATTCAAAGTACATTTCCTATCTATGTACCATGTGTTAATGGAAACTACTTTATGCAAGCTACTGTAGATATGAAACTGGCTAACACATAATGCAGTAAAGGGGAACAGATATTAAGGCTACACAATGTGACATGCACGCTAATTGAAATGCAAGCCAAATATATGGGAATATGCAGAGACTGATACAATTGGCTGGAGAAGTGACCAAAGGCATTTTTTTAAAGGCCATTTTGCCTCAGAGAAAAGTGTCACTTCAAACAGAGGAATACAGTAAGAAAACTCGGATGTGTAAAACAGCATAAACCAGCTGAATGGTTGTGTGTATGCTTACCATGCACAGTACAGTTCCTGTTTGAAGTTCAAGCCTATCTCCTTACAGTCCCCCACACATAAAAAGAAAACAACAAACAGTATATTGTGTTTGAAGAACACTAGAAAGTTTTGAATGGCCGGAAAGACAGGAAAGGGTGATGAGGGCTGCTGAGACAACTTAATAAAGTACCTTCTACATTCTGCTAAAATACACAACCACAACAATTATACTGCTGGAGATTGGTAAGAATGAAAAATAAAATAAGCTTGGCTTTCAGAAATGCAATTGCGGTAATTAAACAGCAATTTGTGTGAAAGATAAAACAGAGCACACAGGAGGCAAAAAGGCTACCCTGGACTCACTGATAGAGACCACAGGGATTTCTGCCATCACTGATACCTTTTGAAACCCCGTGCTATCTATTCTTTTCTACTCTATTATCACCTGACTGCTGTGGACTCCTGTCTACTATGGATAAAATAAAGCTAGACTTGATACATGCCCCCTGGGAATCTCCTAGCAGGAAGGCCTGAAATACACCACACTTTCTTCCTTAAACATTAAGCTTTAGGCAGAATTACATGAACTTGTTTGTTTTAAGTCACTGGAACTGACTTGTATAAAACATCCAACTTTTTAAAAGGAAGTCTCTTCTCTCTTAGGCAGTTGGTTACTTTGCTAGTAGATTTTTAGATTATATGATAGAGAGAAGTATGACTGGGAAAAACTTATTGTTGAAGTACTTTAGAAGAAAGCATTTAGCCATGCAGGGAACATAGAAAAATAACTATATCTTAAGTCAAAATAATTACATCATTTTTTAGGCCAACCTGGTCTACCTGGTGAGTTCTAGAATACCCAGGGCTACACATTGGGACGCTGTCTCAAAAACAAATAAAGAACCACAACCAGTTACAAAATTTTAAAAAAATCTTGAGTACATACTATTTCATTAATCCCACTCAGTTTGCCTGGAGCAAGCTTTGGTCTGGAAGCAGGCCTTGGAGGTGGAACAATGGTACCTATAGCAAGAGGAGTTGTGGGTCTGGCTGATGGGAGAGAAAAGAGAATTTGAAGAAAAGCATTAGTATGTAGCAATCCTTAAATAAAGACAGAAGAGCTTTTAGGATTCAAAGATCATTTTCCAATAGTCTTAATTAAGAGTATTTGTTAAAATAATGAAAATGTGTCCATCAAATACTTTTTTATCAAAGCTACTGCTAATATTCACAATTCCTCAAAACAATCATTAAACCTACTAACAAAACTGACACAAAATTGTTATTCCTGTTTCAATTATATATATATGATATATATATATGCATACACATATATATACATATATAAATTAAATCTAGCAGGTCAGTTAGTAAAACTGAACTAGGTTTACTATCAGCATATATAATTTGCAGAGATTAATGTGAGATCAAGGTTTTGCAGCTGAGCCTTCAGAATAATATGAATGCCAAATAGCACATTTAACCTTAATTAAACCTTATGATCTCACTTAAGTAGAACTACACTGTAATATTCTTCAGAATAATTCAAAATGTTAAAGAATTTATTAATCTGCTGTTTACTCCAAACCAGTATAATTTATTTTTAAATAGTCGTAATACTTTCATTCTTCTTAAATCCTTTATTAATTTGGTAGTTTGTCAATGCCATTTGCAATGTTTTTTAATTTTAAAAATCAGTATTAAATATCAAATTATCAATACTTAAATACCTTTATATATTAAATGATATTTAAATATATATCATCAAAATTAAAATATATCCATTGGTATAATTAAAGCAAAAATGAATTACAGAGGCAAATATTTAAATTATCTTTATAAAATTTAGTTTTGAGTGTGTGAATGTGGTGGTTTGAACAGGACTGGCCCCATAGACTCCTGTGTTTGACTGCTTGGGCCATATTAGAAGTGTGGCCTTGCTGGAGGAGGTGTGTCACTGTAGGGGCAGGCTTTCAAGTCTCCTACGCTCAGTGTGTTACAGTCTCCTTCTGCAGCCTGCAGGTAAAGATGCAGAACTCGCTCCTCCAGCACCGTGACTGCCTGCACACAGTCACGCTTCTCATCATGATAATGGACTAAACTTCTGAAACTGTGAGCCAGCCTCAATTAAATGCTTTCCTTTATAAGAGATGCCATGGTCATGGTGTCTCCTCACAGGAATAAGACCCAAAAAAAAAAAAAAAAAAAAGACCCAAAGTAAAACAGAGAGAAGTGCATGGAGGTCAGAGGACCGCTTGTGGGAATGAGCTCTTTTCTACATGTGGGCTCCAGGGATGGAACTCAGGGCCTTAGGTTAGCCACAGTATCGCCTGCTCAGTCATCACACTGCCCCTGAAATTATTTCCAAACCTTTGTTCAAAAATTCAAACACTGAAAAAAATAGTGAGTAGAAAAAAATATAATTAGCAATTTCTCCACATTTACAAATGTGGAAAATTACAAACACATTAAGAACCAACCTAAGCAAATACTTGAGAAAATAAAATACAATAAAAATAAAGTCCTTGGTCATCAGTGAAGGAGTGGAGACGTGGCAGGAGGCAGTAGGAAGAAACCAAAAGAAAAGGCAGCCACAGGATGGAAAACAAACTCACAGGAAGGAATTATCATTAGAAAGCACATCACATGAAAGTATGTATTCAGGCTTAAAGAAGGCAGCCAAAAGCTGGTAAGATACCAAGTTTTGACTCAGAGGCTGCTGCCTTTCTTTTCAAATGACACCAGTCTTTCCATGCTGTCCTTGTACTTGAAGATATATTCTGAAGATATATACACCAACCTGAGTGACTACAACATGTCCCTAGTAGCTACTGAA
The DNA here is from genome assembly GCF_903995435.1 of Acomys russatus. Lineage (NCBI taxonomy): Eukaryota > Metazoa > Chordata > Mammalia > Rodentia > Muridae > Acomys > Acomys russatus. The sequence goes on from NC_067166.1 coordinate 19,763,577, forward strand.
GATATAGTTGTCTAGCACTGAACTAGACTCAATATTTAAGCTTGTGAATGAGCTTACCACAGCAGAGGCATTTATACATGAATTACTTTTCAGTAGGCCTGTTCAAGTGACATTTCAAGTGGACTCAAGCCAATCCATACATAAGTGTGACATTAATTCCTTTGAATAACCAGAATTTACTCTATAAGGAAAACTAATAACAATACTTACTAACACTAGTTTTTATAAATGAATACTGTATCTGCATACATATCCCTCAGACAGTGCTTTTAGAAGCCACCGGAAGAGATGATTGCAGGTGTCTCCATTCTGGTTCTGGTGTGCTTTGTTTTTCACTAGTGATGGTGGAACACACAATTATTGGATACAAACTTAACAAGAAAAGCTTTAGATGATTAAACATAATACATAAATGGAACCAATTAAGAAAAAGTACAGCTACTATTTTCCCAAAAATAAAACATCTCTCATATACATATATTTTATTTTATTAGGTTGTTGTTTTTACCTGATGATGACGAAGTTAGTGACGCTGAAGAAGATGAATCAAGAGACGATCCGAAGAGGGGGTCCCAAGCAAGTAAATCATTGGTCCCTTTCCTAGCATGCCGTTTTAAAAGTAAGGATTAGCAAGATTATTATTAGTACAAAGCCATTTGTTTTTGCTCCATAGAATTATAACAGTTCAATTAATGTGAGTAAATAGTTGGACCCATTGAGAAATTTAGTCAACAGACTTAGCAAACTGCATTAAGCAGAACATACAATATAACATCTTGTTGGCAGGAAGAATGGTAAAGATTAAACCCCTGATCACATCTTGCTAAGCACGAACTGAGCATGAAGAACAATGAACTGCGATTGACAAATGAGGGAAGCAACTCTCTAGAAGAGCTACCCAACAGACACAGCTAACAGTCCTAAACAGTCCTTGAGGGCTAGCATAATCTAGGGTATCAAATTCAAAGACAGTGAAATCTGTAAGAAAGTTTGACTGTGTGTTTATTCTGTCAAAAGTATTACAATGACCTCAAAGTACATATCCACTATTTCAACACGCACCAACGCAAACATGTCATATCTTGTACAACATGTCTACTATTACAGCTACCTACATGACTTTCAGAGATTAAGCTTTTTTAGAAAAAGATACATTTATTATGTATATAATGCATATTAGATCACATTATAGATGGCTGTAAGTCACCATGTGGTTGCTGGGAATTGAACTTAGGACCTTTGGAAAAGCTGAGCCATCTCTCCAGGCCCTAAACAACATCTTTTAAAGTAGTAAATACAATAAAAACCACCATGATGCGCATTTGGTACCAAATAATCCTAACTACCCACTTCATTATCAATAATCCTAACTACCCACTTCATTATCAATAATCCTAACTACCCACTTCATTATCAATAATCCTAACTACCCACTTCATTATCAATAATCCTAACTACCCACTTCATTATCAATAATCCTAACTACCCACTTCATTATCAATAATCCTAACTACCCACTTCATTATCAATAATCCTAACTACCCACTTCATTATCAATAATCCTAACTATCCACTTCATTATCAATAATCCTAACTACCCACTTCATTATCAATAATCCTAACTACCCACTTCATTATCAATAATTCTAACTATCCACTCCATGAAACTGAACATTCACTCATGTAAAAGCATTACACAAAGAAATCACTTTTGCTGGCAGAGAAGTGAGAAGGAACTCAGGGAGCACTGGTTTTACTTTTTCCCCCTTCTCCTTTTTAAAGATGCAGCAAGATGGCTGTCTGGCTTCTTGCCTTCTCATCATAACTGAGATGCTTCATATTGAAGCTCATGGCAAATGGCCCATTCTAGAAAGTTACAATCAAAAGTGAAGGAGAAAATGAAAAATAGAAGTAAGAAAATTCCCATAAAAAACTGAAAACAGACAAGATAATCAGTATTTATTAGGAAGCTGTGAGGCTACCAAGGCCAAATGCAGTTATATGTGCTTTTTAGAAAACCATCATAAAAAAAAGTTTCACATGAAAAAAATTAAAATATCTAAAAGCTCCAACATAAATTTCATAGTTCAGAAAACAACACGACTAACATGTAACTTCAAAATTCTAGGGAAAAAAAAAAAAAAGAAAACAAAGGAAAATACTTAAAACCTAAATGTGGTTTAAAAAAAAAAAAGGACTGAATAAACAAGCATGAGATTTCTGTACAGCAAAAATACTGGCTAAAAACACTACGATGCCAGTCTTTTAAAGAGGGGCTTGGTGGGGTAAAGGAATGGGGGAAAAAGGAGGGAGTGGCTCAAACCCAGAGAATGTACCCCTATGGACTATGAATTTTGGATGATCTGTGTCAAGATGCAAGTTCATCAGCTTAACCAATGTTCTAGTCTGGTGAGAGATTTTTGAGAAGGAAGCTTGGCATATGTAAGGGTAGGGAATATATAAGGACCATCTTTGTACCTTTCACCCAGTTTTGATCTTAAGCTAAAATTGCTTGAAATAATAAAGTCTATAACGAAGTCAATTTAAAAAAAATAAACAGTGAACTTACTCATTGGGTACAGAAGACGGCTTTGATTTTGTTAACTCTTCATCTAATTAAAAAAATTAAAGTATTATATGAAACTAATAATCTGAGAAAAAAATATTTTAATTAAAAGATCCTCTATATGCTTACATATTCCAAAGCTAACGATGTACAAATTTGGGATAAATATACATATATATATATATATATATATATATGTATATAAATTTCAACAGTTGTGGAAAAAAGTAAACACCCCTCTGCTAATTCTTAATTTCTTTCACTAGCTTTAAGAAAGAAAACACAGACTGTAACTTTAAAATTGAGAGCCAGGCAGTGGTGGCACAGGTCTCTAGTCCCAGCACTCAGGAGGAAGAGGCAGGTGAATCTCTGTGAGTCCAGGGCCAACCTGATCTACATAGCGAGTTCCAAGACTACATAGACTTTACCTCAAAAAATAAGTATGTAATAAGAAAAATTAGAAGAAATGTTTAAGTACTTGTGTGCATTCTACTTAAGAACTTTAATTGATGAGTCCGACAATTAGTTTTCAAGTTCTCTGAATACTACTAGCGACTATTATATAATCATTAGTAGTGATGAGCTGCTAAAGGAGAGCCTAATCTTTTCTGCTGATTTTGTGTTTGTGACGTCTTATGTCACGAGCAGCTGGCAAGTAAGAGCAGCAATGGGAAGAACGGTCCCGTCAGTGAATATGAACTCCCTCCACACCTTAAATGTTCTATATCCCCAATCAAGAGCTGATGACTGCAGTGATTCAAAATGGGCACTACAACGGGCTGGAGAGATGGCTCAGTGGTTAAGAGCACTGACTGTTCTTCCAAAGGACCCTAGTTCAATTCCCAGCACCCACATGGCAGCTCGCAACTGTCTATAACTCCAAAATCTGACACCCTCACACAGACATACATGCTGGCAAAACACCAATGCACATAAAATAAATATATATAATTATTCAAAATGGGCATTGCAGCACATCAGAGCAGCACCACACTGAAAGCTATGCCTGTTTGCCCTGACTTTCCCCTCACTTATTCTGGATGTTCCTTCCGGTTTGCTGCACTATCTTCCACTTTGCATTAATCCCACTTAACCTCATTCTCTCTACAACCTCTATCATCACATACTTCTTTTTAATGGTAAAATCCTTACTTTAATTTTGGGATTTATCATTAATTCAATGCCTGTTTTCATTTGTGCTAAAACTGTATTCAAGACTGATTGATTGATTGATTTTGCTTTGTTGTGTTTTATTTTACAAGACAGGGTTTCTCCATGTGTAGCGTTGGCTGTTCTGGACTCATTTTGTGAACAGGCCGGCCTCGAACTCTCAAGTGCTGGGATTACAGGGGTGTGCCACCATCGCCTACGGATTACTGTTTTATAAAACATTTTCATATCCCCCTCCTCCAAAGTGTTGGGGTTTGAACCCAAGGTGTATGTTAACAAGTGAGTTAGATTCCCAGTCCATTTTAATATTCCTTTTTGTATTTTTAATTTTCAAGGAGAAATTTCTCTATAACAGAGCCCTAGCTGTCCTGGAATTTGCTTTGAAGACTTTGTAGACCAGGCTGGCCTCTCAAAGATCCACCTATCTCTGCCTCCTGAGTGCTGGGATTAAAGGCATGAGTGATATTTTTATAGACATAAAATAACCAAATCGCTGGGCGTGGTGGCGCACGCCTTTAATCCCAGCACTCGGGAGGCAGAGGCCAGCCTGGGCTACAAAGCGAGTCCAGGACAGCCAAGGCTACACAGACAAATGCTGTCTCGAAAAATCAAAAACACAAAACAAAATAAAATAACCAATTCCTAAATCAAACTTACTAGATGAATTCCGATTCATCTGCACCTAAAACAGAAATGCAAAATTAAGTATTATTAAACAAATAGTTTTATTTGGTAACAAAATATTTGGTAAAATGTTACTAATAACATTTATGTTGACTTTACTATATCTACTTAATTGTAAATTGCATTTATGAAAATATATAAAAAAATTCAGTAGTTATAAATGAGCCTTTAAATATAAGCATAACTTCTATAGTGTAGTAATTGAATTCAGAAAGCAAAATACATGTACCTAAAATATTAAGACAGTATCTACAGCAAAATACTACAAAATGTATTAATAATATAAATTTAACATATTTCTGAAAATCAAGTTTGTGATTTATTTTAATTTGACTTTTAAAAGTCAATAGGAAAAATATAAAATCTGACACTTACTGGACTGTGTCTCTGGCAGTGCATGGAAAGAAAAAGAAAGACAATGTTCAGTACAAAATTGAATTCTTTAATTTGTCTCTTTCCTTCTAAATCCTACTTAAAACATACACATCTTAAAATACATGGTTATGAGGGATAATATGCAAGTTAACCAAATGGGCAACAAAACGAAACATATGCAAAGATGTCTTCCTTTTAAATCCAATGTTGACTATTAAAAATTTTTTTTTTACTATTTCCTGGGTATAAAGTTAATATACATTCATTAAAACACACAGACAAAACAGATGAGACACAAAGCTTTTAAAAATACTTATGACTTCAACTGCTCAGCAAGAGGTTCATAACAATACTTATCCATCCCTCTAAGCTTTTGTCTATGTGTATTTTTAATTAGCTATGCTATTACACAATAAAAAATTTCAGTGGTTCACAACTCTCCCCTTCACATATACAAATTTCTTTATAACTAAATACTCATCAATGTTAAAATAATCACGATGTGATAAAACCCCACTTCAGAAATCTTTGAGGCATATCCTTGAATATTTAATTATAGAACCTTCTTCCCCCAATCAAAAATCATTTCTTCCTCCAGTCCCCTGCTTGTGTTACTGGGCATCGAACCAAGGGCATCTTGCTTGCTTGGCAAATGGGCTACTCATGGTTTGATATCCAAGAACACAAGTGCACGTCTAAGAGAAAAATACCTCCAAAACAAATGTATTTACAGAATAATTAGAATGTGTAATTAGGGCCAGATGTGGCAGCACACTTTTAATCCAAGCAGTCAGAATTCTGTGAGTTCAAGGCCAGCCTGGTCTACGCAGCATAAACTAGGTCAGCCTGTCTCAAAAATGATGTATTAAAATTTTAATTAAAACATATTCAAAGTGGAGACACAACCCTCAAACTAGCTTCTGAAACTGACAGCATTGTGTATGTTTAACTCTAATGAAACTTTGATAAATTATAGTTCTTTAAAAAGGTTTGATAACTGAGCCACCAAGATAGGGTGCTCCTTAACCTGTCGAAAAGCCCCCAGGTGTGCACCATTCTCCAGGTTTCCAGTGTTCACAACCTGTACCGTATGAGCTCCGAGTTTCATATTAGCAACTGTCTTTGAGTCCCTTGTGCTCTGGTAAGCAATTCCTTCTCAGGAGTCTTGTAAGTAACTCCAATAAAGTTCATTGGCTCAACAAGTTAAAAAAATAAAATACATATACAAATTAGGTAACATAAACTGGTGAGAAAAATTAATAAGATAAAGAGCTTTTAGTTCATGATAATATTCTAAGACATGCCTTTCTCCTGTAATACTTCTGAATTCATCATATGACATTATCAGTGGATATATTACCTTACTATTTTTAATTTTATCATTATTGTGTGTGTATAATACACATGTGAAGAGCAGAAGACAACTTTTGAAAGTCAGTTTACTCCTCCACAGTGGTATCCAAGAATAGAACCTGGGCCAACATAGCTCTCAACAGCTGAGACAAATTACTGGCTACATTAGTCTTTTATTTCTTCCTCAAATGCAAATGTTACAGTGAAAGACAATATAAAAACGCAAAAAAGGAGGCTGGGCGCGGTGGTGCATGCCTTTAATCTCAGCACTTGGGAGGCAGAGACAGGTGGATTAATGTGAGTTCAAGGCCAGCCTGGTCTACAAAGCAAGTCTAGGACAGCTGAGGCTACACAGACAAACCCTGTCTCGGAAAACAAAAAACAAAAAATGCAAAAAATAGCTAGGAACGTCATTCAGTAATAGTTGTTGCATAGTGTAAGCAAAGGCCCAGCATTTACAGAGGGAAAAGGAACAAAGATTGAATTTAATCTTTACGTTGACTTTCATGACATACTTTTATATTAGACTTGAAAACGTAAGAGAAAAAACTTTGAAATTAGACAGGGAAACATTAACTCTGTCAGTTCATAATCTTTTGCCAGAGACAAACAGTATTGTTTACAGACTATAACAAATAATAAATGTTCTACATTTTTGTTTTCTCAAAAATATTTCCACCAGGTGGTGGTTGTACACCTTTAATTCCAGCACTAGGGAATGAATGAGGAGGCAGATCTCTGAATTCAAGACCAGCCTGGTCTACTGAGCAAGTTCAAAGACAACCAAGGTTACACAGAGAAACTCTACCTCAAAAAACCTTATTTGTTTTTGTAAAAGTTATAAACTGAACTAGAGAGATGGATCAAAAATTGTAAGCACTGGATGGTCTTCTAAAGGACCCAGATTCAGTTCCCAGCACCCTATGGCATGTGGTACCTGTTGAGATCTGCTTTGGCCTTTAGTGTAACTATAGCATTTTGTCTTTGTCTCCATCTTGACAATGAGGTGAAAATAAGTTCAAATTCTTAGTATCTGCCTGCCAAAAGTTATTAACACTGCTAACAACAAGTAAAAGGTCAGATTAACCTCATATTTTACCTGACTCAACGGCTTCATTACTCATGTTGTTATCTTTGCACTCTGGAAGACCCCTCATCACCACCTCTCTTACCTCACTTGGGACCAATCAGCTTAAAGGTCAGCTGGTAATACTCTGTCTAGGAAGCCAAAATGAACTAAAATGTAACACTGCCCTTCCTTGCCTTCTGCGTGGGGTTTCCCTATAAAAGCCCATCCTGAGAGCAGGTCAGCATCACAGTTCAGCCCCAAGTCTGGGCTGCATTCCTGATCACAATCAGTCTTGGAATGTGTGTTCAGCAAATCATCATATCTGACTGAGATCAGTGTCTGAGTGGTTTGTGCGGCTATTTTTGGACTAAAACTGTCTGTAACCTATCTAAAACTCCAGTTCCAAGGTGTCTGACTCCTGTTCTGCCTTCCTTAGGCACTTCATACCATGGTCCACAGATCTACATGAAGGCAAATATCCACATACCTAACAGCTCTGGTGAAAAATAAGATAAAATAACAAAAGAAAATAAAAAAGGGTGATTTAGCTCAGTGGTACAGCACTTGCCTAACAAGCACAAGTCCTCAATGGAGGAGGGCAGGGGACGACACAGATACACAAAATATCATTCACACAAATCCTTTTAAGAATCACAAAGTAAGATTTTTCCCAACAAGTATATTTAACTATTGCTCAATGATTTAGTTTTTATTTATTTATTATTCTTAAATTTAACTATGAATGGTATAATACCTCAGCAGGTAAAAAAAAAAAAAAAAAGTATCAGGCACACAAGCAAGCATTACAACTTAAGTTTGATTTCCAAAACCCATGTAAGGTAAAGTCTGACTCCACAAGGCTGTCCTGACTTCCACACATACCCTATGCCACATGTACATATTCCTTTCTTCACACATTGTACACAAGCACACATTAATAAAAAAGCATTATTTTTTAAAAAAATAGCCAGTTGTAGGTAGATAAGTAAAATAAAAGGGCTTTTATGTACAGGTCAAATTGGCTTACATTCAGATACTTACAGATACTGCTGGAGACAGTGTTATATTCCCTATGGATACTTTCAACTCATCCAAAGAAGCCATCGTGTGATGCAAGTTATTTGGGTGCACAGGCTTGATCTCTATCCGGTACTTCTTTGGTTCTTCTTCTTCAGAATCAGAGTCACTGGATGAGTAGAAGTGGTTCTCTTTGGTATGTGAGTATGAGTTAAAAAAAATTCAGTTTCTAACTTAACTTGAATAACTGGTTTTCGACACATGCATAAAAAGAAAGAGAGCCTTCTAAGAGTAAGATATATGGGCAGGAATAAAACTACTAGCTTTAATTAGTAAAACATGTAAAATGAAGAACAGTCATATTTTAGCTAATTAAAAACAGAAGAGGCGGGGTTGGTGAGATGGCTAAGCAGTTAAGAACTCTGGCTGTTCTTCCAGAGGTCCTGAGTTTAAATCTCAGCAACCACATGGTGGCTCCCGACCATCTATAAAGGAATCTGATGCCCTCTTCTGGCATGCAGATGTACAAACAGAGCACCCACACAGTAAATTAAGAAAATATAAGAGGCTTTAAGAAGGACATTATTTTTATAGCTATGCATATGCCAACACAATCCACTAAGAATACCCAGATCATAAAAGGATATCATTCTGATTTGCTTCTGGTTTAATACTATAACCTTCTTCATCTACATCAGGAATATTCTAGGGAAAAACAGTAAAGAATTACTTTAATGGCAACACAAATATACAAAGACACTAAAGATTAACAATCATAGCATAAAATATTACTGAGAGCCAGGTATGGTGGCACACACCTTTAATCCCAGCAACAGAAAGAAATACATTTATCATATCTACAACAACCTGGAGGAATCACCTGAGATTGTGAAAAGTGAAACAAGCCAATCTGAACTGTACTGCTTACTTTTTTTTTTTTTCTTTTCTTTTTTTAAGACATGGGGTTGGAGAAAACAGCTGGCAGCTAAGAGCATCTACTGCTCTTCCAGAAGACCCAAGCTGGGCTTCCAGCGCCCATGTCCAGTGGCTCACCACCAATCCCTAAGTCCCCCTCCAAGGGTGGGGTGGATGAAGGAATCAGATACTTTCTTCTGACCTCTGCAGACATCCGCACACACAAGGCAAACACAGACAGGTACACACAAATTTTAAAAAATAAGAATAAAAAGAACAACAAAATGAGCGAGCTACCTGTTTCCAAATGCTGTAACTATTTGAGGAACTCTAATACTAATATAAACATACAGATTACACTATGTATCTCCATACGTTCAGCCCATGGTTTCTATGTCAGGACTCTCACTAATGTACAGAAGATCATGTCAATAACAATAAGAACAGAAGAGACCATTCCAAACATTTTAAATTCAGTTGTAGCAGTGGTTTCTTTAAAAAACACACTGTAGTTAGGCATGGTGGCATACACCTTTAATCCCAGGTCTTGGGAGGCAGAGGTAGGCAGATCTCTGAGTTCAAGGCCAGCCTTGAGTGAGCTCCAAGACAGAGTTTTATAAAGAAACACTGTCTCAAAAAAAGAAAGAAAAAGAAAAAGAAAAAAACATCAAAAAATCATACTATATGCATTGCACAGACTTGTAATCCCACCACACCATTAGGGAAACTGAGGCAGAATTGTGAATTCAACCAACCAACCAAACTAATGCAATGTTTCGTAATCTCTACTTGGAGAAATGCCACCGCCCCTCCAGAGAAAACAATCTACACTCTCTTGAGCAACCTCCAAAAATTTAGTGCATCAAATTAGTTTTCAAAATGTGTATTTTTAAAAAGAAAAAGGAAATGAACAATATTTTATCTATAGAACAACTTACTGATGTTTTAAAAAAAACAGAAGAGCCAGGTGCAATGGTGCACTTAGAAGGCAGAGCCAGTGGATCTCTGTGACTCCGAGGCCAGCCTGTATTACAAAGTGAGTTTTGGGACACTCAGAGCTATTTATAGAGACTCTGCCTATTTATTTATTTGTTTATTTATTTATTTGTTCATTTATTTATTTTACACACAGGGCTTCTCCGTGTGTAGCCTTGCCTGTCCTGGACTCACTTTGTCGACCAGGCTGACCTCAAACTCAAGAGATCGCCTCTGCCTCCTGACTAATGAAACTAAAGGCATGTGCACTACTCTCTGGTGAGACCCTGTCTTAAATAAATAAAATAAACAGAAGATACGGTCATGAAAAGCTTGTGTGTAAATAACAATAACTGGCCATAAACAAAATGAAGCAACAAAAAAATCAGTCTCCTTTCCTGCTAATCACCATAATCATTCTGCCCAAAGTCACAATTCCTTTGTGACATATTTTGTTTTTGAGATAGAGATCACATTCTTTAACTCAGAAAGTTCTTTCCAATACGAACTAATTCTTTATAAGATAACGTGTGCTTCTTGTTTGGGGAGATATTGCCAAACTAAACAGAAAACAGAGCGCTCCAATTTATATTAATGGCCATGCAATGGTGTGCGTGCATCAACATCCCTGCCAAGGTGAGGACTGCTGTGTGTCTGCTTCGTTTTGCGTCTTCTCTGAATAGCACTCATTATGATTATTCACTACGTACATTTCTTTTGAAGAAACCTGTTTGTTTCAATCTTATACCCTTTCTTGCTAGCTAACTACTTGATTTCTAAACTGACTTGCATAAAAAAAAGTTCCTTTATTGATACCTTTTAAAATGTACTGCCAATATGGTGATAGAAAACTATGGTTTCTTTTTCTAACTTAACAAATTTTTAATTTCTTTTTCTTTTTGGTTTTTGAGACAGGGTCTCTCTGTGTAGCCTTGGCTGTACTGGACTCACTTTGTAGTCCAGGCTGGCCTCGAACTCAGGGATCCACCTGCCTCTGCCTCCCTGAGTGCTGGGATTACAGGCGTGCGACATGGCGCCTGGCTGAATTTTTCATTTTACAGTAAAATTTACTTATTTCTTCTTCCAAAAAATTAGACCATCATGTTCTCTTTAGCCCTTTCCTAAAGCCTGATAGTTATATGTAAAGTCTAAAATGAGATAACAATCATTGTATCATTTAGCTGAAAGAATTAAAAAGAGAATACATATATAGATAAAATATTTGAAATAATAAAAGGTTTAATTGAATACTGCAACCATCAAATGTTATAAATAATTTCAAAATAAATACACAATGAGAACTATAATAAATATCAAATACATCTACTAACTTTAATTAGTTAAGCTTCTCTGATAACTTTTCACTCTTAATTTTCATACACATTTTTTTAAGATTTGCTTACTGTTTTTATTTGTGTATATTTGTGTGTGCCTGCATGAATTTATGTGCATGATGTACTCAAAGATGCAGGAGGAAGTTTGAGGGTATGTGATCTCCTGGAACTAGAGTTACAGACTGTTGTGAGTTACCTGATGAGTAGGGGCTAAGAATCAGATACTGGTCTTTTGCAAGAGCAGTACCTGCTCTGAACCACTGAGCCAGCTCTCCAGCCTCAATTTTAAAATAAATGTATTAATAAACCACAACTTTCTTACTTGGAAGCTAAAATAGAAAACAAAAATACCAGCTTATCTAAGTAAGGCAGTGTTTTACAAAGTACTTTCACTTCTTAATTTTGTTACAATGCTAAATCATTTAAGATTAAAATGTCTCAAAGCAAAAAACAAAACAAAATAAACAAAAAACCCAGAGTATTCAAACTCCTACACTAACCAGGTGTGGTGGTGCATGCCTTTAATTCCAGCACTCGGGAAGCAGAGGCAGGTGGCTCTCTGTGAGTTCAAGGCCAGCCCGATCTACAAAGCGAGTCTAGGACAGCCAAGGCTACATAGAGAAACCCTGTCTCGAAACCCATCCCCCGCCCAAAAAAATCAAACTCCTACACTAATAAGCACAATCAGTATCCAATAAAAAATATATCTGTTTACACATTATCTAGAGCATCTGATAAATCTACTCTTACACTATACCCATTGGGAGTTCAATTTGTTATCTTCTTCAATTCTTCATAATCACATTTACCAAAAAAACAAAACAAAACAACAACAACAAAACAGTGACCATACCTTGTTGCTATAAATTCTAAAATGATGTCTTAAATGAAAACCAAATGCACAAAGAGAGAATGTCTTTTAGGCAGGGAGGTGGTGGCACAGGCCTTTAATCCCAGCACTCTGGAGACAGAGGCAGGGAGACCTGAGTTAGATCCTGTTCTACAGAGTGACTTCCAGAACAGCCAGGGCTACACAGAAAAAGTCTTGAAAAACAAAAAACAAGTAAACAAAACCTGAATTTAAAAAGGTCCTCCATTTTTAAAGGATGCAGATTTTTTTAAATCTCTCATTTCCAAAGAAAACTTTATTGACATGGTGCCACTCCAATTTTAAAAGTAAAATTATCCATTTCTCAAAGAGAGTGAGAAGTATTTAAATTTAGCAGAAAAGTATACTGCAATGTAAAACTGAGATGCATCTTTAAAATTATTTTAGTATCAAATTATTACACGGTTAGTATTTTTCTTTGAAGAATGATTTAAAAAATGATTTTTTTCTAACAAAAATATCTATTTTAAATAGTCTGTAATGATGCTAGTTGAAGTTGGCACATGCCTTTAATCCCATCCCTTGGGAAACAGAGGCAGGCAGATCTCTGTGAGTCTGAGGTCAGCCTGGTCTATAGAGCTAGTTCAAGGACAGCCAAGGATATACAAAGAAACCCTGTCCGTCTCAAAAGAAAACTTTAAAAAAGAAAGAAAGGCAGAGAAAATCTGTAATGAAAATAAAACTACTTACAAGTGAATCTGCATCAGGACATTCCCTGTTTAAAAAAAAAAAAAGAAGCGTCTTATGATTCAATTATTAGAACTATCTGCTAATTATATCACGTTTAGAATAACTATCTTGGTATTTAAATACAGCTTTTGTTTGAACTCTACAAAAATATTTCAGAAATCATGTCATGAAGATTAAAATAACATCAATTAATTTTAAAATTCAAAAGTGGACCATCTCATCTCAATAATAATTGTTAAAACATAGAGAGCTCACACATCCTCTGACGTGCTTGTAACTGTACTTCCTTTCTAGGAATGTATTCATTGGTGTGATCAACGAAGCTGTCTACAGGGCTTTCTAGCAGGGTTTACATTTTTGTACTTTAAAGGGGGAGTCATATAACAACTTGCAGGACTTGCTTCTGTTTTTTCTACATGCAGGTCCCAGGTACATCAGCTTTGTCTCTCATGCCTTCAAATTCTAATGTAATAAATCAGAAAAGTTAATGCTATGAAGTAAAACCAGAGAAATTGACAGATCTAGTCATTCAGAAAGGTTTTTTTCCTTCCAGTTTAAATATATACTTTGAATACTTTCAAAAGACAACGTTCTCTTTTCAAAATCAAATTCTTAATCACTTATAAATAATAAAAAGAATTCGAGCAATATTTAAAATACTTACACAGATTCGGCATCCTTTTCCTTTTTAATTATTCCAGGCAAAGCAAAAGTCTTTCTTTTCCTTGGTTTTATGCCTTTAATATAAATGTACAGTAATAGAAATGTAACTACTCTTTATAAAAATATAAAACATAAAAACTCAAATTTTTTTAAGTGTCCAACAAACTTTGGATGAAAGAAATAAAAGCTTCGTCGAGAGTAGTGATTCACACCTGTAGTCCTAACACTATACAAAAAAAAAAACCATGATACATGACAAAACCGTTCTCCCCAAAAAAAGGCCTAACAAATTAATAAATGAGTGAGCAAATGATCAAACAACAATAAAGAATATCAATTAGTAAAGCCTACAACTTAAATCAATCACAGTTTATTAACACATGTTAATACAATATGGTTCATTAAAAAAACTATAGACTATTCACTTAATGAAATTCTCTTTTCTTCTTTTTAACTTCAGGTAAAATGAGCATATGAAGACATTAAAACCTGAAAAAACTACATAATTCATTATATGCATTTTTAGAATTATTATCTTGGGATATAGCTGTGGCTCACTAGTAGAATAAACGTTAGGACCTGGGTTCAGTATCCAAAATCATTAAACCTGTGCATTTTCAACAGTGTTAGCATCAATGGATAGCAGTCCCTGTTTATTTGCCCAACAAGCAGAAGACACTAGTTCTCACATGAGTCAGTATATTGGTCAGCTTACCTTCAACTGCACTAGCAGGGTCACACTCTTCAAATTCAATAAGGCCTGGGTTGGAGAAGAAAAACTGTTTTTAACTTTTTTAATTTAACTGGAAATATTTAATTTTTTTTATTTATTAATACTGTATGTGTCTACATGGTATGTTGAGTGCAGGCATATGTGTACCATAGTACACATGTGAAATCCAGGACTTCTTTCTTTCCATTCTGCTGAGGCAGGTTTCGTATATCTGCTGTACTTTGCACTCCAGGCTGGCTTGAGAGCAGACTGATGAATGCCACTGCATAAGCCTTTATTTTATTTTATTTTTGGTTCTTGGTTTTTTGAGACAGGGTTTCTCTGTGTAGCCTTGGCTGTCCTGGACTTGCTTTGTAGATCAGGCTGGCCTCGAACTCACAGCGATCCGCCTGTCTCTGCCTCCTGAGTGCTGGGATTAAAGGTGTGCACCACCATGCCCGGTGCACAAGGTTTCTTACACGGATTTCAAGAACAGAACTTGGGTTGTCAGGCTTGAGCTGTAAGTGTTTCTAGCTGTTGAGCTATCTCGCCCGCCTAACAAGACACCTTTTAAAGCCATGCCATGATATGTGACAGTGCTCACAGTAACAAAGTGTTTTGCTGTTACTGTACAGATGTGTGTGAGGAGCAAGAGACTTGGCAGGCACATGCAGTGGACACATACAGCCTTCAGGAATTGCTTCTTCCACCTGGGTTCCAGGATCAAACTCAGGCATAGCAATGTTTCTACCTGCTGAGCCATCTCACTGGATCTAATAATTTTTAAAAAACACCTGCATGTGTGGACATGAATCACATGCATGTCTGGTGACTGAGGAAACCAGAAGATGGTGGCCTAGAATTGGAGTTACAGACAGTTGTGAAGTGCCATGAGTGCTGGAAACCAAATAGAGGGCATCTGAAAGAGCAGCAAGTGCTTTTAACTGCTGATCCTTCTCTCTCATCCCCTCAGTAATGATTCTTAACTAAATAAGCCTAACTGAAAAAGCAAAGGGAAGCAAAACCCAAGGGCTGGAAAGACGGTTCATCAAGTGAAGAGCTTTGCCACCTGAGTTTGCCCGTGGAGCCTATGACAGATGGAAACAACTGATTTCTAAGTTCTTCTCTGACCTCCACAAGTACACCATGGGGTGCGTGGCCCCCTGGCCCCCTCACACATACATGAACATAAATTAAAATTTTAAAACCGAGACTACTCAAATAATACCTCAATAACTTATTGGAAACTTCTACTATGTTATACCACAGATCAGACATAGTTTCTGCTTTCAAGGACCTTGTAGCACAGTTAGTGGGAAAACTCAGTAGTAAGATGCAGGTGCTGACTCCTTAGCTGTGCTCACGAGGAAGGAAAAGTAAACAGTACGAGAGCAAACATGGCACCTCACCTACCCCATTCCTTATTCTAGTCTCAATTCCTAGACTCATGTTCAGCAAATACTAAGTATTTCAGTAAATACCCAGTGCATAAATAATTACATCCTCATCAGGTCACCTTAGGATCAAATATAGCTCTCTAATTGTATTAGAAGGCCAAGAAATTTTGATTGCAGTTTGCAGGCAATGGAAAGACTTTTGCTTGTTTCAGACAGGGTCTCACTCACTGTATGGCTCTGGAGGAGCTGAAACTCACTATTAAGCCCAGGCCGGCCTTGAACTCAAGAGAGCCACCTGCTTCTGCCTCCCAAATGATGAGATTGAAGGAGTGTCCCACCACACCTTACCTAATGGAAATACTTTTAATGTGAAAAGGACCTGCTTATTTTATTTGAAATTACAAAGGGAGTATTTACCAAGAGAAAAGAGAATCTGATTAAGTCAATATTTTATAACTTTTTAATGAACCACAACTTGGCAAGGTGGTCTTATAGAAAAATTAATTTGGTACTACTAGGAGGGATGGATACACTACAGAATGAGAACCGAGAAAGCGTGGCCGGGCGTGGTGGGCACGCCTTTAATCCCAGCACTCAGGAGGCAGACGCAGGCGGATCGCTGTGACTTCGAGGCCAGCCTGGTCTACAAAGCGAGTCCAAGACAACCAAAGCAACACAGAGAAACCTCTCTCAAAAAACAAAACAAAAAAACCAAACCAAAACAAAACAAACGATAAAGCAGAACTTGGACAGAAAGTAATTAAACTAGCCCTAAAATGACAGAGCAGCACGCTAGCTTGACATTTCATAGAAAAGGGACTGTTTCATACATGAGAAGTAAACTGTTTGGGTGATAGTAAAAGCAACAAAAGACCTGAATTGTTATTCTTCTAAAATATTCCATAGTCAAACATCACAGTTTGACTATCACATAATTTCTCTCCCTAAAGTGTTGTGTTAGCTTTCATTTGTAATACTTAAGTTTATAAAAGTCCAGCATATTTTATGAAATACTTAACTCGGAATGGCAACTGATATAACCTTCATTATTAAGACATTTACAAACAGAAACTGACTTAAAGAGAGATCGACAGGGTTCCTTACTTATTCTTTTCAGATGTTACACGTAACTATAACTATGTGTTAATTTATGACCTGAGTTCCTGTTGATTACTTGATTATATACAAAATATTTCTCTGTAAGAGATATTACTCTGTAAGACTAGATGTTCCCTCTCCCTTACCACAAATCTAAAGTTTCCTTTTCTTTGGTTCTTGTTTCTGTTCAAATCAAGTGTATCACTGTTTATTCCCAGAATAACTAAAATAGTACACAAAAGGAGCTGACAAAGTTCTAACAAATTACTTATCAACACCTTCATTTCTACACCATTATTCTATGGCATGTAACTACAAAACATTTATCACTTATACTCAAATAGTCTTAAAAAGGTTTTTTTAAAGTAAGATTATATAAACCCACAGTACAGATATGGAAACTGAGAAATCGCTTAATACAAAAAGCTTAGAACTTGTCCTTAGACTCACGTAGAGATCTGACAACACTACAAGGAGATGAAGACACACAAGAAAGGTAAATGTATTCACATCACAGAAACCAGCAGAAACTGCAAAGAACGAAGCCTGTCTCACCATCAGCAGCCCACATGCTACAGGCTTTCTTAAGTACTTGAAAACCTAAGGGCACCTCATTTTACTTAGGAACTACGTAGGAATCTCTAGACTACCAGCTTAATCTAGACCAAAGGAAAAAAGAACAGCACCACCACCTCCACACCGCAAAAAATGCAATGTATAGAAAAGTTATTTTAAGATCTCTGTATGATTTCATATGTGAAAATAACAAAGGCATCCTTTAAAATCAATTACTTTAGACAAAATGCTACTTTTTTCACAAACTTTTACTAGACATACCTTGATCAACCCTCCTCTTTATCTTTTCTATATACACATCCCAAAAATCAATTCAAAATAAGATAGCTTCCAATGAAATTATTAAAAATGACATTTTGCAATATAAAATATTAAACCATAGAATATAAGCAAGAGTTTACATTGAGTACCATCCACACATACTTTTCCAAATAGAAATGCCAACAGTTCCTAGCACAATGCAACTGACAGACACCTCAGAAAAAATTAAATCATGCACAGATTTTCCTGTTTCAAATGGCATGTGCTCCTTGACATGACTGGTTTTGTGTGCCTGGCTCAGCGCCAGCTGCCAGCTCAGCTGGATATCACTGCACATTCTGACCCCCTGGTAACATGTCACTTCTGAACTCTTCACAAGAGGAGAGATTATTCAGCATTTCCCTCAAACGCAGTTTCCTGCCTGTCATTCTGCTATTTAAGCATAAGACAAGTTATTTTTTTGACAGTACTACAGCCAGAGTAAGAGTCATAATTACTGGTTTGTTACAAATGGAATTTCAATGGCTTTAGACCCAATTAATTCTGATGTGAAGATAAATAACTGCCCTTAGCACTTAGTTTTATATGTGGTCACAGGGCAATTTAGTTTTCATAGAAGTAAATAAAACCATTTGCTTCTGTCTCCTGATGCTCTCAACACACATTTTCTAAAAAACCCACTGTATGTTCTACTCATGAAAGAAAAATCCCAAAAGGTGAGTAATTCAAAGCAAAATATCTTAAATATTATGCTTTAGTGAAAAGTAGAAATTGTTTCAAAAGCCATTGACCGAATGAATTTACCCAAGCTAATTTGGATCAGAACTTTTTTTTTTTTTTTTTTTTTTTTTTTTTTTTTTTGGTTTTTTTGGTTTTTTTCGAGACAGGGTTTCTCTGTGTAGCCTTGACCATCCTGGACTCACTTTGTAGACCAGGCTAGCCTCGAACTCACAGCGATCCGCCTGCCTCTGCCTCCCGAGTGCTGGGATTAAAGGTGTGCGCCACCACGCCCGGCTCTGGATCAGAACTTTTTATTTATTTATTTATTTGGTTTTTCAAGACAGGGTTTCTCTGGGTAGCCTTGGCTGTCCTGGACTCACTTTGTAGACCAGGCTGGCCTTGAACTCTTAACAATCAGCCTGCCTCTGCCTCCCGGGTGGTGGGATTAAAGTTGTGAGCCGCCACATCCAGCTTGGATCAGAACTTTTAAAAAATATTATAAAAGAAAAAAACCTTATTAATCTTGAATCACTAAAAGTTTTCTGTTGAGTGAAGCTGAATACAAAGTATGTGACATATTTAACTAACAGTTCTCACTGCCTTGGAATTAATCCTGTATCTCAGGCCAGCAACAGAGCAAATTTACACTGTCACATAAAAACCTGCCTTAAGGAGCTGGAGACAGTTCAGTGATTAAGAGCACTTACTATTCTTGTGGAGGACCTGGGTTCAGTTCCTAGCACCTCATGGTGGCTCACAACCACCTGGGCAGGGAGAACAGAGATGCATCTGACACTCGTTTTCAAGCTTGCTCCTGGGCTTACTAGATGTCTAGGATGAGGAGCCAGGCAAGCTAACAGTAAAAGAGCATCAGCCTGTGGGTAGGCAACTGCTGTGGGTTTCTAGTTCTACACCATGGTTCCTAGCTAGTTAGTTACTTACTTTGTAGTGTCATTCATCTGTATCACATATGAAGGGGAATGCTTAGGAGTACCTTTTGTCATGTATGGTTTCTCTATACATATTTTTCTTTTTCTCTTTTGTTAAACCATTTGAAAACTACAGTTATCAAAGATATCTATTTTAGTAAAGGACCTGTGGAAATTTTTTCTCTAATTAGGTGGTTTCAAATTCCATCTGGCTATCAGAAAATGCTACTGCAACACTTTTCAACCAACTATCTCAAGGTTATTGACACCTGGAGGGTTTGTCAAAAACATCTATCTCCAGACTCCAACCTCAGAGAACCCTACTCCAGCCTGGGATGGCATCTGGGCATCGGCATCTTGATGGTCCAAGACTCACACTAGAGAAGAACAGTTCTGGAGGACACTAGGGTTGCTATGAATCACTAAGTCTAGACAAGGCTTCCTGAGCTATCCTGTAACCACCCAGCGATCATGTTAAAATACATATTCTGATTTGGTATGGAGAGGGTTTGTGTTTTTCAAGATAGTTTCTCTGAGGTTTTGGCGGTTCTGGAACTCACTGCGTAGACCAGACTGGCCTTGAACTAAGAGTTTCAGCTGCCTCTGCCTCCCAAAATGGGATTAAAGGCTGCCAGGTTAGTGATTCTGTATTCTTAACCTGTATTCTTATCCTGTATTCTTAACCTGTATTCTTAACCTGACTTAACACTACAGTTTCTCAACAATCAATTAAAGCTCAAGCAGCCGAGGAGTAATAATTAAAATGTAATGGTTAAAAAAATAGTCCTCAAACTAGATAATAAAAACAAAGTTTTTAAGTGACACAATTGTAATTTTAAAAAGATCTCAGGCCAGGCATGGTGGCACACGCCTTTAATCCCAGCCCTTCAGAGGCAGAGGCAGATGGATCACTGTGAGTTCAAGGCCAGCCTCGTCTACAAAGTGAGTTGAGGACAGCCAAGGCTACCCAGAGAAACCCTGTCTTGAAAAACAAAAAATAAATTAAAAAAAAAAAAAAAAAAAAAGATCTCAGTATAGTCTTAATTTGAACATCCTTAATAATTAATGAAGTTCTGCATCTTTTCATGTGTTTTTCTTTTCTTTTTATTTTATGCCATTCATGTATTTTCTTTAAAGTATTCAAAGACTTAAATGTTTTATTGTTGTTTTTGTTTTGGCTGTTATTGAGAGAGAGAGAGAGTGTGTGTGTGTGTGTGTACACACAACTTGAAGAGGTTGATTCTCTGCTTTGGGTCCTAGGAATCTAACTTAGGTTGTCAGGCTTGGCGCAAACACCTTTCCCTGCTGAGCCATCTCACCAGGTATCACCATCATCATCATCATTATGAAAATGTTTTTAATTATTTATTCAAACATTTTCAATACCTGTATGAACTCCTGGCAATTCAGTTTCCTCTTTGCATTATAATACAATCCAATCTACTCATTACTTATTAGTTGCTCAAGTCACTCTAGCCATGACCAGTGGGAGAATTCCAGGCTGTCCCTTTGTCCTTCTAAAACTATAAAACTTCTACTATAATACTAGAAAATTAGAAAAGTACATTTTTGTGATACTAAATTAAACAAATACTTTTTTTTTTCTTTTTTCAGGTTGCTGAGACAGACATTCTCTGTGTAGCCTAGCTGTCTTTCCCAAGGGCTGGTATTAAAAGCATGCATAGGTAGGGGAGACAAATATTTCTTAACTATTACACCAAGTTACACTGGTGAATCAAGCCTAAATTCCAGCTACTTGGAAGGCTAAAGCAAGAGGATTGAGTTCAATGCCCATCTGGGCCACACAGTGAATTCTAGTAAAAACAGGCTGAGCAATATAGCTCAGTGATAGAGCAGCTTTCCTAGTATGTGACAGGCCCTGAACTCCACCCCCATAACACACACACACACACACACACACACACACACACACACACACACACACTTTTGGGGGGGGGGGCGGTGTCCAAGACTGAGTTTCTCTGTATAGCCTTGACTGTCCTGGACTTGCTTTGTAGACCAGGCTGGCTCCAAAGTCACAAAGATCCACCAGCCTCTGCCTCCCCGAGTGCTGGGATTACAGGTGTGCACCACCTCACCCAGCGCACGCGCGCGCACACACACACACACACACAAAATTTTTAAAAAATAACATTAGAGAATAAAACATAAAAAAAAAATCTGGTAAATTGGACTTGATCAAAATTAACTTTTATTTTTCAAAATGAAAACCCAGGAGCTAGACATATGGTTCAATGGTTAAGAGCACTAGCTGCGGGCTGGAGAGATGGTTTAGAGTTATGAGCACTGCCTGCTCTTCCAAAGGTCTCGAGTTCAATTCCCAGCAACCACATGGAGGTTCATAACCATCTGAAATGAGATCTAATACCCTCTTCTGGCCTGCAAGCATACATGCAGGCAGAACACAGTAAACATAATAAATAAATCTTAAAAAAAAAAAGAAAGAAAGAAAGAAAGAAATTAAGAGCACTAGCTGCATTTCCAATGAACATGGGTTCAATTCTCAGTACCCAAATGGCAGCTCAAAACTGTCTGTAACTCAAGTCCCAAGGAATCCAGAGAGTACCATGCAGATATCATGGTCCATGGACACACACAGAGATAAATAAAAAATAACAACCCCAAACTAAGAGAAAATATTTCACAAAAATGAATCTGATATACAGCTTATATATTCAGTATTAATAAAACATCCAGTCCAATTTTTGGAATTATCAAAGGTCTAAAATTCTTTGACAAGAAAATTATCAATGGTCAAAACATAAAAAGATGTACTATGTTAGTTCTTTGGAAAATGCAGATCAAAACTCCTGCTAGTGTTGTAACTTGCTTAAAACTGTAGCTCCTCTGTTAACACTTGGTTTCGTGTTTAGCATAACAGAAGCCATTTTGTTTTTAGGTCTTCATTTTGATTATAAGGTGAAATTAAATCCAGGTTTTCAGGATCTACCTGCCTGGGAGCTTGAATAGCCTTTTACTTATAATTCAATACTTGTTGAACATTCTGCCTGAATTAATGACATATGTTCTATTTAAATAAAAACCACGATACCCTGCTATGTTCCTTTCTCCCAGAAAGGAACGGTGAGGAACTGGAAAGTCCCCAAACCTATATCCTACCAATCAGCTTAAAATGCTTTGTCTAACCACCCGGATACAGTGTACTTGGGACAAAGTCTTCTTGTGTTTAGCTAGTCAAAATGATGTAATGCTGCCTTCCCCTTGCTTCCCATGTGGTTCCCTGGTTACAGTTGTTTTTATAAAAGGCCTGCCTTATTAGCTACATGTCTACAATGCCAGGACTCTGGGCGGCAGAAGCAGGAGGTTCTCTGTGAGTTTGAGGCCAGTCTGGTCTAAAAAGTAAATCCAGGACAGCTAAGTCTACACAGAGAAACCCTGTCTCGAAAAACAAAACAAACAAAGGCCTCCCTTAGAAACAGGCCAGTGTCACAGTTGGGCTCCCAAGTCTGTTCTGTAGCCCTGCCTGCCATCAGCCTTCCCTTGGGGTGCTCATTCACTCAACATACCATCAACACCTCACTTAAATAGATGCTCGAGCAGTTGTGTACTACAAAACTAGAGTGCCTCCCTTCAAATCCAGCATGAAAGTAAGCCTAACAGAACTAACAACACAGCAGAGCCCACGCCACACTGCTGCAGACACAAGGGCTGATGAAATGGACTGTATGTTCCTCACTGTAAAATACTTCCAATTACTGAACATATATCAAAAGTTACAAGCACATTTTTAGAGAGAAAATTTATGCTCAACATACATTTTCAAGCAGCTTCTCTCTTTGCCTCAAGTCCCATCTCCAGCTCCTGTAAGGGTCTCTGAGGGAAGAATACTGCAAGACTGAGGAGGACGAAGCTGACCTCAGCATAGTCATCTTTTCTGGACAGGCCCCTTCTTCGCAGTGGTAGCATATTCATGTTTACAACACAGGACCTAGCCAGAAATGACTAGTCTAATAGATTAGCCAACCCAATACCAATACCAATCGTAGTATTTCTCAAAAAAAAAAAGAAAAAATTGGAAAAGAAAAACTAAAAAAACAAAAAACAAACAAACAAAAAAACCCTTGAATTCACTAGCTCTAAGCTATGGGCACAACAAAGAAACAAGGAAAATCACTAAGAAGACATTGCTGAGATCACTTTATTTCGTCTACTTTGGAAGCAAACAAAATAAGAAACCATCAAGATAGAGACATCTCATTTTCTAACTCCTGTTACGTGTTTCCTTCTGACGCCTTGCCACATGCCTGAGTCTGAGTCATTGATATACCTCCGTTTCCTTCCAACCAACTACCTTTTAAATTCAAACTGGCAGGGCTGGAGAGACGGCTCAGCGGTTAAGAGCACTGACTGCTCTTCCAGTGGTCCTGAGTTCAATTCCTAGTACCCTCATGGTGGCTCACAACCATCTGTAATGGAATCTAATCTCCTGTCATGCAAGCACACATGCAACTAGAGCACTCATATGTATAAATTACATAAATAAATCGATATTTAAAAAATAAATAAATATGGGCCGGAGAGATGGCTTAGAGGTTAAGAGCACCGGCTGCTCTTCCAAAGGTCCTGAGTTCAATTCCCAACAACCACATGGTGGCTCACAACCATCTATAATGAGATCTGGTGCCGCCTTCTGGCCTTCAAGCAGAACACTATAAACATTAATCAATAACTCTTTAATAAATTAACTAATTCAAGCTGCCTTTGGGTTACCTTCTTTTATAGATTATAAACTAGAGCCTTATTCTTGTTACTATACACACAACTTTCAATTGCGCCGTGTGCAATGGTGCAAGTCACACAAAGCTAACAAACTCGGAGGCACTCCCTCCTTCCCACCCTGCCCCACCTCAAAAACAAGGAAAAGGGGGAAAACAAACCGCCAGGCAGTGGTGGTGCCTGGCTGTAATTCTAACACTGAGGAGGCAGAGGCAGGCAATCTGTGTTCAAAGCTAGCCTCATCTACAGAGCACATTCCAAAATAGCCAAGGCAATCCAGAGAAACTGTTTTTATTTATTTAATAATAATTTTTTTAAAAAGCTTTAAATTTTGTTTCTCTTATTTTAAAGGCAATTTTTAAAAATCTGGGTCATAAGCCCGGTGTGGTAGCATATACCTTTAATCTCAGCACTAAGGGATGGAGGCCGGCCTAGTCTACAAAATGAATCCAGGATAGCCAGGCTTCTGTTACACAAAGAAACCTGTCGGGGGGGGGGGGGGGGGTTCTGGGTCATAAAATATATAAAGGTAATTGTTTTTCTAGTTCTAATTCTGTCATAGAGCTTTTGGGTTTGGTGGTAGCTAAGTGTATAAAATATATTCAATACTAAAAGCATAAAATTTAATATCAAGCTCCACAGCTGTCATTCCAAACACTTATTCTAACTATACAGAAGATCAGAATTACAAATAATTTTTGATGTGCGAAATTTTTATTTATTTGCAAGGTTTAAAAAAATTTATAAAATTTAAAAGAGGTCTAGGTGGGGAGACGGGATAGAAAGGATAGTAAATTCTCTAGGTTTGGTATTTTCTTTCTAGGTATTGGCCTAGAAATACAACCAATAGATTGTATTTTTCAAAAAGTGTCTGTTTTACTTTATAATTTGTGGTAATATGCCTAGTATACAGTAGCTGAAATATTCCAGACATCTAAATATATCCTTCTCATTTAGGAAGTCTGATCAGAGGGATCTCATCTCCCTCTTCTTCTTTATGGTTTTTCTCCATCTACCCAGTGTGAGCTGCACTAAATGCTCAGTGAACGCGGGACTCGGTACCCTGTACAGCTGTCGTCACTTTGCAGACACACTTTGGTCTTTAGCAACTCTGAAGATTATCAACATGAAATGAAGATTTTTCTAAAAGTAAATTCACCCATTTCAGTCTAATCTTACCATTCTCTATTCATTTATTCATTATTCAACAAAAGCATATTATTTATAAATACAGAAATGAAAGATGAACAGAGGATGGAATGTTTTCATAAGTACACAAAAAGGAAAGCTATGAAGTTTAGGGGCATTTTTTATGAAAGGAGTGATATATCACCTGACTCTGCAAGAGGGCACTTACTTCTCACACAAGTGGGAAGACGTGGAATATACTATTCTGTAGAATAGGAGAATAAACACAACTAAGGCATCAAAGAAAAAGAGAGGCACGTGCAGAACCTGAAAAGCAGTTCAAGTTAGCCAGAGTACAGGTACTGGGTCACCCCAAAGCCTTAAGGGCTTTGAGTTCAAGTACAGATTTTTAACTTATATTAACTTATTGTCTATAATAAAATTTCAAAGATTTACGAGTATTTGCAAGGTTTTTGGTTGGTTGGTTTTTTGCTTTTGAGAAAGGGTTTCTGTGTAGCCTTGGTATCCTGGAACTCCCTCTGTAGACCAGGCTAGCCTAACTGCCTCTTGTTGCCAAGTGCTGGGACTAAAGGCCTGCACCACCACTGCCCAGTCATTGTCATTTACATTACCCAGATGCATATTTGCGAAAATGTCTGAAAGGGACCTGGTAAGAAGTGTCTCTTGAGCACTGTAAGAAAACTGCAAATTAAGCCAGGCGTGGTGGTACACATCTTTAATCCCAGTACTTGGGAGGCAGAGGCAGGTGGATAGCTGTGAGTTCAAGGCCAGTCTAGTCTACAAAGAGAGTCCAGGACAGCCAAGGCTAACACAGAGAGACCCTGTCTCGAAAAACAAAAAGAAAAAGAAAACTGCAAATTAATCAGGCAGTTTGAAAAAAACCAGAAAGGTCTGAGGGAGAAATACCAATATAATTCAATTAATAACATTTAAAAATTAATGAGATTTGAGAAGGAAAGAACGTAGATGACTCAGATGTCAAGTCTTGCTTTTGTGATAAACTGAGAAAAACTGACTCCCAAACTTTTCTGCTATCATTCACCTATTTTTCTGAATTCCATGCTATAGTTTAAGTTGACTGAATTATTTTTACCTGTAGAATGAAATACATTTTTATATGCTACAATAAGCAATAAACAAAGCCAAAAAATTCTGGAAGAGTGTAAGTATACTAAATAAAAAGAGATAAGCTGGGCGTGGTGGTGCACGCCTTTAATCCCAGCACTCGGGAGGCAGAGGCAGGCAGATCACTGTGAGTTCGAGGCCAGCCTGGTCTACAAAGCGAGTCCAGGACAGCCAAGGCTATACAGAGAAACCCTGTCTCAAAAAAACCAAAAAACAACAACAAAAAACAAACAAACAAACAAACAAAAAGAACCAAAAAGAGATAGTGGCTACTTATTAGACTGAATGTCATAATATGCTCATTAACAGTAAGATATGGGCCAGGCGCTATGGCAGATGCCTATAATCCCAGCATTTGGGAGGCAGAGGCAGAGCTAAAGGCGAACCTGTTCTACACAGAGCTCCAGCATAGCTAGAGCTACATGATAGAAAGCCTCAGTAACAACAATAATCATCATCAACAACATTAAAATATAAAATACAGCTTTTTAAAAAGTAGAATGGTTGAAGGCAGGCACGGTAGCACGTGCCTTTCATCCCAGTACTTAGGAAGCAGAGACAAGAGAATCTCTGTGAGTTTAAAGCCAGCATGATCGACATACTGAGTACCAGGCAACCAGGGCCATATAAGAAAGCCCTATTTAAAAAAAAAAAAAGAAAGAAAAGAAAAAGCAGAATTTACAATCTGGGGTCATTAAGGCACAAAAACTAAAACCAGGACTCCTACAATTATTCATTCATTGGGGTATTCCTAATGCTTAGCACAGTTAATACTCAATAAAAAACATATCTTAAAAATGTATACGATTAAGAAAAGCCATTAAATGTTAAGGAAGTTTCTATATTGGTCTCAGTGCTGAAGGGTCAATATTTCCATCCAATCTTTCTTTATTGAACAGGTTTCCTGTATCTGTAGCTAACTCTCTTTCAGAAATCTAAACAAACTGCAGACATATTCATTTAGTAAAGGCTACACAATCATTTTAAGTAATGAAATTATTAACTAAAAGACTGTGACAAAGGCCTTAATTTAGGGGCTGGAGAGATGCTCTGTGATTAGAGCACTTGCTGCTGGTGCCAAGGACCTCCTTCAATTCCCAGAACCCACATGATGGCTCACAACCATCCATAGCTCCAATTTCAGAAGATTGACATCCTCTTTGGCCTCCTTGGGTACCAGGCATGCACATGATATACATAAACATGTAGGCAAAACACTAATAGATAGAAAATAAATAAATCTAAAACAAACAAACCGAAATCTCATTTTTAAGCTTGACACCATTTTACAGTTTAAAAATGTTATTCACACCAGATATGTATTCAAATACAAATATTTAAAGAATGCTATGACACTAAGGCAAGGAGATCATGAGCTAGTCTATGCTACATAGCAAGATTCTGCCTTAAAAGAAAAATAATAAGACAAATATTTATTTCCTTTCAGTTTGTCATCTTACCAGGTCTTTCTCTCCCTGTGCCTTTTGACTCAGCAAATTTTTGTATCAAACTTTCAATTGTAGTATTAGCCATATTATTTATAAATTCTTCATGAACCTATTAAAAAAGAATAAAAAGTTTTCTTTCTTTTTTAACTAACATTCTTATTTAATTCAGAAAACTCTACAAAGCAATTTAAAAAGTTACACCAGATTTTTTTTAAACCTCCCATGTTATTTCCTAACTCTGTTGGCAGACTTATGGAAATCTTCTGCTTACCTCCTCCACTAAGACACTGCCTATAGGCAGTTTATTATTGCTACTTTTGATTATTTCATAAACAGAATTATGATAAATAAAACTTATAAAGACAGTATTTAAAATTTTAATAGCAAAGGAAAAGACCTCTTCTTATTACAATACACCCCAAATTATCATCAAAGACATTCTGAACACTACCACATTTAAATTTTCTAATTACTGAAGTTGTTTCTCTAACTTAAAGTAGCAAAACTTGAAAAAAGAAATACCCAAATTTGGTAATGTCCAATTAATTAAAAAGACTATACAGTTAATTCTTAGAAGTATACAACTATTTAAAATAAACAGGTGTTTAGTAAATACTATTTGTCTGTTATATAGCAATACTGATAAGTATAGCTATATAGTAACTATATAATTATATAGTACTTAAGTTATTTTAAAACAATTCATATGAGGCTAGAGAGATGGCTTAGTGGTTGCTCTTTCAGAGGACCCAAGTTCAATCCCCACCACCCACTGAAGAGGTTCATAGACACTAGCAGCTCCACTTCCAGCAGAATCTGACACCCCTGATACAAGCACATTCAGTCATGTGTACATATCCACACACAATTTAAAAACAATAAAAATAAATCTTAAAAAATAATAAATTGAAGCCGGGCATGTTGGCACACACCTTTAATCCCAGCACTTGGGAGGCAGAGGCAGTTGGATCACTGTGAGTTCGAGGCCAGCCTGGTCTACAAACCAAGTCTAGGACAGCCAAGGCTACACAGAGAAACCCTGTCTTGAAAAACCAAAAAACAAAAACAACAACAACAACAATAATAAATTGGGTGGTAGTGGTATATAGCTTTAATCCCAGAACTCAAGAGGCAGAGACAGGTGAATCTCTGAGTTTGAGGCCAGCCTGGTATAAAAAAACAAAAAACAAAACAACAACAAAATAATAATAACAACAACAACAATAATAAATTGTCAGCTCACACTGTTAACCCCAGCACTTAGGAGGTAGAGGCAGGAAGATCTCTGAGTTAGAGGCCAGCCTGGTCTACAGAATCAGTTTTAGGTCAGCCAGTACTATACAAAGAAGTGTCTCAAAAACTAAATACAAACAATAAAGGCAGGTATGGTGGCACACACCTTTCATCCCAGCACTCAGGAAGCAGAAGAAAGCAGATATCTGAGTTCGAGGCCAGCCTGGTCTACAAAGCGAGTCCAGGACAGCCAGAGCTGTTACACAGAGAAACCCTGTCTCAAAAAACTATAAATAAATAAATAATAGAAATAACCACAGCAGCAATGCTAATAATGAATTATCATACTTGGCGATCAATAAAAATACATATAAATACATAGTCCTCTCCTCATCTGAGATAATTCAGTATGATCATATGCTATATGATATGATGATTTCCAAACAATGTAATAAAAGACTTACTAAAGAGTTATAAACGAACATAAAATTTTCATAAACCACTTCAACATAAAGAAAAAATTTACCTGGCCTATCTGTAGATGAATTTCCTTTATAGCATTTGACAAGGATCCTATAATTTCCTTTATGTGAATAAGATGAGTTTCTTCAATATCTTGAAATTTCTGGGTTTGAAATATAAAAGTTTTGATTATGAAAATATATACAGATACATAAAATCATATACTCTGGAATCAAGACAAGTTTTACAAACCACTTCAATATAGGTACCTAAATTAAATTAGCACTATGTTTAAAATGCTTCTAGATAAATACATCTAATAAAGTTCAATTTTGTTATTCCATTTTCTTAGGCAAATATAAGGTTTTTTTCAAGTTAAACTTTATAATCAAAACTTTTTAAAATTAGTAGTTCCATAAGATAGCAATATTACAAAAACCAGAGGAAAGTTTCCAAAACTAAAGCCTGATGCTGGCAGGGCAAACCCTTACCATTTAACTCTAAAGTCTAAAATCTGGCCAGAGATTCTCAACAAGCCTGTCTAACTTTTGAAAAGCTAACAAAATTATAGAGTCTGTGAACAAAGAAACTTGGGACAGCATAAGTGATCTATCTCAGCAGTTCTCCATGGACGGTGGGAATGCACTGGATGGGGAGAAAGGGGTCACCCCAGAACATGGGTCTCCAGGATGCCTGGGGAGATGGGTAAGAGGGAATACTGTTAGGAAGGACTCTTCCCAGTGATAACATCTATAACCCAGAGAATGAACACCACTGCTAGCTTCTGCTGTGCAAAACTCATGATCAAAACCCCAGAGAAATACTTCACTTTGTTTAAACCCAGTATTTTCTAAACTTGCCCAACCTCACAACCTTAGAGTGTTTTCTCCTTCCCTAAAACACTAGTGTCAGTTCTACTGCACAGATTATCTTTTCCCTTTTTATCAAATTAAATCAATTCTAAAGAATAGGGTTCAGTGGGGGCTGGAGAGATGGCTCAGAGGTTAAGTTGAGAGCACTGGCTGCTCTTCCGGAGGTCCTGAGTTCAATTCCCAGCAACCACATGATGGCTCACAACCATCTATAACATGATCTGATGCCCTCTTCTGGCCTGTAGGTGTACATGCAGGCAGAGCACTGTATACAAAATAAATAAATCTCTGGGTGTGGTGGCACATGCCTCTAATCCCAGCACTCGGGAGGCAGAGGCAGGTGAATCTCTGTGAGTTCAAGGCCAGCCTGGACTACAAAGTGAGTCCAGGATAGCCAGGGATACACAGAGAAACCCTGTCTCCAAAAAAAAAAAAAAAAAAAAAAGTAAATAAGTAAATCTTTTTTAAAAGAATGGGCTTAAATTTCTAATTATTTTTCTCAAGTTAAGCTATCAAATTAAATTATCTCTCCTCACATTAATGTCCAAATTTATTCAGTACTGAGTTACTTGATCGGAATCATTAATACAGATTATCTACAGATTTGTGAATCAGTTAAAAATATATCAAAAGAGGCAAAACTATAATTTATGTGTGAACTATACTAACAGTTCCCAAACATCAATCAACCTTATTGATGAAGATGACGATAATAGAGTGATTCATCCTGACCACACTAATAAAATATCTATTTCAAGATCCCGAACTACCTTTAAGAACTGAGAAATGGCTCAGTGCTTAATGACACATACAGCTTTTGCAGAGGGCCCAATTTTAGTTGCCAGCACTAAAGTCAGATGACTCAGAATATCCTGTAATTCCAGCTCCAATGGATCTGAACCCTCTTCTCATGTCAGCAGCAGACATCCATGTACACTAAGAGGCACACGTAAATAAAAAGAAATCTTAAAAGAAGGAGAGATAACTGAGGAACATCCAATGGGAGGTTGATTCTTCTACATTCAAAATAGAAGAAATGGCCCAGGGGCTTGAGAGATGGCTCAGAACTACTTGAGAACGCTCTCTGAATAAGCACTGGCTCCTCTTGCCGTGGACCCAGGTTCAGTTCCCAGCACACAGATAGTGGTTCACAACCAGCCTAACGCCAGATCTGTTCCTCTTTCTGATCTCTGCAGCCACCCTGCACATGATACATATACATATATGGAGGCAAAACACATACATAAAATAAACACATCTAATAAAAAAAAATTTTAAAGAAATGGGCCTCAGGTTAAATGTCAGAAATGTACTAACAAAATATTTTCTCACAAACAAATACAACCAAATATAGTAAAGCTGACTCGTAATTAATTTCATATGGATGATTCCCTACTTCCAAGGAAAGTGTGTCTCCATTCCATGTTTTTTATGTGTATGAGTGTTTTGCCTGCATGACTATCTGTGCCTGCTGTGCCTGCAGAGGCCAGATGAGGGTGTCGGATGCCCTGGAACAGGAATTACAGATAGTTGTGAGCTGCCATGTGGTGCTGTGACTTGAACCCAGGTCTTCTGCAAAGCAGCCAGTGCTCTTAAAGCACTGAGCCATCTCTCCTGGTCCGAGTCAGAAGTATCTTGAAACATGAATCCACATTTAACTCAATGCATAATTCAGATACAATCTGAGATTGTGGAATTTTTCTTTGAAGATAGAAAAAGCACACTACTAACTAATGCTATTACTCAAAATTAGTAACTACTACTTCAGGGGATCTAAACCCTGTTCTGGCATGAGACACCCAAACATACATGGCACACACCCACTAAACATAGATTCATACATATACATAAATAAAAAAAAGTTTCAGAGAGACAGACAGACACCACAGCAATCTGTTTTAGTGGTATGTGGCTACCCTTACAGCTGGAAGGCTACTTTAAAAAATAAATCTTGGGGCTGGAGAGATGGCCCAGTAGATAAGAGCACTGTCTACTCTTCAAGAGGTCCTGAGTTCAATTCCCAGCAACCACATGGTGGCTCACAACCATCTATAATGTCATCTGATGCCCGCTTCTGGCATGCACGTGCCCATACATACATACACATAAAATAAATAAATTAATTAATTAAAAAAATAAATAGTAAGAAAAAAAACAAAAATAATACTAGGTAGTTGTAGGTGTGTGTGTGTGTGCGTGCACGCACGCAAGTACACACTACACAACTATCAGAAAGAGAAAGACACAAAAACGTAAGAGGAAAGATAGACACTAGCAAGGATTATTTAAATCAACGTAAACATATTCTTTTCACCAAGTAGTTTGTCTTTCATCTGTTCAAGTAAATTAATGTTCATTTACAAATGGCAGAGTAGCTGGGCATGGTGGCAGGCGGATCGCTGGGAGTTCAAGGCCAGCCTGGTCTACAAAGCGAGTCCAGGACAGCCAAGGTTACACAGAGAAATCCTGTCTCGAAAAACCCAAAAAACCAAAAATTAAAAAAAAAAAGGCAGCGTAAATAATTAAAATGCAATTTTGAAGAAAATGCAATGAGAGCAGAAAAAAGGTAAGGAAACGGAAGGATGAATGCTGAAAGGAACTTTTAAAATAACATTTCTTTCAAAGCTGTGTGAGTTGGCACACACCATTAATCCTAGGACTTGGGAGGCAGAGGCAAAGGGATTTCTATGAGTTCAATGGTCTATATGGTGAGTTCCCAGTGAGCCAGGGCTACATCGTGAAACTCTACTTCAGGGGAAGGGGAAAAAGTAACATCAAGATGAGGCAAGGTGGCAGCAGCTTGTAATTCCAACACCCAATAGACTGAGGCAAAATTACAAATTGGAGGCCAGCTTGGCCTACACAGACTCTAAAAGTCAAACACACAAACAGAACAGTGTATGTGTTTATAAAATTACAGGTCTGAGTTGAACCCTGGATCTCACAACGTGGAAGGAGATGTCCCACTCCATAAGAGTTGTTCTCTGCCCTACACACAAACATAAATTTCAGAAAATGTAGGGACAGCTGGAGAGATGGCTCAGCATTGGCTGATCTTCCAAAGGTTCTGAGTTCAATTCCCAGAAACCACATAATGGCTATAGTGAGATTTGATGCCCTCTCCTGGTATGTAGACATACATATAGACAGATTGTTTTTTACATAATAAATAAGTAGACCTTTTTTTGAAAAAATTAGGGAACGGAAAGATGGCTCAGTGGTTAAGAACACTGGCTGCTACTCCAGAGGACCCGTGTTCAATTCTCAGCACCCACATGGCTGCTCACAACTGTCTATAACTCCAGTCCCAGAGAGTTTGATGCCCTCTTTTGGCCTATGAAAATAAAACTCCCATAAAATATTTTTTTAATTTAAAAAATGTTAAGTAACATCAATACAATAAAGAAAAATACTGAACAGCAGGTTCTAATTTCTATTCTAGTTTAAATAATTAACTGAAAGTATTTTAATTAGTAGAAATGCAAAATTAAAAACCCAATGGTAACTGCTTTATAAATACATGATCTTTATGATTTAGAAGACAAAACAGCATTTGCTGCAGTCTGTAATAGCCTTCCTTGCAAAAGAAATTTCACCACTTTTAGAAAATCTCATTTAATACAACTAAAGCCTTCACCTTTCCCCCAGAACATAGTACTGGAACCTTCGGCAAACATTATCTATGGCTGTGCTGACATAGCAAGCCCCAGTTTTTTCTCTGGCTTTTACTTGGATTTCAGCTTCTCTTCCTCTATCAAGTTCTCAATGACCCCATACAAAACAAACATGGAGTCATCATGGCTTTGTAACTCACACTATTGTATTAAGGCTCAGCTTGTCATTTCTTACCCAAAATCTTTAGGGCCAGATATGTTTTAGAATTCAAGTTTTGTGGATTTTTAAAATAAATACATGTGGTACTATAAAATATGGCATATTTTATACTAGTACAATTGGGTGCTTACCAATCACACTAATGTACATTGAGTCTAAAGTAAAATCATAAACAGCTTCACACAGATTCAGGCCCAAGCTTTGCTGCCAAAGAGTTATAATAAAGGCTGGGCATGGTAGCGCACGCCTTTAATCCCAGCACTCGGGAGGTAGAGGCAGGCGGATCTCTGTGAGTTCCAGGCCAGCCTGGTCTACAAAGTGAGTCCAGGATGGCCAAGGCTACACACAGAGAAGCCCTGTCTCAACATGCCCCCCACACCCAAGTTGGACTTTCACAGCTTTGAGGACTCAAAACTATGACAATGGAACATAACAGCCAGCACTACGGCAGCCCCCACTGTCTCAGCCAGCATACTCTCTAACTGAACATCTGACTGCCTCCAGCCAACGCGAGAACCTCTCCTCCCCTGCTTCTCTTTATCCATGCACTTGACAAATTTGGGTTTTTGTTGTTTGGGGATTTTTTGTTTTTGTTTTTATTAGAGAAACTCCTTTAATCATGATATAGAGCTTCAAAGGGGGCTGACTGACTCTAAGACCCAGGTGATTAGACAGCAAGGGATGACAGGAGATGGCTGTCAGCCAAAACAGCCGCTTCCAGGAAAAGTGACCTGTGACACAGATGATCAAAAGCAGGTGTGGCTGGGAGGGTGAGGAGGGCAAGTTGCTGTCCCTTTCAAGTTGTAACAAATTACCCCTTCCTTCGTTAATTGGAATTACCTCAAGTAACTTTCTTAATCCTTTTTTTTTTCCTTCTTCTTTTGAGACAGTGGTTCTCCCTGTAGCCCTAGCTAGACAAGTCAAAATCTGAAAGTGATCTCATCTCCTTGAGAATTTCTCTCCCTCTCTAATCCCTGGTATTTCCACATTTGCAGCCTTCCTCCAAAAGGAACCACAAGCCCCTCATCCTTCTCACCTGACTTTCAAACTGACTACTCATCTCTTCTGGGGCTAGAATAATACACTGTCCACAAAACTGCCAGAACTAACTTAAAATACAGATCCAATCATGTTACAACAAAATGTAGGTGGCTACCAGGCTGCCAGCTGCTCTTAGGAGAACAACTAATCCCTAGCCTATTCTAGTCTTCACCCATTTTTTAAAAAACCATTTATTTATTTATTATGTATACAGTGTT
Source organism: Acomys russatus (assembly GCF_903995435.1). Taxonomy (NCBI): domain Eukaryota; kingdom Metazoa; phylum Chordata; class Mammalia; order Rodentia; family Muridae; genus Acomys; species Acomys russatus. Next base: position 19,799,110 of record NC_067166.1, read on the forward strand.
GTGTCTGCATGCCAGAAGAGGGCACCATAGCTCATTATAGATGGCTGTGAGCCACCATGTGGTTGCTGGGAATTGAATTCAGGACCTCTGGAAGAACAGTCAGTGTTCTTAACCTCTGAGCATCTCTCCAAGCCTCTTCCCTCACTTTTTTTTAAACCCCATTTCTTTTTAACTATTTCCTTTTCCTTTTTCTCAGTTTTATGCTATACTTTCAGAATATAGAATCCATCTATTTTATACTTCTGGACTTTTATGCTCATGGCCCCAAAGCCTAGGATACTTCTATGCTACTATTCTACTTGTTTTTTTCAAGTCTCAGTTTTACATCTCTATTTTTAATGTTTAACATTTATTCATTTCATTGGGGGAAGGGTGTACCATGGCTCACGTGCAGGACAGAGGATAACTTGCAGGAACAGATCTCTCCCTTTACCAAATAGGCTCTGGGGACTGAACTCCAGATGTTAGGCAGTAAGTACCTTTACTTGCCAGCCCCAGGCATCAGATCACAGTATTCATGGTTGTGAGCCACCATGTGGTTGCTGGGAACTGAACTCAGGACCTCTGGAAGAGCAGTCAGTGCTCTTAACCTCTGAGCCATCTCTCCAGCCCCTCAAGCCTCAGTTTTAAATGTCACTTCTCTCAAATAAGTCTCCCAATTATGCCACTCTTACAGTGCTATCTCCTGGAAGCCTAGTCCTTCCCTTCACAACATTTACTAAAATGTGTTCATTTATAAGCATGTATTTCATGGCTGCCCCCATCCTCTGTATTGTCAACCGAATACACCTGCATCTAGCACAGTGCATTTGGCATAATAGGTAAACATGGGTGTGAGTGCCTGCACGCATGCAAGTACATAAACCTTTTGGTTTCTGAGGTGTAAGAACTAGGAATCAAAGTTTCAGAATTACCAAGACTTCTTTCATATCTAGTATATGCCCACCAAAAGAAAGAAACTGTTTTACCTGCTGAGAAAATAAGACTAAATGAAGTACCCAGTTCTTGTCCTCACTTACACGTGGAAAAGACACAGCACAGAAAGGAGTGGAGGAGCTAGTGTACCTCATCATGGTCTCAGATAGGATGACTAAAATGTTCCAAAAAGTCCCACCATTAGCCTCATGCCAGGAGATGCAGCACACCGTAAGAAACATGCAGCATGATATGGTAAGCCACTGTGATCTGCTGGGTCCTCTGCTAGCTACTAGATTAAACTAAGTCCCTGGTGTTTTAAATGGTGCTAGGTGCTAAGACTACCCCAAGACATGAGTTGAGAGTAGAAATGTTACTAGGTAGGATTCATAAAGTGCATCTACCTTTAAAAAGGCCTTCAACTAGGACTGAAAAGAACACCAAATTGCATATAATTTATCTAAAGTTAAAAGAACACAAATGTTTCCTGTCTACGTCCATTCACTAAAATTTAAGTCCTTTGAGAACAAGGCTTTTTCATTATTTTGTTTTCGGTTATATCTTCAGTACTGAATATCTTCCAGTAGTCTTCTTACACAGAAAATAAAATCAAGATTCGAGCCTGACAGGCAGCACTGTCTTCACCATCTACCAAAGCCTTTATTTTCCTCACGTATCTTTAAACAGCTCTTCTTACTAAACTGAATAAGCTTTTATAGTACTGTCATAGTCTGAGAATGAAATGTCCATCATAGGCTCATGTCTTTTAACACTTGGTCCCCAGCTGGTTAAACTATTCTGGGAGATCATGGAATCCTTTAGACAAATGTGCCTAGCTGGTAGATGTAGAAGACAGGGCCAGGTTTTGAGGAGTCTAGGCTGGCTCACTTCCAGACCAAACTTTTGCTTCCAGATCCACTAAGATATAAGAAAGTAGCCTCATATTCTCTGTCTTCTTCTATCACGACAGACTAAACCACAAGCCAAGGTACAGGCAGCTCTCTCTCAGGTGTTCGGTCACAGTGTGTGAAAAGTAACTGGTATACAAGCATTAGCACTCTGGCATGCTGGCCTTACATCTCCCAAACAAGATGCCAATATAAATGACTACTACACTGAAATGCTTTTTAACACCAAGAAAATTAAACAGAAACATTCTATTATTTAATCAATGTACACAAATATAAGCATCCCGTCTTAAATTTAAAGCCTTAAAAATACCAACCTGATAGCCAGGTGTGGTGTGGCGCACGCCTTTAATCCCAGCACTCCGGAGGCAGAGGAAGGCAGATTGCTCTGAGTTTGAGACCAGCCTGGTCCACAAAGCAAGTCCAAAACAGCCAAAGCTACACAAAGAAACCCTGTCTCAAAAATAAGAAGAAATTACCAACCTGAGCCGTTTCTGTCATCTTTTGTTCAAAATCAGCTTTTGTTAATGCATATTTTTCCACATAGAGTTTATAAGCATCTGTAGCTTTCTTAGATTTAACAGCTGCCTGTAACAAAACAAAATCATTTCTTAAAAGATGTATTTGTTTTAATTTTATGGGTATTGAGTGTTTGCCTTCATGTATGTGTTTGCAAACAGCATGCATGCCTAGTGCCCTTGGAAGGCATATGAAGACACCAGATCTCCTAAAACCAGAGTTACAGATGGCTGTGAGCTACAATATGAGTGCTAGGAATCAGACCTGGGTCCTCTGCAAGACCACCTGGTACTCTTAACTGCGGAGGCATCTTTTTATCCCACCACACAAAAGCATATTAAACTAAGGTTAACCATCTTTCTTTCTTAATGTAAGGTAATATGAAGTAACAAAGGGTTTGGTTTGATAAACAACAAACTTTAATCCTTTAGTGCTTGCCTTAATGATTTTTCTTTTTTTTTTTTTTTTATAGGTAGACAATAACTCAAGAATTAAACATGGCTGGGCATGGTGGAATATACCTGTGATCCCAGCACTAAGTAAGGCAGAGGCAGGCAGATCTCTAGTAATTTCAAGGACAGCCAGGTTAGCCAAAACAAAAACAAGCAAAACAAAAAATTAAACATGGACTCTTTTTTCAGTCTAATGGAATATAATTCAAAAGTTTCAAACATGTGGGGCTGGAGAAATGGCTCAGAGGTTAAAAACACTGCTTGCTCTTCCAGAGGTCCTGAGTTTAATTCCCAGCAACCAGATGGTGGCTTACAACCCTCTATGTGATCTGGTGCCCTCTTCTGGCCTACAGGTGTACATACAGGCACAACACTGTACATGTAATAAATAAACCTTAAAAAAAAAAAAAAAAAAAAAAAACGGTTCAAACACTTTATAACTCAGAACAATATTGTATAATCCTAAGCAATAGCTTTGAGAAACTGTAAAGAAACAATGCAAAAGGTACAACAATCAGAAGGCACCCGACACATTTTTCTGTAATTCTGGGTCTTTCTTTTCTCTCATTAATGCACATATATTCCATTTAATGTTTGATTGAAGTCTATAAACCAAACTCAAAATTAAAAAGATTGGTTTACCGTAATAGTTCTCAGTTTCTAAAATGTTCCAGTAAACCAATAAATGTTTTAATTTTTATCTATTTTCAAGATCTCTTTTATAAAAATACAATGGTAATAATATAGTTTTATTTTATCAGTTACTTAATGAAAATACTAAATATAATAAAAGAAGAATATAAAGTTATATAGGACATCTCTTCCTCAAGGACTCTGTAAATAACCGACACATGAGTAGAAATCAGAAAGTAGTAACATCACAGAACTCAATATAAACCTTGGGTGAAACATATTCTGGGAAAAATATATCCTAAGTAGCTCTGTACTGGGGTAGACACACAGCTGCAGTCTTCACTGCTGTAGACATTGGTATGTAGGCAACAAGAGCACCAGGCCAAGGTGGGGAGTAGCAGGCCAGGCTTTGGGGTGGAGGAAAAAGAAGAAATCCCTACTGTCTAAAGGTTGATGAATTTGACTAAGATGAGCTACAGAACAAGAAGTCAAAGATAAAGGACAAGGTATTGGATGTCAATACAGAAACAGCTCTATAGTCTTGATCATCAGACGATCTGGTTTTTATTATTTAAAAGTATGTGTAGCTGCGTATGTCTGCAGGTGAGTCTATGAACAAGAGTGCAGATGCGTGTAGAGAAAAGGGGCATAAGGTTTCCTAACGCTGGAATTCACAGATCACAATAATCTGATGAGATCACAACAGATGGTTATGAACTACCTAATATGGGTGCTGGGAACTGAACCTGGGTCCTCTGGAAGAGTAGCAAACGCTCTTGACCTTTATCCCACTGAGCCACCTCTCCAACCCCTCACAGACTTTCTTTCCTTCTTTTTTTGCAATGCTAGAGAGTCAAATAAAGGACTTTACAAATCCTAGGCAAACCAAGTAAAACCTCCAGTGCTAGGAATAGATTGTATCTTGCTGAGTCATCGGCAAAAAGAGGCCCCAGGGAAATCCCCAAACATGGCAGGTATTGCCAAGGCTATTGGTTGCTCTCCATAATCTGATGTACGGCCCTATTGTTGAAGACAACACTTACTTGTATCGCTGAACTCAGAGTAGCAGAGCTAGTATCCAACTAGAAACTCCACCTGTATTGACTAGTGTTCATGGTACTAGAAGGCTCTCTGTATGCTTCCAAGGGAGAAAGTTATCATTAATATCACCCAGCTACAAACCTTGAGACATCCAATAGAGAGACCTACTGACAGATATACTTATGTATTAGTGGCAGAAATGTTAGTTAAGTAACTAACCACTTTCTGTTTCGATTTAAGACGCAATCCATGAGATGGAATTCACACCTGACACTGTTAAAGTAGCCAAGAATCTGAGAATAGGCAGGTCATAGGCCTAGGAGAAAATCTAGTGTTATTACTCTACTAAAGGAACATAGCAATAAAATGACACTGTTTTAAGGTTTCTATTGCTATGAAGAGACACCATGACCACAACAACTTTTTTTTTTTTTTTAAGATTTACTTATTTGCTATATATACAGTGCTGAGCCACCATGTGGTGGCTTTGGAAGAGCAGTCAGTGCTCTTAACCTCTGAGTCATCTCTCCAGCCCCTCACAACAACTCTTATAAAGAAAAATACTTAATTGGGGCTGACTAACAGTTTAAAGAGGTTTAGTCTATTATCATGGAGGCAAGAAGCATGGCAGCGTGCAGGCAGACGTGGTGCTGGAGAACAAGCTGAGAGTTCTACATCTTGATCCACAGGCAGCAGGAGACTGTGGGCCACACTGTGCATAGTTTGAGCATATGAAACCTCAAAGCCAGCCAGTGACACATTTCCTCTAACAAGGCCCCATCTACTCCAACAAGGCCACACCTCCTAATAGTGCCAATCCCTACAGGCCAAGCATGCAAACACCTAAGTTGATAAGGGCCATTTCTATTAAGCCACCACAGACTCCTAATGGCATATTGCTATACCCATACATCAACCCACATCAAAGAAGCTTCTTGAAGGGCTGGAGAGATGGCTCAGCAGTTAAAAGCACTGGCTGCTCTTCCAGAGGTCCGAAGTTCAATTCCCAGCAACCACATGGTGGCTCACAACCATCTGTAATGTGATCTAATACCCTCTTCTGGCCCGCAGGTATACATGCAGGCAGAGCACTGTATACATAAAAAATAAAGTGAGAGAGGGCTGGAGAGATGGCTCAGTAGTTAAGAGCACTGTCTGCTCCTCCAGAGGTCCCGAGTTCAATTCCCAGCAACCACATGGTGGCTCACAACCATCTATAATGTAATCTGATGCCCGCTTCTGGCCTGCGGGTGTATATGCAGGCAGAGCACTGTACACATAATAATAGATAAATTAAAAAGAGAGAAAGAGAAAGAGAGAAAGAGAGGGGGTGGGAGGAGAAAAGAAGAAAAAAAAGCTTCCTGAAGTGATGGGAACACAGACCAACAACTGGACAACATGCAGAGTGTGAGAGACTTTCGAGCACTAAGTCCTGAATGAGATATCGTCATTAAAACTCTCCCCTGAAGGGCTGGAAATCTATGTGGAAGAAATGGAAAGACTGTAAGAGCCAGAAGTGATGGATGACTTCAATGTCTTCAAGATACAACAGGACTGATGCACATATGAAATTAGACAGTGGCAGCAAGCACAAAACCTGCGTAAGTTCAGGCCCGATGGGGTCCCAAAATCAAAAAGGGGAAGTGGACACCAGTCACACCTCTAACCAAGAACTACTTGTAATTGATAATCTGTTAGCAAAGGGGGGGAAAAATCAGTTTTCTCCAATGAGGTGCTACTGAATATTACCAAACACATTCCAAAGCAGGCTGCATGCCGAACACAAAACAAATTCCCTGTTTTGTTTTTGTGAGCTCTTGTTTCACTTGGGCTTTTTTTGTCATCTTACTGGTCTTTTGTTTGTTTGTTTGTTTTTGTTTTTTAAGAGAAAAAGAATATAAGGTTGTGTGGGCAGGGAGATGGGGAAGATCTGGGAGGAGATGGGGAAGATCTGGGAGGAGATGGGGAGGAGAAATATGATCAAAATATATGAAAAATAACTTAAAATTAAATTAAAACAAATTAAGAAAACACAAAAAAATGCTAGGCAAGTGCTCTATCACTGAGGCACATACCTAGCCATAGTTTTTCCTTTTCACGTGTTCTATACAAAAATCATGCTCCTTTCTCCCTACAAATCACCACTCTATCCTCTCTCTAGTCTCCGGATCTATCTATACTATTTAATAGTATATTTTAGCTCTCCAAGAAATGGGAAGCTTCTTGAAGACAGAAGGGAATTCATGTATTTAGCTTTAAACCACATAACAGAATAGCAAGAGGCTATGAACCAAAACATTTATTAACTACTCAATACAAATTATACAATAGTACAACAGTCCATCACAAAATATAATTAAACAAATCATTCATTAAGGCAATAATCTATTCTAAAGCTTATCTAAAACAAACTTGCAAATTTGTTTTTTATTATATTAAGGAACTAGGAAATTAAAATAATTTTCCAAGTAAATATATGCCAGTAAAGACAATGTAATAACAGCCTCTCACGATACTGATAACACTAGTAGTAATAAAGTTAACTGTTTGGAGGAACGTTACTTGACACAGAAGATCTGTGTCTCAATATTAGATGTACATCAGATGAGCACTTCAGAGATGGAAGGATGCTCCTGGAGCATCATTTCCTGCTCCTCAAATAGTTTCTAGAATTCTAAAAAGTTTTACTACTCAGGTCTTTACTTAGAAGGTATAATACTAACTTGGTGAGGGCTGGCTCAGGTAATAGTTTTGCTCAGTGCATGTGAAACCTGGGATTCAATCCCCAGCACTGCACACTGCACACTGGTGTGGTGGTTCAGAACTGTCCTCAGGAAGCAGAGGAAGGAAGACCAAGCGTTCACGATGATCCTTGACTACATAAGAGGAACAAGGCGTTTTGAGGCTAGCTTGAGCTACCATGCAGCTGTTTAGTCATGCAAGCAAGTTTGCACAAGAAACAAAGCATCATCATAAATGTCAAGTTACCAACAGCAATTAGACAATCATCTGTGATTTCAGAGATTTGAGGAGAAAATAAAAATGGCTCCTAGCTTTTCACATTTTCTTTTTCTCTGATCCTTAAGTCTACATGTATTTAGTTAGTGGGTTTAATTTCAGACTGGAGACTATAAATGAAGAAATTCATCTTCAATTCTGACTTCAGTCTAAATGACTAATTCTCCAAGCAGTAGTCGCATACTATTCTCTGGATTCTTTTTTCATTCCTTTAGAAATTTATGTTATGTTATGTTATGTTATGTTATGTTATGTTATGTTATGTTATAGAATATTAAATGAGGATAAGTTTACTTCTCTGTAATATATTCTGGGACTCTTAACACAAGCTAAGCAATCCAGACCTAAAACCTGAAACAAACATGATATCACAGTAGAAAAATCCAGTGGGGCTTCAGATACAAAATAATAACTAAAATATTATCTTTAATACATATGCATAAACTATAAACCAAAACAATTTAATTTGCATAAATAGGTGTAAATACTCCACACCCAGTCAGGCATACTGGCGGATGGTATTAATCCCAGCAGTGGGAGGAATATGCAAGTGGATCTCTTAAGTTCAAGGCCAGCCTGGTCTACATAGTGAGCTCTAAGTCAGCCAGAGCTACAAAGTAAAACTGTCTCAAAATAATATTAATATTATTAATAATAATTCATAAATATCCCAAATCTGGAAAAGAGCCAGTAATTCAAGAAAAATTCAGGTCCCATGCATTTTGGTTAAAACATTTAATATTCAAAGTATCCTATCTTCTAAATTTCTTCTTTAACTATAACTTTTAACTCTGTTGCCTTAAAAAAAAAAAAATTTAGTATTTTTTTCATTCCCAGGTTTCCAAATTAGCTCGCTCTATGCAGTAAGTCTTCATTCCGTCGCGCCTTCATTAACTCCTTAATTCTCCCTAGGGTGATTTATCTTCACTTCTTTCTTTGCACAACCTAAGACAAACATTTATTTTTGTTGATGCTTTTCAAATTTAAATTGCATCCGAGAATTCTTATTCCAATTAGTAAATGCATTAGTGACCTGTCTCAATATTAGATCTATTAACTGTGTTCTAGAATTTTACTTGTTTGCTCATTCCAAATGGGAGGTGTTCAGGTTTTCCCTCTTCTTTCCATCCCTCAGCATGCAAGTGAAGAGCGGCTCTTAAGACACACGTGAGCAGAGCACCCTCCACACGTGTCATGCTTTGACACTCACACCCAGCCACCTAGTTCTCAGGTTATCTACTGCCAGCTCTCCAAGAGATAGCTTAGCCTATGGTTTTTAACGACAGTTTAAACTACTTCCCTGTTAGAATGTTAGGGACAAGGGCAAAAGAGCCACGAACCGGTTCTACAGACTGACTCTGCGCCAGAATTGTGTACCTATAGTTTGTCTCTAAGACTCCACTCTCCCACAGTCTTAGGATTTACACAGCTTTCAGCAGTGAGCCAGGTTCTTAACGCCTCATCATAAGGGGGGAATTTCTGTTCCCCCTGTCACGTAAGAGTCAAATTTTAAGCTTCTGACCCCCAAAAACAATACTCTTCCTCTGGATTCTATCAAATTTGGCTTTTCTGTTTATATTTTATTTATAATTGCTGTGTCTGGAACAGAAAGTTTTCAGACTATAAATTTAATTGTACCTCATCTTTTTCTTGCCTCCCAATTTTCATTTATAATATAAACTATAAAAGAGCTTATTACTCCAAATCCTATCAACTTTTTTTCCTCATCTAACTTCTACCCAAAAGTATGCATTTGTTTTTCACACTAGATATGTTAAGTATTTTACAAAGATTTCAAAATTATTTCTACATGAGATATGCATCAAATAAATGAATCGCTGAAGTGCTTTAAGAGGAAAAAAGCCAGGGTGGTGATAGCTATGCCCATCTTTAATGCTAGCAATCAGAGAGGCAACCATCCTTGAGTTTGAGGAAAGCAGGGTCTACATAGTTCTTACTTTGAATTAAAACAGAATAGGGGAAAAGATTATGGTCCACTACACTGCAACATAAATTTGGTCAGTCAGCAACAACATATACTTAAAGCTTGTCTTTGGTTAACTATGTTTTCCTAATACACTAAATTACTTCATCAATTGTCTTACTATGAAAGTAACCAGGGATGGAGAGAGAGCGCAGTAAAGTTCATGCCATGGAAGCATCTATATAAAAGCCAGGCACGGTGATGTGCTTCTGTATTCCTGGTAATGAAGAAAGTAGAGACTTTTGGATTGCGGGACTCAATGGCCTCTAATCAATCTAGCTCAGTTATTTACAGTTCAGTAAGAGTCAACCCTGCCTCAAAATATAAGGGAAACTGACAGAAGAGGACAGAGTGATCTCTGGTCACCACATGTGCATGCATGTGCTCTACATACACCATACACATATAAACACATACAAAAAAGAAAGTACTTTGGAAGTATAAAAATATTTTTATTATAATTACCTTTTCTATTTCTCTTTGTGTTGCTCCCTCTTTTTTCAGACGTTCCTGTTCCACACACTTGGCATTGTAATTTTCCTTAGACTTCTGGAGGGCCTGCGTTATGTTCTGAATGGCTTGGACGGCTTCCAGAGTCCCAGCAACTTCTTCTTTAGTCTGTTTGATAAGAAATGGTTCAATAAAATGAGCTGTAAAGCACTCAGCATGTGACCTCTCAATTCTTTAACAAGTAAATAATTACCTTTTTATGAGATTTTACTTGCTCCTCTCCATACTTCTGAACTTCTTTTATCAATTCTTGTAATTTTCTAACAAGATCCAAATGACAATTTGCTAATTTTTCTGTAGACGTTTTGAACACATCCCACACTGGTGCAAATGTCCTAAGGAAAAAGCACAATATGGGGATTAATTTACTAAAAAAAGTAGTAACTGGTTTAAAAAAAAAAAGAAAGTAAAGTTTAAGGTTCTAAACTGAACCCAACACAATCAATAATGCTATACTCAGTAATTTTCTCTAGGTAAAAGATGAAATTAAGATAATGAAATGTGGTGGCCACTCCTTTAATCCCAGCACTCAGAGGCAGAAGCAGGCGGATCACTGTGAGTTAGAGGCCAGCCTGGTCTACAAAGCGAGTCTAGGACAGCCAAGGCTACACAGAGAAACCTTGTCTCAAAAACCAATTAAAAAAAAAAAAAAGAAAGAGAGAAATGACCTCTTGATTATGTTTGTCCTTGGTTATGACCCATACCTATTGTGTGTTTGTCCTTGATTGTTTAAAGTGTCTTTGAGGGGCTGAAGAGATGGCTCAGGGGTTAAGAGGACTGTCTACTCTTCCAAGAGGTCCTGAGTTCAATTCCCAGCAACCACATGGTGGCTCACAACCATCTATAATGTAATTTACTGTTGCCCCCTTCTGGTGTGAAGGTGTACATGCAGATACAACACTCACAGATAAAATAAATAAATAAATCTTTAGAAATAAATAAATAAATAAATAAATAGTTTTTAAACCACTGGGACACAAAACTTGGTAAATTTTATGTCACAGATCTTCATAGCTCTTGCCATTAATTGTATTTGGACACATCACAAGCCTTTTTATGATCACATAGTGTTAAAAGTTCACTTGTCAAACTTTCTAACTACTAGCTTCCCATTAAAGAAGCTTTATCAAAAGTTTCTCTGAGCTGGGTGTGGTGGCGCACACATGATCCCAACACCTGGGAGGCAGAGGCAGGTGGATCTCTGTGAGTTCGAGGCCAGCCTGGTCTACAAAGTAAGTCCAGGACAGCCAAGACTATACAAAGAAACCCTGTCTCCAAAAACAAAAACAAAAACAAAACAAATTCTCTAGAGTTGGAGACATAGCTCAATGACTCAGTACTTGTCTCACATGTAAGAGACCCTGGGTTTGATTCCCAACACCATAATTATAAAGGTAACAACAATAAAACCTTCTCTTTTGAATTTAAATACGCAAAATCAATTATACATGTGATTTCTTTGTGCCTTCAACAACTAAACACAAATTATTCAACCGCAGTAATCTGAAACCTTTATCAGAGCTTTGTAACTAGGCCTGTGTACTTAAACGATATACTAGCAGGTTCCCCTTTTTGACAGTGTATGGAATATGTGACATATTTCCCTCCTTTTTCTCAAATAGTAAAGACTTAAAATGTTCAGCAGTCTCAGATACATCTAAGGACTTCTATAATTACCATTCCCTTGGATAGCAATAAAATTTCTTTCCGGGCTAGAGAGATGGCTCAGAGGTTAAGAGCACTGTCTGCTCTTCCAAAGGTCCTGAGTTCAATTTCCAGCAACCACATGGTGGCTCACAGCCATCTATAATGAGATCTGGTGCCCTCTTCAGGTGTGCAGGTATACATGCAGGCAGAACACTGTATACATAATAAATAAATAAATCTTTTTTTAAAAATTCTTTCCTGTTTTTTTTTTTTTCCTTTTTCTTTTTTTTTTTTTTTTTTAATTTTTCAAGACAGGGTTCCTCTACATGTAGCCCTGGCTGCCCTGGAGTCACTCTGTAGACCAGGCTGGGCTCAAACTCACAGACATCCACCTGCCTCTGCCAACACCGTCCAGCTAGCAATAAAACCTTTATTGGTTATTTTAAACCAGGCTGGCCAGTGTAGAATTTTCTAAGGGTATTTAATACTGTGCTCAAATATTTGCTTTAAAAGTGGCCACAATAGAGCCGGGTGTGGTGACACACACCTTTAATCCCAGCACTCGGGAGGCAGAAACAGGCAGATCGCTGTGAGTTCGAGGCCATCCTGGTCTACAAAGTGAGTCCAGGACAGCCAAGGCTACACAGAAAAACCCTGTCTCAAAAAAAAAAAAACAAAACAAAAAAAAACAAACAAAACTAAACAACAACAAAATGTATCCACAATAAAGCTGCTAACAGAAAAAAACAAATAGCAGCCCAGTGTGGTGGCACATGCCTTTAATACCAGCACTCTGAGAGAAAGAAGCAGGTGGATCTTTGTGAGTTTCAAAGCCAACCTTGTCTACAAACGGAGTTCCAGGACACCCAGGGCTCTGTTACACAGAGAAATCTGTCTGGGGATTGGGAGGAATACAGTCATTTATTCTAACATATACTCTTTGCCAATTGCTATAATTCCTAACCAGAAAAAAAGTTAGCTGGGAACAATCAAAGAAGTTAAATTCCTTAGACCATGATTGTTCTGAGAAAAAAGATACCTGAAAACATGGGCTTCACTTCCTGTGAGCCTGAGCTTCACAAGGAAGCTAAGATAGTCTACCATTCACTACCAATGGATTCTTTACACCAAAACAGGGATAAAATGTGTAAGATTTCTCTAAAAATAGGGCTCTTGAGGCCAACAAGATGGCTTGGAAGGTAAAGGTGCTTGGTGTGTAAGCCCAACAGTCTGGGTTCCGTCCTTGGAATCCATGTAAAGGTATAAGAGAACTCAGTCCACAAAGGTGCCCTCTGCCCTACCTTCCCACCCACTTGCATGAAAGAACTGTATGTTCATTTATGTATATGGGTGCACCTGCATGCATGCATGCATACCATGTATGGGTGACTTGTGCACAAGGAGGCCAAAAAGGCACTGAACCCCTGGAACTAGAGTCACAGAAGGTTGTGAGTCACAATGTGGGGGCTAAGAATTAGCAGCAAAAGCTTTAATCACTGAGCCATCTCTCTGGTTCCACAAATTCAAAAACACACATATATTTTAAATTTTATTTTAAACTTCATTATAAAAAATTTTCAAATTAAAGGGAAAAATCATCATACACAAAATTAAGCAGAACCAAAGAACTCGGTGAAATCTCTATACAGTTGAGAGTAGCTACTTAGAATGGGAGCTGTGAAGCTTCACATTGGATTTTATACTTTCACTACTGAATATATTTTTATGTACTTATCATCTACCATTAAAACAAAAATAAATAAATAAATAAATTCATGACAGTTAAAGCTAACACAAAAACAAAAATAAAAACACTAGCTGTGGAGGTGCACCCCTTTAATCCCAGCACTCTGGGAGGCAGAGGCAGGTGGATCTCGTGAGTTCGAGGCCAGCCTGATCTACAAATTGAGTCTAGAACAGCCAGAGTGGTTACACAGAGAAATTCTGTCTCAAAAACACCTAAAAAAAAATTAAAAAGTAAAATAATAATAATAATAATAAATTAGCTTTATGTCCTCTTTAATAACTCATTTTCAGTGTTTGCATTTGGCCCTGTGTCATCCCCTAAAGGTTAGCTTTTCTTGTCTTCTTTTCCACATGTTATTGTGTTCACACATGTACATTTGATAGCACAACTTTTTTTCTGGGCAAGTAATATACATCATATTAATAGACAAACTGAGAAATTCAAACTATACCTAAATGCAACTGAACACATAGAAAATTAAACTTCTCGAAAAAATACACGAAATATACAAAAACAGTATCTAAAATCTCTATGCTCAGAGCCAGGCGTGGTGGCCCACGCCTTTAACCCCGGCACTCAGGAGGCAGAGGCAGGCGGATCGCTGTGAGTTCGAGGCCAGCCTGGTCTACAAAGTGAGTCCAGGACAGCCAAGGCTACACAGAGAAACCCTGTCTCGAAAAACCAAAAACAACAACAACAAAATCTCTATGCTCTTAAGAGATGAACAAAAACATAATAATGGGAGGCTGGAAAGATGGCTCCCTAGTTTTAAGCATTTGTTGTTCTACCAAAGACCTGGAAGCAACCAGCACCCACTGTCCTAACTGCAGTTCCAGGAGATCCAACGCTCTCTTCTGACCTTCATGGACAACAGGCAAGCACATGACATACATATATGCATGCAGGGAAAAATACACTCATTCACATAAAATTAAGTAAGACACCAGGTGGTAGTAGCACAAGCCTTTAACCCCAGCACTTCGGAGGCAGAGGCAGGTGGATATATGAGTTCTAGGCTAGCCTGGTCTACAAAGCAAGTTCAGGATATCCAAGGCTAATACAGAGAGACCTGTCTCAAAAAAACAAAAGAAAAAGATAATAAAATTAACCATTCCTTCTGGATTTGATATAGCTTATATTATGAAATTATTTTTCCACAGGTGTTATACCTGTATGTTTTCACTGCAAGTAAAGTCTTATTTTCATTTTATAAAGAACATAAAAATTTCAAAAGAAGATACAGTAAGTCTATTAAACAACAGAAGAAATTTTTAAATGTTTTTAATCATTTAAATGAAGTTCATCTTCTAGGTGAATTGATGCTGCTGTTGCTGCTGTTTTAATTTTAAGACATGGTCTCACTGTGTAGTCTAGGCTGGCCTACCGCTTGCCATCTTCCTGTCTTAGCCTCCTTAGTGTTAGGATCACAGGTCACACTACCCTTGGTAAGTTAAGTGAGTTTTCAAAGATCACTGCAAAAGTACAACCAACTATAATTGGACTTCCAAAAACTAGAATAATACTTTACATGTATGTAACTGCAATCTTAAAAACTTAACAATATTAAATGATTACATTGAAGAAATAAGTTTCATGAGGCCTTAATTCTAGACAAAGAATTACAGACAAGTAAGAGATGCTGAGAGTATGAGAAACTCTTTCCCATGGAAGAGCTCCTCAATTGGTTATCCAATAACAAATGGTCAGCCTTGAAATAACATAAAATATTGTAAGTACTGAGGAGGTTGTATTTATATATTTATATACACATGAACATATAAATATCTGCAATGACAATTAAGGAACCAGAGGCTACAAATTTGAGAGAGCGTAAATGGGTATAGATGAGAAGGAGGAAGGAGGAAAGAGAAGGAAGAAAATAAACTGATTGTATTTTAATTTCAACCTTTTGTTTGTTTTTCGAGACACTCTGTGTAGCCGTGGCTGTCCTGAACTCACTTTGTAGACCAGGCTGGCCTCAAACTCACAGAGATCCGCCTGCCCCTGCCTCCTCGAGTGCTGGGAATAAAGGCGTGCGCCACCACCAACCCCCAGCTCAATTTTTTTTTAAAAAAAGAAAGAAAAGAAAAACATTTCATTACCTTTGTTCTGACTGACTGAGTAACTTCAATGCCATTTTTCTACCAGGAATACATTGACATAAAATAAACATTTTAAGTAAGTTCATAATACAGACAGTCACATGCTCATAGAGACGTTTTTTTCAATGACTATTCATTTGTGCAACAACAGATATCAATGGCACCACAACCTTATCACTGAGTGTTCTCATAGCTGTTTTAGATTGTGTAAATACACTGTTATATACAAATGGGAAATTGTCTAACACACTTCTAAAATGTATAACCACTAGGAGATATATCACTGAATATCAATATACTTACAAACTATCAGATTCTTAACAGAAACTGAATAGTCTCAAGAACTTTGTCTAGATAAACATTTGAAAAACAGCCAGAAATTAACTCACCCAAGTTGTGAATAATTGCTTGCAGATTTTGCTAGTTTTGTCATTGATCTGGAATATGCCTCTTCTATTGTAGCTCTGTTAAATCAAATTGCTGTATTATAATATCTACTGTTTAGTGATCCAAACATAGCAAAGTTACAAAAATTTAATTAATGTCCCCAGAAAAGCTCCTCTGTTAAAGGTTTGGTCTCCAGTTGGTTAACCCAATCACTGAAAAGGCATGAGGTCATGAGGCCTCTACACTAAGTAATGGACTAATCCTTTGGTGGATTCGTATCTGTTTACATTACTGGGAGGTGGTGAAATAAAGTGGTGGGACCTACTTGGAGGATATCCTGGGAAGATAAACCTGGCTCACAGCGCTCTTTCTTTGCCTGGATCTGAGCTTCTGGCAGTCATGAGGTAAGCAGCCCCTGCTAGACTCTCACTGGTTAGCCTTGCCTCAGGCTCAAAGCAATACAAACGACCCACCAGGGGTTACCACCTCTGAAAGAGTGAGCCAAATAAATCTTTCCTTTTTTAATGTTGCTTTTTCAAGTATTTTGTCACAGCAATGACAAGTATGAATAGCAAGTCTACATATAGTATATACTTGCCCTACACATACATCTATGATAAAATTTTAATTTATAAGTTAGGCACACCAAGAAATTTATAATAACTAATAAAATAATTACTGTAACAACAACAAAACCATTAAGTCCAAGAATGGTGACACATACCTATAATCCCTGCACTGGGGAGGCTGAGGCAGAAAAATCACAAATTCAAGACGAGTACACAGTTGAGTTTACTAATCCCAGCCTGAGCTACAGGATAAGCCCCTGTACTTAAGTGTACTCAACAGGGTTTTATTGTTGTCCTATATTGTGATACATATTTAAAATAATAAACCTGGACTGGTGAAGATGCTTCTTGGGTAAATATATCTGCCACTAAGCCTAGCAACCTAATTCAATCCCTGGAACTCATGTGGTAAAAGAGAATTAAATTCCACAAAAGGCTCTCTAACCTCCACCCTGACATATGAACAGCCCATGCCAACAAAATAAAGATGTAATTAAGACAATTTTAAAATAAGCCTTATGACAACTATTTGCACAAGACTAAATATGAATCACCAGCAAGCAATTCTGAAGTCCTGAACTTTAGAGTTTATTTTGCAAACAGGTCTAAAACATTAAGTATTTCCTACTAGAAAAACACTGATCTAACTACTAAGAGCATGAAGATTTTAGGCTAAGAAACAATCAAAGCATATATATATACATACATATACATACACACACACACACACACACACACACACACACACAGAAACACACACACACAGCACTTGAGAGACAGAGACAGAGGCAGAGGCAGGCAGATCTCTGTGAGTTCGAGGCCAGCCTAGTCTACAGAGTGAGTTCAAGGACACCCAGAGCTATTACATAGAGAAACTCTGTTTCAAATCCTGCCTCCTCCCCCCCCCCCAAAAAAAAGAAAAGAAAAAAGAAAAACTGGTCAGGTGTGGTAGCACATATATGTAATCTGAACACTTAGAAGGCCAGAGGAAGAGGAATGCCATGAGTTCAAAGCCAGCCTCAGCTATATAGTAAGGACCTGGACAAAAAAGACCTTGACTCAAGAAAAAAGGTTTTTTTTTTCTTAAAGATTTATTTATTTATTATCTATATCATATTCAGCCTGCATGTGAGCCAGCAGGCCAAAAGAGGGAACCAGATCTCATTATAGATAGTTGTGAGCCACCATGTGGCTGCTGGGAATTGAACTCAGGACCTTTGGAAGAATAGCCAGTGCTCTTAACCTCTGAGCCATGTCTCCAGTGTTGTTGTTAATTTACCAATATTGCCCAATAATTGACCCCACCAAGTGCCACTTGTTGTGATATGGCCTAATAATGTTTACTATTAGGCCTATAATTATTACTACAGCAGTATAATCCGCTAGCAATCAATCAAGACACAGACACAGGATTATACATGGGAAAGTAGCTTGATAGAAATTACTAGAACCAGATGGCATGGGATTGGGGCAGGGATCCCATACCTGCCCCAGTATGAGAAGTAATCTGCCCTGCCCCAGGTTAACTAAGGCTATTTTAAAATATAACAGGTGCTGGGTACTTGGGAGGCAGAGGCAGGCGGATTACTGTGAGTTCAAGGCCAGCCTGGTCTACAAAGCGAGTCCAGGACAGCCAAGGCTACACAGAGAAACCCTGTTTCAAAAAACCAAATAATAATAATAATAACAACAACAACAACAGGTGTCTGTGTCTTGATTGATTGCTAACAAGTAAGAAAATACTGCTGTAGCCAGGCATGGTGGCGCACACCTTAAATCCCAGCACTCAGGAGGCAGAGGCAGGCAGATCGCTGTGAGCTCGAGGCCAGCCTGGTCTACAAAGTGAGTCCAGGACAGCCAAGGCTACACAAAGAAACCCTGTCACAAAACAAAAAAAGATATCTTAGTGAGTAAAGGCCTCGCCACCAAGGCTAACAACTTAAGTGTAATCCCTCAGACCCACAGGGTGTGGAAAGATAGCCAGTCCTGCAGGTTTTCCTCTGACCTCCAAACAAGCCAAGAGGATGTGATGTTCTGAGGTCTGTACATCTTCAGGAAACAGTCAAAGTAACAAGCGGCATTTGGTATTAATAGGACAAGGACCTCATGTTGTAATACCTAGGATAATCACAAACTGAAAGGTATAGTGCAGGCATTACTTCTAAACGAACAAGAAAACAGACTTAAACTTTAAAAAGCCAAAAACAGGCAAAAAAATTGAAGAAAAAAACATGAAAACAAACTAAGATGATAATAAATAAACTCTGAAAAATAAAGAAGCATTAACTAGCATGCAAATGCAATGCCTAGAGTGGAGGAAATCTGTTCAAGATTGGTATCTCGAGATGGAAATAAGAAGGAACCTGGTGTGAGCTAAAACAATGCAGGCTTATCTTACCAGAAATGGAAACCCCATGAAATCATTTAAACAAGGAATCCACAAGCTGGTCTATAGCTCAAAAATAAAAATAAAAACAAACAAAAAATCCCTCTAACTACAACACAGAAAATGAGTTACAGAACAAGAATCAATGAAGATAAACCAGGTAGGACCAACTGCTGACATTCAGGCAAAAATACAAATAGAATAAAAATAATGAAATTGCAGATTCATCCTTTACTAAGGGCTTATTCGGTGGCAAATGCTCCAATAAACACAGTAACCAGAGTACACAAATAAAACAAAACAAAACAAAAGCCCCACCAATGAGCACTTCCACCTCCATTCTAGTAAGAATGGTGGCACAGGCTTTTAATCCCAGCACTCAAGAGGCAGAAGCAAGTTGATCTCTTGAGTTTGAGGTCAGCCTGGTCTACACAGCAAGTTTCAGGATAGCACAGGTTACACAGGGAAGCCCTGTCTTGAGAAACAATAACAACAAAAAAAGAAATGGCAACATTTCATTTTATGAAATTCTTGTTTTATTTACATAATTTTGCTAACACATTTAATGCAAAACAAATAGATATTATAAAGCAATAATGTGCAAGCCAGGGTTTCAACAATGGCACTTTGAGCCATTTATCAGGTCTCAATGTAGAGATAATAGTTTGTAAAACACTCTTTTAAAATATAATTATATTGGGGCTGGGGAGATGGTTGAGTGGCTAAGAACACTGCCTGCTCCTCCAGAGAATCCAAGTTCAGTTCCAGCACCTATATGGCAGCTTGCAACTGTCTGTAACTCATTTCCATAAGATCCAACACCCTCATACAGACAGACATACAGACAAAACACCAATGCACATAAAATTTTTACAAAATCATTTGAAGATATATATATATAATATTGTTTTTTAAAGTGAATCTTGATTATTCAAATACAGCTAACATTTTATAATTTTTATATTCTAAAACTTAAATTGGTAAGTCCTTAAACATCATATAAAAATGCATACCTTTCTCTTACAAAATCTGCTAGTTCTTTAGTTGTTATCTGTCCATGTTTCATATTATGGTAGAGAACATCAAAGCCATTATTTTTTTCCCCCTAAAATTCAAAATATAAACAAAAACAGACATAGAAATGTGAAAATATAATAATGCTACATTAATTATTATATAATTCTTATGTTCTGGTAAGCGAATTTCCTAAAAATTGTTAAATGACTACATACTTTCAAAGCAATTCCAAATCTTTTGATAACATTTATAGTTTACCACATACACATATTCTATAAACAATAAAATTATACAATCAATGAAATTAAGTCTGTTATATTTAGGAAATATAAACATGGACCTTTAAAATACATTATAAAACCTCATTATACATAAAATGAATCTGAATTATTTATTCAGAGTTTATGCTTTAAAATAATTAAATCCTAGCTCAGTATGGTTATGCACATCTTTAATCCCAGCACTAGAAAGTAAAGGGAAGTGGATCTCTGTGGGTTCAAGGCCAGCCTGGTTTACATACTAGGATACCCAGGAATATAATGAGACCTTGCCACAAATGGATGGATGGATAGACGGATGGATAGATGGATGAAATATAACTACATCTTGACTTTTGAGGCAAAACAGCATACTATAAACAACATAAACTCTGAATATCACAAAATATTTTCTAATTCCTATTCAAGTTTTTAAAAAAGCTGAAAAAAAGCATAACATTTTTAAATTATTTATTTATTTTTATTGGGTGCACTGGTGTTTTGCCTTCATGTATGTCTGTGTGAGAGTGTCAGATCCCCTGGAACTGGAGTAACAGACAGTTGTGAGCAGCCATGTCGGTTCTGGGAATTGAACTCAGGACCTCTGGAAGAGCAGCCAGTGCTCTTAACCACTGAGCCATTTCTCCAACCCCAAGATTTTTATTTCCTTAAATAAAGACTTAAGGGAAGACAAGAAACAGGCTATTGTTTTAACTCCAACTGATGGAATTAAAAGACTCATACAAATATATAATTCTTTAAAGTCCTTATACTAATTAACCGTATAGGGTCTACGTTATTAAACTATCACAAAGGAAATACCAAAAGTGTTCATTTAACCTGTAAAATAAAGACCAATAAACTAAGCCTATGCCTTACATTTTAAATTTTCTTAAATGAAAACAAAATGAGGAATTAAATATATCTGTTGGAGCCAGGCGTGGTGGCCTTTAATCCCAGCACTCAGGAGGCAGAGGCAGGCAGATCTTTGTGAGTTCAAGGCCAGCCTGGACTACAAAGCAAGTCCAGGACAGCCAAGGCTACACAGAGAAACCCTGTTTAAAAAAAAACAAAACTGTTGGCTATAAAAGCAACACTGTAAGCAAGTATCACAAGATCGGAAATCTAAGTTTTCAGCAGCTCACCAAAAACAGGAAACAGGAACTTCAAATCAAACTGAATTAATCTCTAATAAACTGTTGACTTATAAACATCAAGTACTTTGCCACACATATAACAAATAAAAATGGTACATTTGTAATACTATAAGCACTACCTTTTATAATTTGAACATCCACATTTATCTATGAAGAAAAATATAAAATTATTGCCTCCTATGAATCCAACATTTTCACTGTGCTTCAACAAGTTTTCATATTTAAGAATGTATGATCTAACTTGAGATTTTTGTGGGTTTTCAACTTATGCTGTTTTTCAAGCCATTTTTCTGTCAAAATAAGATTATTTTTCCCAGCACTTGGGAGTCAGAGGCAGGTGTATCGCTGTAAGTTCAAAGCCAACTTGGTCTACACAAAGGGAGTCCAGGAGAGCCAAGGCTACACAGAGAAATCTTGTCTCAAAAATCCAAAAAAACAAAAAACACACACACACACACACACACACACACACACATATATATATTTTTTTACAGCTAACCATCATCATTAGTCTGCACAAACAAAAATATTATCTTTATGTAGACTTAGAAGCAACAGACAAGCCAGGCAGTGGTGGCACATGCCTTTAATCCCAGCACTCAGAGCCAAGTAGTATCTATGAGACTGAGGCCAGCCTGATCTACAGAATGAGTTCCAGGACAGCTGGGGCTATGAACAGAAACCCTATCTCAAAAACCCAAAAATAAATGAGTAGACATAAATGAAAATAGAAGCAATAGATAAAAAGCACAGGGATTCCATGACTTGAATGTAACACACAAACTACATGTGTTCAGTAAAATTACTTGCTTATAAAACGAGTTTGTAACTGAGCTGTAAACCTTTAAATAAACAGATAAAAATACTGAAATACAAAACCACAAAAACCCAAGTCTGAGGATCTCATGCCCCAGGGCTCTTATGCAAACATAATACAAGTTAAGATGTCTGAGTCCTAAATGGGCATTTTAAGTATAAAAGGTAGCCAGGAGGTATTAGGTCAGTGAAGGCACAAGACCAGTGTTCCAATCTCTAGCCCCGACTCAAAATATATGTGTGTCTGTGTGCACTTTTTTTTTCAGGGGCGGGGGGTTCAAGACAGGGTTTCTCTGAGTAGCCTTGGCTGTCCTGGACTCACTTTGTAGACCAAGCTAGCCCCAAACTCACAGTGATCTACCTGTCTCTGTCCCCAAATGCTGGGATTAAAGGCATGCGTCACCACACCCTTATGTGTTCATATTTAAAGGATAAATTAGAGTGATGGAATTAAAGGTATTGCTCTCTCAGCCTTTAAGTGGGATTTTAATAAATGTGGTTTTCTCCAGGACATGATCAGTGAACCCTGAATGAGGAGAATGCTACCTCTATAAAATGCTTTGAGATCAGCAGTATATAAAAGAGCCCATCTATAATCCCACTATAAAACTTGCCTAGTATGCATAGTACAAAAATCTTAATCTTCATCAAAACTGTCTTTCTCAGACTAAGAGTGATATTAAAAGCTTTTCTCGATTAATGACAGTTTCTATCAAGGATTTATCTTTATACAGACCTAACTGTCCTGGAACTTGCTACCATATTTTCCAGACCATAAGATACACTTTTCCCCCCCAAAAGTGGGGAGGAAATTAGGATGCGCCTTATGGCCCGATTGGTGTTGTTTCTTGTTTTGCTTCTCTAAAAACTGGGTGCACCAGTCCAAATAATACTGTATGTAGACAGACTGGTCTCTTCCTGCCTCTGCCTTCCTGGTGCCACCAGGCCAAGTTTCCCCGACCCCCCCCTTCCTTTTTTTCTTTCTTTGTTGTTGTTCTTGCCTTTTCTTTTCTTTCTTTTCTTTTTTATTTTTTAACCATGGCAAGGATTTATTAAGAGTAAATTGGGGCTGGGCATGGCGGCGCAAACCTTTAATCCCAGCACTTGGGAGACAGAGGCAGGCAGATCGCTGGGAGTTGGAGGTCAGCCTGGTCTACAAAGCAAGTCCAGGACAGTCAAGGCAAAGTTAAATTTGAATTCTCTATAGGTCTTTGGAGAGGAAATATATTTTTAAAATTCCAATACCCACAGGCTGGTTAACTAACACTTTCTTCTGATCTCTGTGGGCACTGCACACATATGGTATACAGAGGGCAAAACACATAAAATAAATACTAAAAAGTCTTTATTAAAAATACTATAATTAGCCAGTTGTGGTGGTGCACACCTTTAGTCCCAGTAATTGGAAGGCAGAGGAAGGTGGATTTCTGAGCTTAAGGCCAGCCCAATCTACAGAACAAGTTCCAGAACAGAAAAGCCCTATCTCGAAAAACCATTTAAAAACAAAAAACAAAAAAAAAAAAAACTTAAAAAACTAAAAAACAAAAAACAAAAAAACAAAACTGTAATTTTAGAATGTCTACTAATCGAGCTTAATTGAACTAAATTAATTGAATCTATAGCTGGATATTCTGTTGCAGTAAAAATAACTTGGGTATGGCTAACTTCTTAACAGTTATACCCTAACACATTTCACTTTGAATGCTTATGCTTGAATAAATACAGGTTCTTTGGAATGCTAAAAAGAAATTGACTGCCTATAGGGAGATCTTAACATCTGGCAGAAGAAAGATGGAGACTGTTTAACTTTAGTCTTTTTTGTACCTCTACAGTACCAATAAATATGAAATAATTTGCAAATCTGCTAGTATACTGTATATATTTCTACATATATATCCACATATGTATACACATATTTAATTTTAATACATCATCTGATAGAATTATATTCTAAGCAAAGATTCCAAATTTTAATAGTTAGAAATCTCAAGTAATAAGACAAGCTTCAGGGCTGGAGAGTTGGCTCAGAGGTTAAGAGCACTCTCTGACCTTCCAGAGGTCCTGAGTTCAATTCCAAGCAACCACATGATGGCTCACAACCATATATAATGTGATCTGATGCCCTCTTCTGGTATACGGGCAGAGCAATGTATACATAATAATAAATAAATCTTTAAAAAAAGAAGACAAAGCTGGGCATGGTGGCACACGCCTTTAATCCCAGCACTTGGGAGGCAGAGGCAGGCGGATCGCTATGAGTTCGAGGCCAGCCTGGTCTACAAAGTGAGTCCAGGACAGCCAAGGCTACACAGAGAGACCCTGTCTCAAAAAGAAGAAGACGACAAGCTTCTATTTTGGGTTTCCACAGTCATATCAAATACTTTTCTAAAGATAAATACTTTTAAGTTTTTCACCTCAATAAAAAAATCCAAAAAGGGCCGGGCGCACGCCTTTAATCCCAGCACTTGGGAGGCAGAGGCAGGTGGATCGCTGTGAGTTCGAGGCCAGCCTGGTCTACAAAGTGAGTCCAGGATGGCCAAGGCTACACAGAGAAACCCTGTCTCCAAAAAAACAAAAAACAAAAAACAAAGAAAAAATCCAAAAAGGGCCAGGTGGTGGTGGGCAAGCCTGTGAGTTTGAGGCAAGCCTGGTCTATAAAATAAGTCCAGGACAACCAAGGCTATCACAAAAAAACCTTGTCTCAGAAAACAAAAAACAAAAACAAAATAAATCCCAAATGTATTATTAATCTCTCATCTAAGATACTAGATTTAAAATTGACAATCAAACAAAAAAGTAATAAAGGTTTATACTCAAAAAACCTATTAATAATATAGTACAGATTTTCTAAAAGCATTTTAATCCTCCCAGATTTACCCATATAACTACAGATCATACTGAATAACCAAGTGCTGCAACTTAATTTGAGACTAAAACATGATGATACCAGTGAAGCCGTGAGTGAAGTGAGATGATGTACAGGCTCCACAGTAAGATTAAAGAGGGAAGGCTGCAAGATCAAAATACCTAAAGCCATCTGTTTGTTCATTTTTCATGTTGACTGAGACACCTTCTGGAGAAAGTTACCTAACTCAAAACATCAGCTTATTATAATGTGACATGCACTAAGGAATACTTGGCATGTTACACAGACTAGGTTTACTGTGAAAATGATATTTGTGAAGTATTAAACACAAGTCTATCGTGCTTATTTTCCTCTTAAGTAATTATTGTCTGTGGAATTGCTCCTTTTCTGTTTGTACTGATGAATAAGCCAGGTCTATATAAAAACAGTCATTTTGATTATTACAGTGCAGTGTTTTTACAGATAATCTCAATTTTATAAACTAGTACTTAACTCTTCCTCTGAGCAAGATTCAGCATAAGAGACAATAAAATACTAGGCAATATCCTTTTAAAGTTATATAATCCGTTAAACAGCTAACATTTATTTTTATATATTAAGAATAATAGTGTGGATGACTTTTAACAGAAAAGTGTTTCCAGCTTGATTATCACTAGCACTATGCTTCATGGCAACAGACTTATCAGCAACAGAACATCTGTCCGCAGGAAGTCTTGAACATTTTTTTTTCTTTAAAGTACAGTATTAAGGAATTTTTAATTTAGCAGTTTCTCAGGAAAAACTATAAAGAAAGAGGGAGGATGTGCTACTTTCAAAAGAGCTTGAAACGTGTTTTAATGATTCAAGCGTTCCTCTAACGAAATGCCACAATAAAAGGCCTGTCTCTATAGATGCAGAGAGAACACCATCCATAACATTCACATGTTGTTTGCTTAGAGACTTAAACTTCAATGTTTTCCATTACCTCACTTTGACCAGTTTTTTTGAATTAACAAAATGTGTGTGAGTAGGAAATAAAATTCAATCTATTTTTACTGTTTTCCTATTTGTTCCTAATAGTGAAAATGAAGGCAAGGACTGAAACATAAATTAGATTTTAGATATTCAAATTTTCTTGTTCCTCCATTAATGCAGTCAAACAAGAGGCATGACAAATATGTACAAAAATATCCAGAAAGGCATTCTCTAAAACAGGCAAAAACAAGGCTACACTGAATTTTCAACTGATAGAAAACAACTTTGGAACAGGGAGATACACTTTGGAATTGTTAATAAACATAAATATTAGCATGTCAAAATATGCAAAACATTCTGAAGAAAGCCTTTTAAATTACAATTGCTTCGTTGTGGGTGTGGGGTAGGCCTATCTGGCAAGGCAAACAGAGGGCAACTACAGGAGTCCTACAACTACCACCTCAGGAGCCCTGGGGATCAGGCTTGCAGTCGGAGGTCTTAACCAGCTGAGCAGTTGGCTCCTGGCTTAAGAGCATCAATCCCTATGCAATCTTCATAACAGTGCTCTAGGCTTCCACTTAAGTCTAAAGCGTATCGAGTAATCCTAAAGGCATCTGGAAACAGAAGGGGCTCCAAGAATGGCCACAATCTTTCCTTAAAAAAGAAAAAACTTGTAGGACTTGTATATTTACTGCTTCCTGACTTATTATACAAACCTGCATTAAACAGTACAGTAGCAGCTGACATAAAACAGACAATGGAATAAAATTGAAAATTCAAAAATAAACTCATTCACTGGTGAGTGATATTTGAAAAAGGTGCCACTAAACCCCAATGAGGAAAGAAGACTTTTTTTAAAAGATGCTGATCTGGACACTGTGGTGTATGACTGTAATCCCAGCAGTCATGGAAGCACAGGAAGCAAACTCTCTGTGAGTTTGAGGCCAGCCTGGTCTACAAAGTGAATCCAGGACAGCCAGGGATACACAGAGAAACACTGGCTAAAAACAACAACAACACAAAAACAAAAACAAAGCCAAGTGTGGTGGCGCACGCCTGTAATCCCAGCACTTGGGAGGCAGGTGGATCACTGTGAGTTGGAGGCCAGCTTGGTCTACAAAGAGAGTCCAGGACAGCCAAGGCTACACCCAGAAAATATCTACGGGTTGGGCATGGTACACCGTGGAGGCAGAGGCAGGCAATCGGAGTTCAAGACCAAACCTGCTCTGCATAGTGAGTTCCCGGGCAGCCAGGTTCTACGTAAATAGAACCTATCTCACAAAAAATAAAAACAAGAGAAAGAAAAAAGAAAGAAAGAAAAAAAAAAAAAAGAAGAAGAAGAAATGTTCACCCAGGGCTGATAGAAATGGCACACACCTGTATTCCCAGCACTCAGCCAGAGAGAGGCAGGAGGATCAGAAGGCCAGGAAACTGCCTTTAAAAAGCATGTAACCCACAGGGTAGGTTATCCAGAATATACAAAGAATTCAATTACAACAAAAAGGCAATAAAGATTACCAAAACTTAAAACCGGCAATGGGAGGGGCTTTACAGATGGCTCAGAGGTTAAGAGCACTGGCTGCTCTTCCAAAGGTCCTGAGTTCAATTCCCAGCAACTACATGGTGGCTCACAACCATCTATAATGAGATCTGTGCCCTCTTCTGGCATACACGTGGGCAGAATATTGTGTAACTAATTATAAATAAGTCTTTTTTTTTAAATGGCAATGGGTCTACACAGGTCTCCAAATAAAAATACTTAAAATGGGCAATAAGAACAAAAAAATAGGTTCAATATCATTAGTGACAGATAAATACAAGTCAAAAGCACAAGATGCTACTTCATGTCCACCTTCATAATACTATGATGCAAAAGACAGCAACTGTTGGAGAGTACATACCCTGAGACACTACAGAGCATTTGTACGATGCTGTCACCGCTCTGACCGGACGACCAGTCTAGCAGTTCACTTAACTAATAATCCAGTAAGCATCTGCTTCTTGGCCCTCTGGCTAATCAAGTGCAACTATAGAGCGAACCATATGATCCAGTAAATTCCATTCCCCAAAGAAATGAAAACACATGCTCTGACAAACATGTACAGAAGTGCTCATCGCAGTATTACTCATAATAAACAGAGTAGTTATGACAGGTACCAGATATCCATCACCAGTGAATGGGTAAGTAAAATATGAAATGGAATATTATTTGGCCATAAAAAGGAATTAAATACTAACATGTATTATCTCGTGGATTACCCTTGAAAATACTATCATAAGTGTTATAAATAAGCCAGTCATAAAGAGTCCTATATATACCGGATCCAGAAAAGATAGATCTGTACACACAGAGGCTGAGGCAAGGGGCAAACTGGGAGTGACTGCTAACCGGCACAGGATTCTTTCTGAGGTTATGAAATTGTTCTCAAATTGACTGCGGTATGCAGAAAACAATGAGGAACTCTTCACAATATGCACTTTAAATGCATGCACTGTATACGTGGAAAGGGAACCTCGATAAAACCGCTCTTTAAAAAAACACCACAGCGTACAGATGTTCGTGGCAAACGAGTAACACTCGAAACAAATAACCATGAACTGATTTTATTACTGAGCAAACCCGTGCTTGAGACAGAATTAAGAATCTGAGATAGCAGCGGCTGGCGTGACTGAAAACTGACTCCTTTCAACACGTCTACACCTTTGCCCAAATGAAAACTGCAGAATTTGCAACTGTCGAGCCATAAAATCCAAGTTCGGCCAAGATACCTGAGTGAACACACCTTACCCGTTTATGGCCGAAGGGCTCTCGCTAACCTCGGTCAACAGTAACTAACTACCCGAAGGGCACTCCACGAGCCGACCAGAAGGGTGCGAAGACAATCAGGAAGGTCCAAGAAATCCAACTACCCACAGGCTTTGTGAGCAGGCCTGGAGGCAAAGTCCTGGGCGCAGCGCCGCGAGCCCAGCCGCGCGGCCGAGAGGAAGTGCCGAGCCCCGGCACGGACACCGCGCGGGGGGCTCCCGGGCCTGCGCCGCGGGAACAGACCCGCCAGGAACCCGGCTCCCCGCGCCCGACGCCGCGCACGCCCCGTCGGCGCTTTGTCCCCGCCGGGCGCCGCCGGTCCCTTGGAGACCCCGGCGCGGCTATCCCCCCGCCACCCGGCCGCGCTGCCAACCCCGGCAGCCCGCGCGGTGGCCAGCCCGGAGGACACGGCGGCCAGCCCGGAGGACACGGCGGCCAGCCCGGAGGACACGGCGGCCGCAGAGCCGTGGCCCTCGGGAACTCGGCCAGGCAGCCCCGGGGCCGCGGACACTCGCTCGGCAGCCTAAGGAGCCGCCGCCCGCCGCGCACACAGGCCTCGGAGAGACGCCGAAGCCCGCGGCGTTCCCAAGACCTTCGGCTCACCCAGAAACTCTCCACGAAATGCGCCATGACCATCGTGCCGCCGCCGCCGCCGCCGCCGCCGCCGCCGCCGCCGCCGCCGCCGCCGCCGCCGCCGCCGCGCCGGGTTCCGCGTCCGCACTCGCCCGCCGCTGTGTAAACACGGACCGGCCCCCACGGCGCCCCCGCCTCTCGCCGCCGCCGCCTTCTTCCCAGAGACCGCCCGCGCCCTCCAGGGCGCATGCGCCACCTAGCGGCTGCCGCCGTCGCGGGCCGAGCGCCTGGACGCCGCTCCTCGAGTGCGCGTGCGCGCGGCCTGGCCGGGTCCGAGCGTTCGCAGGGAATGGTTGCGAAGTTTGTCTCCCCCACCCCAGTCGCCGAGGCTGGCGGGAGACGGGAGGGGGCGGGGCGAAGGGCCACGCCCACTCGCGAGTCCCGCGTCCGGGTCTCCGAGGATCTCCGGCAGTCTCAGGTCTTGGCAGGCTGGGACTAGGGAAACTTGGCCGCTAGCCACCCCGAGGAGACTGGGAAACCTTTGGTCAACAGGGAGCCTTGCCTTAACTGGGAAGTAAGATCCAAAACAAAACTCTCCGAGCCCGGAAAGGGAGGGAACGCCCAAGTGTCGCCTGCAAGACTCAAGGCACCGCACAGGGTCACAAGGGAGCCAGCCAGCTTGGACCGCCTGCTGAGAGGAGGCGTGACCTGAAACGCGACCCTTCCAGGCCTGTTCACAAAGCCCACGGTAATCTTACCAGCTTGTACACTCAGGAAAAAAAAAAAACACAAGTTTTAACATGCCTCAGCCTAATGGAGAAACTAAATCCCTTTCCACGCCTTACTTTCCAAAAGTTTAAAACAGAAACTTTATAGAGGTCCCAAGTTCATTAAGTAGGTCAAAACCTTCAAGTAAGAAGCCCCGCTCCACAAATAATGTAATGTAGTTTTAACTACAATATGTTTGCCGCATCTCCTAAGATCTTGTTTTCAAACGTGAAAAATATAACACTTTCTTCGTGGGAAATTATTTTCCTCCTCCAAAAATACAAACTTTCATATGGATGTATGTAAAATCTTCCGTATGTCTTTCATGTGGATGAAATGTGAAAGGTAACTTGGTAACTGTTGCACTTTTATAAGAATATCTTTCAGAAATATTTACTTAAAAGTATGACATCTAGGATCTGCTCAAAAGTATTTCACGGGAGTGGAGCAGAGGACTAGGGTATAGGCAAAACAAGATTGGCCATGAGCTAATATTTGGTGTTGGATGATGGAAAAATGCAGGCTTGATACACTATTTTCAAAGATTCTGTATGAGTATTTGCCTGCATGCTATGTATGTACTCCATGTGTGTGCCCGGTGCCCAGTGAGGTCAGAAGAGGGGGTGGGATCTCTTAGAACTGAAGATACAGAAAGTTCCGAACCCTATGTGCGGGTTGGAATTGAATCTGAGTCCTCTGCAAGAGCAGGGTTGCTCCTAACCATATAGCGATCTCTCCATCATCATCATCATCATTATTATTTTGGTATATGATACTCTTCTGTTTCTTTTAAATAAATCATTTCCTTTTGTTTTGTAAACCATCAGTGTAGTTAGATTATCCTTGATGCTGAAGATGGAAAATTCTGCCAAAAGGAGGAAGAAAGTTCACCCTGCAAAAGAGGCTGACGAATTCTAGTATCACTACAATGCCATATGTCTCTCTCTCTGCCTGTCTCTGTCTTACACACACACACACACACACACACACACACACACACACACACACACACTTTTTAAAAGAAAACTTACACCGGAGACACTGTTAATCATGATCTAATGTTAAACACTGGCCCCTAACCACAAATCTCCTCTCCCATGAGCGACATTATTCAAGTCCCAACAAAACCCCTGCTAATGTCTTCTCCCTTGTATCCTCAATTAAAAGAGAAACTGCGCATGGCAGTGAGAGTCTGTGGGAAATGTGGAAAGGCTGCCCACATCAGAAGCAGGCTGCTGCGGAGTTGGGGCAAATCTGAGCATCTGAAGGGAGGTTAATTCATCAAATTCTTCTCGGGCTGAATGCAATTGGTTCTCGCATAACAACAACAACAAAAAAGTTTGCCCCCTAGTAGTGTCAAGAACAGGTCTGCCTTCTCTTAAGGTTCTAACTTGTGGTTACAACACAGACCGTTGAGCAGTGTTCACAGTAGCCGTAGCTGCTACACCGGCCACCGTTTGGTTCTTACTGGCCTCATAGATAGCCAGGCTGTCTGCCATGAGGATAAATATTCTGTGGGGTTCAGGTGCTCGTGGGGTTCTTTGTTTTGTAATTACCCAGTAGTTAAGTTGTAGACCTTTATAAACAGTGATTAAGGTGACAGGCTTTCAGATTAGATGGTATAACATGAGAAGAGTGTGGGTTGGTATCAGCCATTTTCTGTCCTTACAGGAGATGTTTCCAGGGATGCACAGATGATCCAGGAGAGCGCAGGGAAGGCCCTGTGTGGAGAGGGTGACTGCCCCACACACCTATCCTTTTCTCATCCAAATAGATTCTGAGATTATTAAAAGCTGACATGTCTAACAACAGCATACAACTCTTCCTGCCACCTAATGGCAGTCACCTGACAGCTGCTCAGTTAATGTTTGGTGACTGAATGGGTCATTAAGCCTATCATAAACATGTCAAGGTGGCTCAGTCCTTGGCTATGCAGTCACTCCATTCTTTTACACATGCTCTTTAATGGATACTAATCCTATAGCTTATAAAAATACGAAGTCCTGCTTGGGTGAACTTTTCACCTTAGTTTAAATATTTTCAAACAATTTTTTTTATGGGCTTGTGCATGCTTCTGATAGAGTCCCAGTTTTAGTGAAATTGGACAAAGTCTTCCAGATATGCTTTATGGGCAGGTCTCCTTTGTGGAAGGGGCTCGACTCTCGAGCTTCCATCTTGAGATGCCTCCATCAGATTTACCTTCCTCTTAAGACTTTTCATCATACCTGCTGTCAGCATGCTGGCTTCTCAGGAGAGGCTGTTGTTCCCCCATTAAATTCTTACCCAAGCATGGACATTACAGCCAAACGCATTCCTGGGCTGTTAAGTCATAACTCAACGGATGGTAGTAAATGACAGAAGGGGAAAATTACATAAAATAAGCCTAGATACTCAAGGTTATAAAATATGGCTTATGTCCAAGTTCAAAGGCCCTAATCCATTAGGCAACAGAGCGCATCCACTTTTGCATTCCTTAGGATGAATATGACCTTCTGATCCGGGTTTACAGCTCAAAGCGCATTAGTCAACATTTAGTTGGAAGGCCTATTTCCTCATAACTGCTTGTTTCATTTCAGAGGCGTGGCTATAAAGTAAAGCACATTTCCTCTTTTTTTTTTTTTCAATGTGATTTTGTAAATGTACTTCACTAAGCCGGCAAATGAGAGCCTTCTCGGGAGAGAAGCTCAGGTAGACCTGTTCACCGCTGTTTTCCTCTCGAGGCAGCATCCTGCGGCAGGTGCAGTAATCTCTCTTGGTTCTCGTACTCTACAATAGCAATGGGAAAAGAGCTAAGCTTAGCAGCTGGTAGCCAGGCAGGCTTCACTGTGAGGGCCAAGAGGTAGAAACAAGCTGATGAAATGGCAGAAGAGAACTAAATGGAGCCCTCTGCACGGCTGCCTCTGTTTGGCCATGCAGCCAGGAACACTTATCTCTTAGGTGTTCTTGGAATTAGCAGCCATTAGACGCGGTACCATCCTTCCCTCTAGAATGAGATATATTTCCCCAAGGGCTCCACTGTCTTAGTCAGAGTTTCTATTGCTGTGATGAAACACCAGGACCAGAAAGCAAGCTAGGGAGGAAAGGGATTATTCAGTTTACATTTCCATATCCCTGTTCAGCATTGAAGGAGGTCAGGACAGGAACTCAAACAGGGCAGGAACCTGGAGGCAGGAGCTGATGTGGAGGCCATGGAGGGGTGCTGCTTACTGACTTTTTCCTCCCAGCTTGCTCAGCCTACTTTTTTTTTGGGGGGGGGGTGGTTTGAGACAGGGTCTCTCTGTGTAGCCTTGGCTATCCTGGACTAGCTTTGTAGACCAGGCTGGCCTCGAACTCACAGCATTCCACCTGCCTCTGCTTCCTGAGTGCTGGGATTTAAGGTGTGTACCACCACACCTAGCTTTCAGCCTGCTTTCTTATAGAACCCAGGACTACAGCCCAGGGATGGCACCACCCACCCTGGGCTGAGACTTCCTCCATTGGTCACTGAGACAAGGCCTCGTAGCTGAATCTCATGGAAACATCTCATGCTCCTTCCTCTCTGATGACTCGTGTGTGTGTGTGTGTGTGTGTGTGTGTGTGTGTGTGTGTGTAAAACAGAAGTTTTTGGGTTCTTTGTAAACTCAGTTATGTAAATATGTTTTTGTTTTAATCCTAAGTATGGGATCTTAGTTTGGGCTTTAGTTTGTCCATAGCTTATAATTGTCTTGTGCGGGAAATGTGGGCATGTGAGGCATGACTGCGGGGAGTGTGGAGCATGTGGGGCGTGGTCTTTGCCAGCCGGTAACAGCCTGCCTAGGTGACATGGAGAGGGGCACGGGTCTAGGACTTTGAGGAAGATAAATAGGAGAGCACAGAGAGAGAAAGGGTGGCTTGCAGTAGTGGCCTGTGGCGTGTTGCAGTTCAGAGAGACCAGAGACCCTGTGGTAGACAGAGAGATAAGTTTCAACCCAGCCGCTTGGAGGAGACTGCTTGCTGCTTTGCTGATGACGGAGTTTGTTATTAGCCCCAAAGAACCCAACTGACCCTAAACAGCCAGGAGAAGTAAAGGGGCCTATTTCCCCTCTCCCCTCTAACCTTCTTTCTCTCTTACCCAGGACTAAGGGGTTGGTGGAAGGGAGGTAGAGACTTCAATACCCCAATTAAAATATAGTTTAAGAAAACACTGTGTCAAGTTGACACAAAAGCAGCCAGTATATCCACTGAGTTTAACCAGGATCGTGCAGGCATGAAGTTACAGCAGTTGTCGTCCCCTGCAGGAGACAGGGCCTGCCAGCATTCCCTAATAGATGGGAGAGGAACTCATGAGCCACTATCTGGTCCTTAGAAACTGCTGTTGTCAGTTAGTGGTTGCTAAGGGAGGACACTCACTTTCCTCACTGGTGTAGCCAGCCATCAGTAAGTTGCCTTTGTTTCTAAATAGCCCCTAACTTGTGTTCATGCAAGCAACCCAAATTAAACAGTGGGATACATGCACATGGGGACACACACACATTGGGACAGACACATGGAAACAAACACACATGGGACACACACTCTCGGCTGCCACCCTCTGAGCGTTGTTTTAGCTTTATTCCTTTTTTCTCTTCCACTCAGATTTTCTGGATACTCTTCTCCCAAGCTTGTTTTTGTAAAAGCTTGGGATGGACGCTCTAGATATGATCTACCCTCAAGACAGGGTTCCTCCGTGTAGTCCTGGCTGCCCTGGAACCCACTCTGTAGACCAGGCTGGCCTCAAACTCACAGATCCACCTGCCTCTACCTCCCTAAAGCAGGAATTAAAGGTGTGCACCAGCATGCCTGCTCAAGTCTTTTATTTTTTTAATTCACTGAATTTAACCAGGATTATGTGCATGACTATAGGTTTGGAGCTAGCCACTGGAGCCTCGGGCTCTTGACAATTAGAGAAACAACAGCTTTTTGTGTTATTTCAGTTCTGCATATTAAAGGCATCCTTCATTAAAACCACGTGAATTCTGTGAGGTCTCCACTATCCCTAGAGTCCTCAGGAGAATACACAACTGAACACAGGGACCACTCCTCCCTTAAGATCTGTCAGTAGCCACTATTCAGTGGGAAGGGTAGGGCCTCTGAGCCCTTCGCTGAGCTGTGATTGAAGCACTGGTAGGCCTGGTCTTGTGTAGGCCCATGGCAGACTGCACAGCTGCTGTGGTTTAGACTCTATTACTGTGCAGAAGACTGCATTTCAGGGCCCTTTTCCTTATCTTACATTATTCTCAGCACCACTTCTTGAAAGTAGTGGTATTGGGGCTGGAGAGATGGCTCAGTGGTTAAGAGCACTGCCTGCTCTTCCGAAGGACCTGGGTTCAATTCCCAGCACCCACATGGCAACTCACAACTGTCTGTAACTCCAAGATCTGACACCCTCACACCAATGTACATAGATTAAAGTTAAATAAAATATATTTTTTTTAAAAAAAATTAGAAAGTAGTGGTATTGATGTCCTATATCCTTGACTTATTCCTATCTGGCCTTTTGAATTAGGAAGCAAACAATTTAGGAAGAAATGTGCTCAGCTGCTTCCTCTCTCTCCCTGCCTCCCTACCTCTCCTGGAATATCTTTGCCTTGAACACCATAGACCCATGTTCCTCAATATTATAATCCAATTTTCTACCCACAATCCTTACATTGTGAGTCACAAAAGAAAAGGATCTTTGGCATACAACTTGAGCTTCGGTATGAAAATTAAGTGTCTCTGTCTTTTAATGATTTGTTTGAAGAAAACACCACTAGGACACTATCTATAAATGTGTGCTTCTTTCTGGAGGTAACTTTAAACGCATGTCGTTCCATGAGAGAGGCAAGAATTCATTTTGGTGTGTAGCTTCATATGCTTCCTGTGCTGAAAAAAAAAATATCCTCCAGGAAATTAAATGGGTTGTGTACGGTCTCATAACAAGTAAATGGGGGAGTGGGGGCACAATTGTAAACGTAGCCACGTGAAGGAGGAGTGGACTACGGTCTGGGAAGGCGGCTCTGTCTCTAAGCGCTTGCTGACCAAACATAGGACCAACCAGAGTTTGATCCCCAGAACCCACATAGAAAGAGCCTCATAGAACGCTGTGAGTTTACAACCCCAGCACTGGAGTAGCCCAAGGAAGGACAGCTGGGGCTGACCTCTGGCCCACCTCCCACTTCCCCCACACAAACACACAACAAGGCAGGGGCAGAATGTTCCCGAGGGAAGTGAGACCTTGAGCACCAGACAGATGGGAAGAAGGAGCATATACTCAGGGCTTTCATTTCCGGATTTTATATAGATTGGTTTTAAACTGGTGGGGTCAGATGTTCAACAGTCTTCACATATCTCCATTAAGTCAGTTTTTTCCTTGCTTTCCTTCTCCCTGAGCCTAGGTATGATAAGATTTGATGTCATGGATATGAATGCTAATAAAGATCCCATAAAAATTTAAAGACATTTATTTACAACGTCCTGTTTAAAAACCCTTTTGTCTCCTTTACAGTCAGCTCTAAAGTGTAATTGTTCAAAAACTCAAAGTCTAATAAAAATGTAGGGCTGACCCACCCTAAACAGGACATCTGGTTATTGTATTAAAAGCTGGTCCCTGTGAGTTGAGGGTACAGTTCCATGGTAAAGCATATGCTTCCCATGTATGAGGCTGGGGTTGTGGGGGGGCTCAGTCAAAAGCACTGAAAAAGGAAGGAGAAAAAGATCCTTGTTTATAGGTAGAAGGACACAGAAAATCTGATCAGCCCATGGAGGTATCTACTGCCCTCCATCAAAACCCTTAAGAACAACCACTATGGCCAGGCGTGGTGGCGCACGCCTTTAACCCCAGCACTCAGAAGGCAGAGGCAGGCAGATC
Organism: Acomys russatus; assembly: GCF_903995435.1. Taxonomy (NCBI): domain Eukaryota; kingdom Metazoa; phylum Chordata; class Mammalia; order Rodentia; family Muridae; genus Acomys; species Acomys russatus. Next base: position 19,835,989 of record NC_067166.1, read on the forward strand.
TCTGTTAGTTTGAGGCCAGCCTGGTCTACAGAGTAAGTTCCAGGACAGCCAGGGCTACACAGAGAAACCCTATCTCAAAAAACAAAACAAAACAAAAACAAAAAACTACCAACAACAACAACAAAAAAAAACCCCAACCACATTCTTTGCACAACCCTTTGAAAGGAGCACAATGAAAAGTCAACCATAGATTCCAATGAAGGAAGTAAGGCTGCAGTATTCCTTAGTGTCAAGAGCGCCTATCGAGTGCACACACAGACACACAGACACACACACACACACACCACATGTACACACATGTGTATGTACACACATGTAAGGAAATGACATTTTTGGTCCTAGCTTTAAAATCCTATTGGATGACATCTGCCTTTATTTTTTTCTTTACTGTGTTTCAAGAACATAAAATGTCGCCAGCTTTTTCTTTTCCTGCTTATTTAGGCACCTAAAATACAGGTTGGGTTTTTTTTTTTCCTTCCACCTCCCACATGCCAGCTAAAACCACTTCTTTCCGTTATTCAAAATTGTCTTCAAATATGTCTTCTAAAAAAGGATGTTCTTGGCACATTATTCTTCCTATAATGCCCCTTATATTTCTTTTCTCTGTATGTTCACTGATAGGTACAGCCCTTCACTGGAGTCATCTAGAGCTGGGACAAAGCCATAGTGTCTGCTTATAGTGTCTTCTTTGCTCTCCCTTTGCAGGTGTATGCATTTGACCTTGCATTTCTGGATGTATGCCTTGATTCTTTACTCTTTAACGATGCAACATCTTGCTGGGGAAACAGAGGCAGGCAGGTCTCTGTGGGTTCAACGCCAGTCTGGTTTACAAAGCAAGTTCCAGGACAGGCAGGGCTACACAGAGAAACCCTGTCTTGAAAACACAAAAACAAGCAAACAGAAGACACCGTCTCCTACTTCCACCTTGTGCATGGCTTCCATATTTGGGGAAGGACTATATTTAACTTAGAGATCCAGGTACCCATTTAAATCCACAAACGCTTCTCATATCCCTGTTGTGTGTTGGCCTATCCTAGGTGTGTGAAGAGAACAGGTCTTGTCCTTGTTCTCAGAGTTCTTTTTAAGACAATGTTTCTCTGTGTAGCCCTGGCTGTCCTGGATGCACTTTCTAGACCAGGCTGACCTCGAACTCACAGAGAACCGCCTGCTTCTGCTTCCCGGGTGCTAGGATTACAGGTGTGCACCACCATGCCTGGCTCACCTGAACACCTTTTGTTTTTAGTGCTGAGGATCTAGCTCAGAGCCTAGGTCATAGTATGAAAGGGTGCTATAACACCCAGGCCCAGGAAGAGATTTTTTTTTTAATTTCCTATTGTTTTTATGTTATGTACATTGGTGTTTTGACTGCATGTATGTGTGAGGGTGTTATAGACAGCTATGGGATGCCAGGTACGTGCTGGGAATAGAACCTGAGTCCTCTGGAAGAGCAGCCACTACTCTTAACCGCTGAACCATCTCTCCAACCCCCAAGGAAGAGAGGTTAATTGCTCCCATTACACATGTAAAAATAAGTGTGTGAGGTAATGCACGTTAGTCTTTCCACAATGTAAATATATAAATATATATGAATATATACATATAAATATATATTAATTTTTTTACTTTATGTAATATGGTTTTTTATATATTAATTTTTCAAGACAGGGTTTCTCTGTGTTATCTTGGCAGTCCTAAACTCACTTTGTAGACCAGGCTGGCCTTGAACTCACAAGAGGTCTGCTTGCCTCTGCCTCTCGAGTGCTGAGATTAAAGGCCTGCACCACCACACCTGGAAAAAAAAAATTTTTTTTAAATAAAAAGTAATGTAAACCAGGAATGGTATGAACACTTCTTTCTTCTTTTCTTTCTTTCTCTTTCTTTTCCTTATCTCCTTTCTTTCTTTCTTTCTTTTCTTTTTTAAAACAGGGTTTCTTTCTATATAGCCCTGGCTGTCCTGAAACTCACTCTGTAGACCTGGCTGGCCTTGAACTCATAGAGATCCACCTGCTTCTGCCAGGGATTAAAGGCAGCAAGACTACAGCCATCCCTGCTGTGCACACTTCTAGTTCCAGTACTCAGGAGACTGAGATAGAAAGATCACAAATTTGAGGTCTGCCTGTGCTCCCAAAAAGACCTCTCTCCAAAAGGATGCTGGGGGCTGGGGGCTTCGTAGTGGGGTCAGTGGTAGAGCACACGCACAGTCCCCACCACTGACATATAGTTTTCTTGCTTTTTAATAACAAATGAGGGACCATGTAGAGAATGACTGTAAACTCTAAAATGAAGCTGCCTGGGTTTTATGCAGGCTCTGGTTTATGAGCGCTTTTGTCCTTAGGGATATTACCTTAACCACGTGTGTGACTCAAGTTGCACAACTGTAAAGTAGGGGAAATAGGACCTACTTCAAAGAGTTGCTATACTGAATCAAAGCGCACATAACCCTGAGAGTAGTACCTGCACTGTAAGAAGCACACCGACGAAAGGCACTTACTATTATCACAACCAGGGAACAGGACGTTATCTAGAGCATCTGCAGTGTAGACCTATAGGAAGAGAGGCAAGAAAAGAAGCTTGCAGTGTCTGCAGGAAGGAACCTACCAGCCAGAAAAGCAAATGAGGCAAAAGATGAAGCCAGGGCGATGAGCTTGGCCTGATGAACATGTCTGACAGGGTTCTAACAGCTCTGGGAGACATCCGAGGGCTCTCAGGAAAGGAGCACCATGGCCAAATGCTTAGAGGTCCATTCTTCCTGTGATAGGAAAAATAGGTTATAGAAGCACATGATGGCGGCTTATTTTTTTTTTTTTTTTTTTTTTTTTTTTTTTTTTTTTTTTGGTTTTTTGAGACAGGGTTTCTCTGTGTAGCCATGGCCATCCTGGACTCACTTTGTGGACCAGGCTGGCCTCGAACTCACAGCGATCCGCCTGCCTCTGCCTCCCGAGTGCTGGGATTAAAGGCATGCGCCACCACGCCCGGCTGATGGCGGCTTATTAAACATCTCCAGCACACCACTAGATTCCGGATACACCACATCTTAAGTAGAAAGAGTGTGCAACACACTACCACAGGCTTTAAGAGGGCTGTGAATATAAAAGTTGTATGTGTATGTCCACACGTGTGTATTCACAGTATGTGTACGCTTTAACACCTATTTTCTTGGATGTAAATATCCTATCTCTGGAAGGAGGGATCTGTAAGCAAGTAGTGACAGTGATCCTTTGAAGAGGGGGACTAGGTGACAGCATTACAAAGGAGGCGGATGGGCTGGAGAGGTGGCTCAGTGGTTAAGAGTGTGTTCTGACAGGAAGATAAAAGTTGACTCACAACAGTGTGGTAGTGCATGCCTGTAATTCTAGCACTTGGGGAGGCAAAGGCAGGTGGATCTCTGAGTTCGAGACCATTCTAGTCTACAAAAGAAATCCATGACAGCCAGGGCTGCACAGAGAAACCCTGCCTTTTTGCAGGATGGTAGTGTCGGTGCGTGCCTTTAGTCCCAGCATTTAGAAGGCAGAGACAGGTGGATCTCTGTGAGTTTGAGGCCAGCGTGGTTTCCAGAGGGAGATCCAGGACATCCAGGGATACAGAGAGAAACCTTGTCTCGAAAAACGGAAAAGAAAAGAAATTTTACCCAGATGTGAAAAATAAAAATGGTGGGGGATGGAGAGATGGCTCAGAGGGTAAGAGCACTGGCTGCTCTTCCAGAGGTCCTAAGTTCAATTCCCAGCAACCATATGGTGGCTCACAACCATCTATAATGGGATCTAATGCTCTCTTCTGGTCTGCAGGTGTACATGCAGGCAGAACAATGTATGCATTGAAAAAAAAATGGTAGTAGCCCTGGGGTTAAGGGATAGCCCTGTAACCAAATGTACCAGTACGATTTGGATGCTTACCATGAAAAACACAAATATCTCTAGATAGGGGATGAGTGTATGTTGAGAAAATATCTTGTATATTTTATGGATGTAACACCTATCATTAAAAAATCTGATGGCCTGCAGCTTAGACAGGAAATAAAAGGTGAGATATCTGGCAGACACAAAGGATTCTGGGATAGACCCAGGCTTGGGAGATTTGACAGGCCGGATGTAAGGAGGACTGATGCACGGTACCTGAAGAGAGGTAACCAGTCCCGTGGCAGAATGTAGATTTGTATAAATGGGTTATTTCAAGTTGTGAGTTAGAAAGGAGCCTAGCTATAAGCTATAATATTTGTAAAAATATTTTGAGTCTCATGAGTCATTCCGGGAGCATAAGGTAGGGAGGAAGAACCACTACATAATGGAGTCCAATGTGAGGTATAGAAAAGAGTCCCAGGTAGAGGCACAAACCCTTTCTGAAAATAAAGCTTTCTCTCTTTAAGAAAAGAGGCGTGGGTGTGGGGCAAGAAGCTGCGCTTTAAATTAAAAAAAAAAAAAAAAAAAGATCCCTGGGGCTGGAGAGATGACTCAGAGGTTAAGAGCACCGACCACTCTTCCAAAGGTCATGAATTCAATTCCCAGCAACCACATGGTGGCTCACAACCATCTAGAATGTGATCTGATGCCCTCTTCTGGCCTGCAGGCAGAATATTGTATACATAATAAATAAAGAAATATTAAAAAAAAAAAAAAAGATCCCTGTTAAATAGAGAAATGGACAGAAGCCAGAGCCTCAAGACACACTAGTGGGCTCTCCATTAATAATCATCCTAGTGTATGCGATCAAACAAACAGAAATGAAAATGTTTTTCTGGGCTGGGGATATAGCTCAGCAGTAGAGCTTGCCAAACATTCGTGACACCCTGGTTTCAGTTTTAGTTATTGAAAAAATGTTTTGAACTTTAATGACAATTCGGCTGTTGTTAACTGCGTAAAATTATTATATATACTTTTTTATACATATATACTTATGTATAAGTATACTTATATATACTATTATATATATTATATATAATACTTTTATTTCCTTTATTTATTTATTTATTTATTTATTTTTGGTTTTTCAAGACAGGGTTTCTCTGTGTAGCCTTGGCTGTCCTGGACTCGCACTGTAGACCAGGCTGGCCTCGAACTCACAGCGATCCGCCTGTCTCTGCCTCCCGAATGCTGGGATTAAAGGCGTGCGCCACCACTGCCTGGCTACTTATTTATTTTTATTTTAGTATTATTCTACTATTCTCAGCTACTATTATATGTGACTTCTAAACTCCCGCCTAGGACAGATGACTCAGTGGTTAAGGGCACACACTGCTCTTTCAGAAGACCCGAGTTAGGGTCCTAGAGCTCAGGTCTGCCAGCTCCCACCATCTATAACTCCAGTCCCAATGGATCCAACACCCTCTTCTGGACTGCAGCCACTTCTCTCTTGTGCACATAGCCACACAGAGACTTACAAATATACACAACTCATAAATCAAATCCTTAAATTCCAGCATGAATTATATCTTTTAACCCTTCTTGCCTAAAAGATTTTTTAAAAGAAAAACTGAAAGAAATATTTGTGTGTGAGTGTCCTGCCCACATGTGTGCCCAGTTGCAAGGGGTTCAGAAACGGCATCAGATCCCCTGGTACTGGAGTTACAAGTAGTTATGAGTCACCATGTGGGTGCTGGGAACCAAATCTGAGTCCTTTGCAGAAGCACAAGTGCTCTTAACCACTGAGCCATCTCTTGAGGCCCTGAACTCTTTTTTTTTTTTTTTTTTTTTTTTTTCCCCTTTTGGTTTTTTGAGACAGGGCTTCTCTGTGTAACTGCTCTAGCTGTCCTGGAACTCTCTCTGTAGACCAGGCTGGCCTTGAACTCACAGAGATCCTCCTGCCTCTGCCTCCTAAGTGCTGGGATTACAGGTGTGCACCACCATACCCAGCTACAGGTGAATACTTTTTTTTTTTTTTTGTCCTGGACTCGCTTTGTAGACCAGGCTGGCCTCGAACTCACATGGATCCGCCTGCCTCTGCCTCTCGAGTGCTAGGGTTAAAGAGGTGCACCACCATGCCCAGCTAAAGGTGAATTCTTATTTGTTTTTCTGGAGTTCTGTGAGAGAAGCGGGGTTGGATTCCAGTCAGCAGAAATTCTCCTTCTAACAGAGTTTCTGCATGTGAGTCATCTCCTTTAGATTGTCATCTCTGCAGACCTCTGCGGTTAACACCAGAGGGTGTCACACGACAGACTTCCTCTTTTTCTTCAGCAGCATGCTACTTCCTGGAAAATCAGGATTAATCTGCATTATTTCTTACCCAAATCCCTCCGCTTTTTGGTCAGTTCCCAACAATCTTTACCACTAACACCACCTCTAACCACTAGTGCAAGAATGGGACATTTAAAAGAAAAAGAAAAAAAAAATGGGACATTCATTTGTGTTTGGAGACAGGGTCTTTCTATTTAGTCCTGGTGTTCTGTAACTCACTCTGTAGACCAGGCTGGCCTCGAACTCACAGAGATCTGCCAGCCTCCACCTCCGGAGGGCTGGGATCAAAGTCACATGCCTATTTTCATCTCTGGCTCTGCATTCTGCTTCAGCAATGAGCTCTGGTGGCTTCAGTCCCACAGCTGGCTTGGGTCTTCCAGGGGCTGTGGCCTTCCTTCAGCTGGCAGGCCTCCCTCCTACTTCGGTCTGGCCATTAAAAACATTCTGGAGGTGTGGGATTGAATTTTGGTTTCTCTTTGTTTCGCTGTCATGTTAATCCTTGGAGAGCTTTGTTCTCATTTGTTCCGTTTCTACTCATTTTGCCCTATTAAAAATGTTTTTAGCTAAGTACAAATGAAGGGATTTTATTGTTACATTTCCATTGTAATGTCACGAGTTGCTCACATCTGTCCCTCCCTACAGTACCCTTGACCCCCTCCCACTCCCGCTGGTGCCCTCCCTCCCTGGCAAATGTTTCCTCTCTGCTTGTGTGTGATATGCATCTATCTGCGTAACTTCTGCATCTAAGAACCCACGCACCATTTGTCTCTCCCCTCTCTTCTCTCCTTCCTTTCCTCCCAATTGGCCCTCATATGCTTTCATGTCAGATCACATGCATACATATACATACTGGAAATTTTGGTTTATTTTTCTTCTATTTTCTTTCTTTCTTTTGGTTTTGTTGTTGTTGTTGTTTGTTTTTCGAGACAGGGTTTGGCTGTCCTGGACTCACTTTGTAGACCAGGCTGGGCTCGAACTCATGATCTGCCTGCCTCTGCCTCCCAAGGGCTGGGATTACAGGCATGAGCCACTATGCTTGGGCATAACTGAGTTTTTAAAGAAACTAAAACAATAAGATAGATAAAATGTATGCCAACATGTGTGTAATTAGATCTAGATTTAAATAGATTCCTCATGAGAGAATATTCATCGGAGCCTCTTAACATCATGTTCTCCATCCATTTCCCTCCAGATGACATAAGTTTAATTCTTCCTTATGGCGAAATAAAACTCCCTTGTGTATACATAGCACATTTTCTTTATCCACCTGTGGCTGACGGGTGGCAAGGCTAAAATCTGTAACTTGGCTGTTGTGAACAGTACTGCAGGAACATGAATGTGCAAGTGTTTCTTTTGTCCTGAGGCTATTAGCTATACTTAATGCAAAAAAAAAATTTTTTTTTAAGATTTTATTTATTTGTTATGTATGCAGTGCTCGCAGGCCAGAAGAGGGCATCAGATCACATTATAGTTGTGAGCCACCATGTGGTTGCTGGGAATTGAACTCAGGGCCTTTGGAAAAACAGCAGAACAATCAGTGCTCTTAACCTCTGAGCCATCTCTACTAGTTCCCATTAACTTTTTTTCTTCTTTTTCTTTTTCTTTTCTTTTCCTTTTTTTTTTTTTTTTTTTTTTTTTTTTTTTTTTTTAGAGTAGCCTTGCTCTGCTCCTAAATTCAGTGCTTTGTTCAGCTCTTGTTTTCCCCCAGAATGTTGATTCCTTACTTCCTGTCCTTATTTGTAGGTACAGGAAATCCTCCCTTCAAATGGGAACTATTTACCTGGTACTGAATGAAAGTTTTGGCTAGGGTAGGACTAGGTTGTAGGTGACCTGACTTTTGGGTCTGTTCTCCCTCACCCTGCAGGGCATTGTCCCTGTTTTCCAATCGTAGCTTGCTCTGGAGCTGTGGTATTTGGTAAATGTTTAACAGCCAGCGTGGAGGTGAGAGTTCATCCTGATTTGCAGCGTTTCCTACTTTTCATTTAGAGTAAACTCCAGCAGGAGCCGTCCAGATCACTGAATAGCATGCACGGGAAGGGCCTGGCCACACTCTTTCCCCCTGATGAGATCTGACACGGATGGGAAGAGCCTTGGCCTCACTTCCTCTCCAGGCAGATCTGCCGCAGCAGCTGCTTTCTGTGCCTGACAGGGGAGCTAGTTTCTGCAGCTCCAGGAGCTGGTGGGTCTTATGGGATTGACTCAGCAAGTTAGCACTTTGGCTAGTTCACAGAATACCCTGTTCTGTTTCACGGTTTACATTCCTCTCTGCTATCATTTTTTGTCTATCTACCTATATTTGTGATTTCAGTGAATTCAGAGAAGGGCAAAGGGGGTCCTGCTCATGCCTTGTTTTCTTCAGAAGTCACTTCCTCTTTTGTCCTGCAGGTCACTTCTCTCCCAGGATTCCATGCAAGCCAATTATCTTGGAAGATGGTTTGGCTGAGAAGGGCCACTGAAAGGTTTCCCAGGAAAATCTGATAGCTTGAGGTTGTTGACTGTTCCACCTGGGCCCCAGCTGGGGAACCACATTGTTCAGCTCACCCACGCTGGCCAGGGCAGACAACCTCCTCACTGGTGCCTGGGCTAGAGAACAGCTAGGGTTCTGGGGAGCAAGTGACCCTCTAAGGTGGTCAGCGGTAAAAGGATCCGAAAGGGCATGCTCTTGCAGGTCAAATGAGGGACTCCTAGGCTCATTTAGAAGGCCCATGGAGGTGGGCGGCCTTAGATCTCCATATGACTTTTTAAGAAAAATTTTTATTATATATACAATGTTCTGCCTGCATGTACTCCTGCAAGCCAGCAGAGGGCACCAGATCTTATTATTATAGATGGTTGTGAGCCACCATGTGGTTTCTGGGAATTGAAGAGCAGCCAGTGCTCCTTAGCTTCTGAGCCATCTCTCCAGCCCTCCATATGATCTCTCGATGTTTGAATCTAACACTTTGGAAGCCCTCCCTCGCCAGAGCAAACTAGGCTGGGAGTGGTGGCACATACTAATCAGAGTGCAGGAAGGAGAAGCAGGCAGTGATCCAGATCCCTTTGAGTTTCGAGGCCAGTGAGGCCTAGGACTGTAGAGATTCTGTCTCAAAAAAGAAAACCTAATTCCCCAAAGACTATGGCAGCCACTTATGACTCTTCCTTGTCTTATTAACATATATATTAACAAGTTTTCTCTTCCTTTGATGTTAATTTATATAATTAATTTAGTAGAATTTTCTTAACTTAATCCTGAGGATACAAAATATCAAGTGTGGTTTATGCCAGTTTTTTTTTTTTCTTTTGTTTTTAAGACAGGGTTTCTCTGTGTAGCCCTGGCTCTTCTGGCACTCACTCTGTAGACCAGGCTGGCCTTGAAGTCATAAAGATCAACGCACCACCACTGCCGGGCAATGCCAAGGTTTTTTGTTTTTGTTTTTGTTTTTTAAATTTTTAAAAATTTATTCAGATTGAATTGGATGCTTTTGCTCTTGGCACCTGTGCTGCCTGTCTGAGCTGCTTTCCCTAGCTACCATCTTCCCACGACTGAAGGGCTAGGATTACAGATGTGTGCCACACTTCTTCATGAGCTCTAGATTTCACACGCACCCCATACCAAGTCAGAATAATTTGTATTTATCTATATTGATAAAACTAAGTAGCAAGATGGCAGAGTGCTAACAAACTATCAACTAAAAAAATAGGTAGAAAAGCAAGTTTTGGTATAATCATCCCAGGCAATGAGAAGCAAAAATTCTGAAAACTTGTGGAAATGTGACAAGAAGTGGGACATCTTTAAAATTCAAAATACGGGCGTGGTGGCGCACCCCTTTAATCCCAGCACTCAGGAGGCAGAGGCAGGTGGATCGTTGTAAATTCAAGGCCAGCCTGGTCTACAAAGTGAGTCCAGGACAGCCAAGGCCACACAGAGAGACCCTGTCTCAAAAAACCAAAAGATAAAAAATACGGGGTGGGGGGCTGGAGAGATGGCTCAGAGGTTAAGAGCATGGCCTGCTCTCCCAGAGCTCCTGAGTTCAATTCCCAGCAACCACATGGTGGCTCACAGCCATCTATAACATGATCTGATGCCCTCTTCTGTCCTGCAGGGGTACATGCAGGCAGAGCACTGTGTACAACATAAATCTTTAAAAAATAAAATTCAAAATACTGCTCCCAAGATACTCGTGAATCCCAGAGCTGAGAAATGTGGTCAGCAGCACAAGCTGGCGACTAGCAGGGCCCCTGGCAGGGTTCTCTTCAGAGGATGCTCTTCTTACTCCGAATGCACATCTCTGCACCTGGTAAGGAAAGAGTGAAGTGAAGCAGTGACACAATGCAGAAAGCAGTGGCTAAAACTGCCAGCGCCACGCAAGGTGGAGAAACCTGTCCAGATGAAAGCAAGACAGAGCCACCAACCCCAACCCGGGGCTTTTTTTTGCTGTGATACTAGGATAGTTAGTAAAATTTAAAATGTTGTAAATTAGATCTTTTAATTTCTGTGGTGACTTACTGTACAGCCAATATGGCTTAGAATTTGGAATCCTCCTGCCTCAGTCTTCCGAATGACATGACAGATCAGATCATAGTTTTAATTTTCTGTCTTTCGAAAGGAGACATTTCAGGACATACATGTTGAGGTATTTACTGTGTTTTTTGTTTTTTTTTTTAATTGCATGAGTGCTTTATCTTTAGCAGAGGGCATCAGATTGCATTATAGATAGTTGTGAGCCACCATGTGGTTGCTGGGATTTGAACTCGGGACATCTGGAAGAGCAAGCGGCCCTCTTAACCACTGAGTCATCTTTCCAGCCTGAGGTATTTACTGTTTAAGGGGCACTTTCAACTTACTCTCAGGTGGTTCAGGAAGCTTTATCTATTTGTCCACCAAAAAGATTTAAAAGACAGTATTACACACTAATATATACTAAGGTGAGCCTTATAGCCACACACACACACACACACACACACACAAACACACACACATACACACAAAGCTTACTGAAGCTTGGTCCATTTTGCCAAGCAGAACCACCAAGATGTACTTTATTGTGTCAAAGTGTATTGATACAATGGAATCCCACTTAGCAGTAGAGGAATGATTCACTGACTCCAGGAATCAGCATGGAGAAGTTGTAAATGCTTTTGTTAAGGGAAGGCTGGTCTCAAAAGACTATTTATTATTATGTGATTCTGGTCATACTAAGCAAGGGCAAACCTTTGGGGATGGAAAACAGTCCATGGTTATCAATGGTTAAGGGCAGAATGCTTATATGGGAGGAATATTTTGAGTAATGGAACTATTTTGGAAGGTTCTGGTGTAGTTAGATTAGCTACTCAAGTCAGAACTTTTACTGTATAGGCTTCTATAACCAGGAAACCAAGAGAAGTGGGATTCACATATAAAATGCGACTCAAAATGCGTAAGTGGGAATGTTGAGACAAGCAGGTGAGTAGCCTAAGGGGCCTTGGTACTCCAGCTGGACGCTTGGAGGCTCAATCCAGAAGGTACTGTCTAAAAATAAAAACACTGTGATCTAGTTCGTAAGTTTGCTCATCACAGTAACTAAATAAGTAGTAAATTAGATTGTTAGGATTATATAAATAACACACTAAAGATAATGAGCCAGTTTTATTATCTGCAGAGAAATGTTATCAGTACGCAGAAGGGGAGATCAGACGGGATCACAGTTGAAGCCATCAATGCTGAGCTATGTTTATTTTTGTAGAGTGGCACATAATCAGATGTAGATGTTCACTGGGAGGAGACAATGCACATGCAATTATTTCCTCTCAACCGAGAAACTACTATGGCTCTAAAGAACAGTCAACACACTCACCACCACATTTTGGTTTCTAAATGCTGATTTTCTGAAAGTGCAAGTGGGGAGAGGCTGCTCAGTGCATGCACTTCACCAGGCAGCCGGTGACATTCTGCCATGCAGCAGCCTGCTCTAAGTAAAGCAGCTGGTACATTTTTTTTCCTTTTCTAGGACTGGCCAGAGGCCTACCATGTTGTCCTCACATTTTGCCTTTTCACGCTTGTCAGCTTCCACTGCAAATAACATGACTGCATTGTTGTTTTTTCCCCCTCTGTCCTTTTTGGCTTTTCAAGACAGGGTTTCTCTGTATAGCCCTGGCTGTCCTGGAACTCACTCTGTAGTCAAGGAAAAGTGTGTACCACCACTGCCTGGCTATTGTTTTCTCTTTATAAATAGAATTTACTGAAATTGTTGAGGTAAAAACAAACAACAAAACAAAACCCTAGGCCTCTTGGTGAAATAGCAGATTCTATTGGTGGGGAGGAAAACAAAAGATGTGGTGTCAATACAGAGCTATGGGCCTTGTGTGCACCACACACTAACTTTAACACCAAGCTACAACCACGCTTCCAAAACTGTAACCACAAAGCACATAAAACAATCTGTGGTAACTAAAAAGTAGCAAGTAAACTTTATTAACATTGCTCTTAAATTATATATGAACTTCCAGTACATTGGAAAATTTCAAAAAACTATCTCCTCTGTACCAGATTCATAAATGAGTCAAAATGGTGGCTTTAAGACTAGAAAGGTGGGGCTGCAGAGATGGCTCAGAGGTTAAGAGCACCACCTGCTCTTCCAGAATTCAATTCCCAGCAACCACATGGTGGCTCACAACCATCTGTAATGAGATTTGGTGCCCTCTTCTGGCCTCCAGGTATAAAGCAGTCATATACATTAAATGAATAAATAAATCTTAAAAAAAAAAAAAAAAGACAGACTAGAAAGGCAAAGTAAAACTTAAAGCACAACGTGGTGGTATAATGGGGACGGCAACACCAATGGAAAGGTGCAAACTATCCTCGGCCCCACAAAACACCTGAAAGGAAGATGGGCAGACTCCACTTGACTAGTTGCCAAGATGCATCCAAGCAGCTCCCACCAGTTAAGACCATGCCATTCATTCCTTTGGCTTATTGCACAACGCGGAAGCCTGGCAGGTAACACTCTTAAGTCTCTTCATAAACAGGGTGAACCTTTTAAGATCTTTCTGATCCCCAGTCTGAGTATCAAGTCAGGAAGTAGGAGTGATCTCCATGTTGTGTACAGTCCTCCTGTTGGGTCACAAGCCTATTTGACAGGCTTCTCAGAGCAGAAATGCTTAAAGCACATTAGGCCTTTGGTCAATAACTGCCTTTGCCACTCGATCTTGAACATTTTGGGTGGCAGGTTACTTAAAAACAAGTGGCAGTGTGGTATTTTTTGCTAAAGCGATGGAGCCACATTGACAAGTTAACTTGTCAATCATGTGGCTTCGAATCCTGGCCCCTCAGGGTGACTTGCCTTTTGTGATGCAGTAATAATAGAACTATCAAGATGACGTGAACACTTGCATACTGCCAACAAATACTGTATGACATACTATGCTCCCGGAGCCATTCAGAACATTACACATGCTTGAGTTTCTGCTCTTGCAGGGCCCTTATGCAGGAACTACTTATCCTTTTTCTCAGGAGAGCACTCAGGTCCTAATTCAGTCAAGTCCAGAGTTAACAGGGCAGCACCTGTGAGCCTGTTTGGAACAAACACACAATGCATGGTCACATTTGTTAGCTCAAAACATGGATTTCACCCAGAAATCATACATGAGATGTCTTGCCTTGCCTAGATCAGAAACTCCATAAAGAACTTAAAACACCTTATAGTTCACAGACCACCAAGAATGGTATTAATGTGTGAGTGGAGGGAGGGGATGGTGGCTAGAGATGGCCCTAACTGCTCTTCCAGGGGACCTGGACTCCATGTCCAGCACCCACGTGGCAGCTCATAACCTCTCTTCTGGCCTCCATAAGAGGACACACACACACACACACACACACACACACACACACACACAGAGAGAGAGAGAGAGAGAGAGAGAGAGAGAGAGAGAGAGAGAGAATTAAAAAGGCTGCTATCATTTCAAAACATGTTCTGTGAGGTTAGATGATAGAGTTTTGCCCACCATAGGTGCATGTTCCTAAAATACACTGTCAGCATGGCAGAACTAATTCACATTAATGGCACCTTTTAGTCACTAGAATCTAATGGAAATACTCTCACACTATCACTGAATGAATACAGTTCAAGCTGGAATCCTGGGAATAACTTAAGAAAACAAAAATGTGTATGAGCCCAGCAGTGGTGGCGCACGCCTTTAATCCCAGCATTTGAGAGGCAGAGCAGGTGGAACTCTCTGAGTTCGAAGCCTGGTCTATAAAAATGAGTCCAGGACAGCCAAGGCTATACAGAGAAACCCTGTCTTGAAAAACAAAAACAAAACAAGAAAAGGCAGTGTGTACTTGGCAATTTCACACTGCCCAAGGCTGGCCTCCTACAATAGCCCAAGACTGATTTGAACATATGGTCCTGCCTCCACATGTTAGGATGACATACATGTAAGACTCAGACTAGTAGTGTGTGTATTTTATAACTTAAAATGTCCATATCTACATTGAAAAATAACATGAGGCCATTAAAAAACAACTAACCAACCAACCTTGGGACTGGCGAGATGTAGATTCAGGCACAGTTTTTGCTGAGGACCCGAGTGGGCTCACAGCACCCACACTGGGCAGAGTACAACTGCCATCACTCCAGCTCCACACAGTGCTCTGGCTCACTGGCCACTCAAGAGCACACACACTCAAAACAGAACCCGATACTTAGTAACCTTCAAACCCTTCCTCTTCAGAGTGGGACGACAGTCAAGTGCTAAATATTTTGGTTTGCTGTGGTATGGATACAAGGGTAAACAACCAAAAAACTAGATAAACTCTTTAGCTTCCATGTACACAGGGTTTCTCTGTGTAGCCCTGGCTGTCATGGAACTTGCTTTGTAGAGCAGGCTGCCCAGAAGTCATGAGATCCACCTGCCTCTGCTGGGATTAAAGTAGTGCACTGTAACCGGCAGGGTTGGCTAATGCTAACAGCACTACATAAACTTGCCTGTTTGCAGGATTGTTATTATAAAGCACCAACAGGTTGTTTGTTTTTTAGCTTAACATGCAAGTGTGGCATTAAACATACATGGTTATTCAAAACTTGTCTCTGAAGTTGAACTTATGTGCTAAGTCACTGCCCCATATTCTCAAAGCTGTCTGGCTTTGGGTTATCCGTCCGTGGCCTTTTGGGTAGGATTCTAGAGAATGGTTTACAGGCTTGTGTGCTGCCTTGGGCGGAGCCAAGTGTTCAGCTTCACTGAGCAAGGGCAAACTCCTTTCTCGGTTAAGTAAGTACACCAGGTCAGCACCGAAGGGTTTGGTTCCTTCCGTGATGTGTACATTAACAATGTATACCAAATTTTTATTTACTCTTAAAATCAATTTAGAGAATGTGAAGACATCTAGAGCCCTCCGACGTTTGCATATTAAGTACACAAACAATAATTCAAACTTAAACCAAGTTCAAAAATCATCCCCTAAGACAAACTTTTTACCTTCCCTGTTTGTTACTGCTAAGAACTGATGCAACACTCAGTCCATAAACTGTTTACATGTTACATGTTTACATGCCCGGAGCACTGTGAACACCCCATGAAGCTCAAGCATGTCTATTCCACATAAATATCTATGTGGTTTGGGGCCTTTCCAGGCAGCCCTCTCACACTGCCCTACCAATGGATGGCTCAGGTTCTGGTGTTTGGAAGAATACTTGACAGTATTTAGGTGGCCAAACTGGAGTTGGATATCAACTCACTCAATGGAATACCTGTAACACTGATTCTGTTTCTTTAATAGTGTGGTAAACGCAAGAAACATGAATAGTATCTCTGTGATGGATAATGAAAAGTTGCAAAGAAAAATAGATGAAAATGGAAAATAATTGGCGAGGCAACCCAGGCTTGAAAAATACACACTGCATCATTTCTCTATGTGGTCCCCAGCTTCTAATGTAAAGTATGTAGTATTTAATGGGGGGAAAGTGTGAACAGAGGCCAGGAAACTGGAAAAAACGGTTCATGAGATGGAAAAGAGGGGCTTTTAGGGAGGTAGGGTATGTGATGGAAAAGGGAATTATCAAAGAATGGGGAAGGTCAAAGGTGAGTACTGTGTCTGAACTCAGCATCTATATAGACACTGGCCTGCAACGATGGCTACCTGATATGAGAGCTGTTTCTCAGATGCCTCGTAATTCTAACATCATACAGTTGACATTTTGAAAAATCAACTATTTGGGGGAAGGTTGTTATGGATGCCACATTATGGATTACTTTTTAAAGAAACATAATGGGTTGATCAGATAGCTCAGGGTAGTGGTTAAGAGCACTGGTTGTTCTTTGCTGAGGACCAAGAAGAGTTCAGTTCCCAGCACTGACACTGCAGCTCACAGCCACTGTAACTCCCATTCCAGGGGGACTGATGCCCTCTTCGGGCCTCAGAGGGCACTTCTCCCACATGGTGTAGACACATAGGGAAAATTTGTGTAACACATAACATGAAATACACCTTTTAAAAAAGAAACATTTTAAGTTTAGTATATTTTCAATTCTTCTGTGTTATTTGTATCAAGGATCTGAAAGTGCAAGGCTGCTTTTACCCTGTAACTTTTATTTGCTGCCTGCCTTTATGAAATCAAATAACTTTAATCTAGCTATAAAAATTACAAATCTTGCCAGGTGTGGTCACACAGCACTCAGGAGCAGAGGCAGGCAGATCTTTTTGAGTTTAAGGCCAGCCTGGTCTACACAGAGTCCAGGAGAGCCAAGGCTAAACAGAGAAACCCTGTCTCAAAAAAACAAAAAAATTTTCTGATGATGGTGTTACAACTATCTGAGGCTACTTCTTCAACTTGCTTTTTACAAGCTTCTAAAAATTTAAATTTAGTTTAAAAAAAAAATCAAAGACTTCATATGCCAATTTGACCTTGAGAAATGGAAAACCAAGTTCTCTAGAAATTACTGGGGAGAGATAGTAGCATCTTTTTCTATAGTGATTAAGAAACCTGCTAAAGGCTTGCTGAGATGGCTCAGGGGTTAAGAACACTGTCTGCTCTTCCAAAAATCCCAAGTTCAATTCCCAGCAACCATACGGTGGCTCACAACCATCTGTAATGAGATCTAGTGCCATCTTGTGGTGGGGCAGGCATACATGCAGGCAGAATACTGTATAAATAATTAACAAATAAATCTTAAAAACAAAAACAAACAAACCTGCTAAAGGCTGGGCATGGTGGTGCACGGCTGTAATTCTAGCACTCAGGAGGCAGAGGCAGGAGGGTTGCTGTGAGTTCAAGGCCAGCCTGATCTACAAAGTGAGCCCAGGACCACTAGGGTGATGCAGAGAAACCCTGTCAAAACAAACAAAACCCCCGGAAACTAATGCCTTCCACATATTCAATGTATTCTTCAGTGTACTTACTACACACACACACACACGCACGCACGCATGCACGCACACGCAGAATGTCTTCAGTGTACCTACTTCACATACACATGCCATACTTTTCTGGTTTTTTTTTTCCAAAAAACTTATTTATGCATTTTATATATTTAAGTTTTGTCTACACATACATCTGCACACCAGAAGATGGCATAAGATCCCATTATAGATAGTTGTGAGCTGCCATAGGGTTGCAGTGAACTGAACTCAGGAGTTCTGAAGAGCAGTGAGCGCTGAGCCATCTCTCCATCTCTGGCTTGCTTTACTTACTTGTGAGCTCCGATGTTGGAATGCCTCAAGTCTGGTCCCTGACTTTCTTTTTTCCTCTTCTTTGCCATTCTCAGGTATTTTTCATCTTCTGCCAGGTATCTACTTCTCATGGATACCTCAAACCTATTCCAGTTAACTGCAATTATAACCTTGCAGCTGCTTGTCATGCCCAAGGTGTGAAGGGCTATTTGTGAATTTTCCCCTCACAACACATACGAGTAGACTGTCAAATCCCGGTTACTCCTTAAGACAATGCTCACATATACAATCACTTTTCCCCTTTCCCTGCTACTCATCAAACTCGCCCTGACCACAGCGCATGCCCTAACCCTGCCTCTGCCTTGGTGCGTACAGCGCTTTCGTCATTTTCTGCTCCAAAGCCCTCTCCACTGGCCTAGGTGACATCTAAACATATAACCGTGCAGGCCCTATTGCTTTGCTCCTTTACCTGCTGTCCCTTAACTGAGAGCTTCACCCTGTCAGACTTTGGCTCATATGACATGCCCTCAAGGCCCAATCTGATCTCCTACACCTGCCCTCTCCTGATACTAGCACGCTCTGCCGTGTAACAAACTACTTTACATAGCTTGTTCTTTACAACAGACTAAACCACATGTGACCAGCAATAGTGTCTGCAACACATGACTCAGGTAACAAACATGCTTCACACACAAAATTTCTTCATGTTAGAAACCCATGCCATTGGACAAGAAACCCATGCCATTGGACCACAAGGTACAGTAAACAAGGAGCTACTAGCTACGAAAATCTGCAGACCATTAAGTGAAGATAACCTTGTTCTAATTATTACTTTTGGCCTGATCATTCCACCAAAAAGGTGACTGTATATGTATGCCAAGTGTTTGAGCATCCGTATACCCATATTTCACTCAGAAATATTGAATGAACAAAAACAAGACAGTTGTAGAAACATAAATCAAGTATTAGGTAGCTGTACCTATGTGTATTCATCAACTGACAAATCTAGAGAGAACACTGCCTAAAAACAACGCAGAAACTAACAACACATTCCTGATTTAAAAAAAAAAAATCATTTAGTTTTTAAGAACGATCCTTTCTATTTAGTCCTGGACATCTTAGAACTTGCTATGTAGACTAGGCTGGCCTTGAACTCAGAGATCCTCCTGCCTCTGCCCCGAGTGCAGTTGTTCACTTCTTACTCATTTAATGAATTTCTTTAAAAAAAAAAAAAAAAAAAAATATATATATATATATATATATATATGTATATATATAAATTGAAGAATATTGCAATGGTCACGTAAGACTGTGTAACATTTACAGAAATGAAGTGCGTGAATGTTTGAACAAACATCTCAAAGTGGCAGCTATAACAGTCTTCACATCACTGCCAATGGATTAAAAGTCTTATTAAACTTCCTAACTATCATCTGCAAACTGTAATAAGAGACATTTCAAGAAGTCATTACAGTTTTACAAACAGATGACGCAGAGAAAAGGACCCCAAGTGACAGTCACAGTGTGAGTAGCTCCCATTATCAACTGCACAATAAAAAAATCTAAGACTTGTATGGTTTCCATTGTCACTTTAACCATGAACCCTAAAAGTAATCACATTAAATGTAAAATTGTTTATATCAGACTATGAACTCATTGCAAAAACACTGGTTCAGAAATGGATAGATCCTGCCAGAGGGGCGTGATGGTGCACACCTGTGATCCCAGCACTGGGGCTAGGGGCTACTGGGGGAGTGTATGTAGAGGCAGGCAGCTCTCTGTGCCAGCCTGGTGTACAAAGCAAGGCCAGCCAAGGCTACACAGAGAAAACCTGTCTCAAAAAACAAACAAACAAACAAAGATAAACCCATTCACTCACTTATCAATATGGCTGCCATATGAACTAAGAAAAAAAAATAATTTGAACAAAACCAGTAAGACTATCTTGTTAAACTATCAAGATCTTGTTTTCAGAAACAAGTGTTTTAGGAAGCACATTAGAACCCTGAACTAATGATCAGATAGATTCAATGAACTTCTCTTACACCCTAAGCCCATACCCTGAACCTTAAATCTCTTCTTCAAGGTGTTTAAGAACATGGTATCTCAGCTCCAACTCATTCTCGTCAGTCCAATTGTGTTACCGCAGATATTTTTAACACAAGCTCCACCCCCCTTCCCCCAACCCTCAAGCTTCACTCCCTAAGTTTTTGGGCCACAATGACTCATCTCAGGCCCTTTCTTGTTCTAAAATGTTCTGTATCTTGAGTATAAAAGACCACTTTGCAGCTATGCATACACACACTCTGGAATGTATCAGGACACGCAGATTTTAATCGGCGACTACACTGGCTGGTTACCACCTCGAGAGGAAATGACTGGACAGTGTCATTTCCACAATCACAGCGCCAACAGGACACGCCCTCGCACACACTCAGTCTTGCTCTATCATCAACACAGTATGCTCACTGCCTCCCCTTCAGCCCTTTCCTTCGGCAGAGCAGTTAATCATCTCTATCCTCCTCAGCTTGAATTGAAAGGCATTAATAGTAGCATTAACTTAAAATGTATGCAAAAGTTTTTTTTCACTGTAGTAAGTGCATAAATAAGAAAAAAGAAGTTGCTCAGACAACAGGTCACTTATGTGTAACCGAAGGGAAATCAAAAGAAATAAAAAGATCACACAGTACTTTAATCCCACCCCCAAAACAAACAACCCACCAAACCTATTAGGATACAAAATGAAGGAGGACAAAGATAAGGTTACTTCTTTCCATTAAAAATCAGAGTGCAACGACTATAGTTAAACAGCTTTATTAACATAGTCAAGCAGTGATTAACATTCACATCTATTATGTCACATCATACAAATGTAAATACAAAATTACTACAGTACAATATATATTCTCTGCATGATCCAAAATATTTGGTGGCCCCAAAAAACTCTCTTTAAAATTCAGCAGCTTATCAAAAATTAAAACCGTATTCTATCTAAAATGAAGATCTGTTAGCACAGAGTTAGACTTCAAGAAATATCAATTTAGTACAGTTTGAGAAGTTGCAGGATATGTTTGAAGGACACATTCTAACAGTGTGGCAGGTACAGGAAACATCAGATTTAAAGCTTTTAAGCATAACTCATACAACCTAAGTTGTCAGCAGAAAGATCCAGTTCTTTATAACTAAGCAAGTACTACTAAAGTTATTGCACCCGATGTTAACATGAATACTAAGGGTAAAACTTTCACAATATGAAGTGATTTACCACGTTTAAGCATCTCTTAAGATGATAATCTATTGAGTAAAATTAATTAATTACATAGTATTATCTAATTACCTCCATTAAAACAAATCAATGAAGCTCAGTTTGGTTATATATCCACATAGGGAAGCAGTGACAAAAAGATGAGGAAAATATAGTGGAACCCCGGTATGAGGTGGACATTAGGAGGGACAACACTGCCTTACAGGCTAACCATGTTATAGCAGGCATTTTAACAAGGTGACTGGACTTGTGAAGTAGATGGTTCTGCGTAACACCAAGCCACAGTAAGGGTGATGCATGGCAAACAAAACTCTTGAGAGCTATGAGCTCTGTACTTAGCGAACCACTATTGGCGAATAGGTGCGGCTTGGTTTTTGATGTACAGATGGGGAAAAGAAAACCAGCTTTAACTTCCCTCAAAGTCATGCATACATTCAGCTGCTACGCATCTTTTTATTTCAACACAATATACTCTGGGATACAAACCACAAAAACGGTGTAATTAAGCTTATACCTTACAGTTGTATAAGTACAGTAATTAGGCATTGAGAATTATCTACATATTTGTAATACCAACAGGGAGAAGATCTGTATCGAGCCTGAAGTTAGTTTCCAGTTACAGGCAAAAGAAACTAACTTTCATGTAAAACTTAACTTTAAAGAAGCTTAGAAGCATTGCCATATTTAATACAGTACGAAGTACACTAGTTAACATACAATGCTACTGCATGGCATTGATACTGGACAATATTGTTACCAACACAGGCCACTACTGCTCATCTTCCCATCTCAACTATCCCAGGGTGTTAACCACAGACCCTAGTTTCCTTATGAGTTCAACGCCCATTTTATTAAATAGTACTAGCAGCAACAATTAGTGTCCCCCGCCTTGTGATGTTTGCAAAAGTAACTCCATAAGGAAAGCTGTGTGCACCTGAGGCCCCGACAGAGGAAGGGACTCAGGCTGCAGCTATGCACACACGCTCTTCTCTTGGGAAGAATGCTTTTGCACTGGTATCTGTTAACACATTCAATATGAATATAATTAACTATATGAAGAAAAAAAAATCTCACTGCAAAGGTGTTAAATGGAGACAAGAGTTAATACATAATTTATTTCTGGCACCTCAACTATGCAGAATTTTATGTAAGGAAAAAAAGGTTCCACTTTTGTATTTTGAGGGTTTGGAAAAAGGAGAACCAAACACAACTCATTTTTAGTCAAATCTCCATATCAAATGTGAGGAGAGCTTTTTATATTTCTCCAGTCTGATAGAACACCTGGAGGGGGAAATATCAGACTAACTGCAAAGATAATCAATAAAATACATAAAAACAAAACAAAACAAACACCTCACAAACCTCCAAAGGCTATTAAGTATGATGATCTTTCTTTATAAACATGTCACCAAAGCAAAATGATACAAGGATATTCACCTGAGATAAAACTTGTATCTGAATATTTCATAACTGAGTAGACAAAGCAGTCAGAGGAAAGTCAGCTGAAATTATTCTGAAATATACATCTGACTCTATTTTACAATATATGCAATTTAAGCAATTCAGATCAATGAAAAAGTCTTAACCAAAAAGATCACAGTGTTTATCAATGTTAATTACAAAATGTATGCTACTTGTCTTGTTTTAGGATGTAATGGCTTGGTTAAGTGTTCCCGATCTCAAGTCTAAGTTGCATAACAAAATCAAGTAGCAATAATGTAAAGCATCAGAACTGGCTCTAAGGATATTTACAAGTTGATTATTTTGGAAATAACCAACAAACAATACAAAAGTGATTTTTCTTACACAGTATGAAGTCATTAAAGATATTAGACAGTACAAAAAGCAAAAGCATTTCCTGAAGAAATGAACACCTGTGGCACTAAGCTCGCTTGCTAATGGGCTGTAACCTGGAACTGCCAAATACGCATTTAAATTACACTACATACTTTCTGTTTCCAACTTAGGCTGATCAGCAGCTTTTGTTCTGTTAAAATCCTTCCGAGAGAGAAGCTCAAACAGGAAAAGAAGGCATATATAAAACAGTAAACACTGACCTCCTGAGGTTCCTACAACATAAAAGTATTCAAGTAGAAAATCTACATCGCTCAGCAGCGGCTATCTCTGTAGTTGAGCACACTAACAGCATTTCAGTGTGTAAGGAGCAGATGAAGCAAGCCGTGCTGTAAGCATGCCAAGAGGCAGAAACACTGGAATGTAACAATGACAACCTCACAGACACTCAGTCAACATTCAAAACTATCAAGACTGCACCACAAGAATTAAGTTGCTTTATATATATATCCCATGATGTGTTATGTTTTATCAAAACAATAAATGCTAACTCAGAGCTTACCTCAAGAAACATAAATGGCTTCTGCAAATTCTTGTGCTATATACTATGCTGTCTGAAATATAATATAAATTAAGAAAAAAACAATAGCCTCAATAGGGAAAGCTACATTAGAAAAGAAAAATCACCCTAATCTTAGGTTGTCAGTCTTAGTTTTCTAGTATAAAGTTATTAAAATTAGAAACATAAAATTAACTTACTATTAAACCAAACATTGTTTTTGTGCTGCACAACTGCCAAATTGGAGATAAATTCTTAATCAGACAGGTGACAACATTGCTTTTACTTAATAGACAACTGTTTGCCATAGGCCTAGATAACTTTACTGCAAGTTTTTATGCATTTGGTTTATTACATTAAGGGATGAATCTGGCTGTTTATTTACTACTTATGCAAGACTATTATAGATTTCCTATATGAAGTTTTCCCAAGTATCTGAAGCACTACAGGGTATACTACCACCTAAAGATAAAAATAGCTATTCTGCTCCAGCTTTAAAGGCCAACTCAGAAGCAAAATCTGAATTCCTGGTAAAATAACTGTACTAAAAAGTGAAATGCCACACACCCTGGAATCTACCTTGAAAAGAAAAAAAAAAAAAAAAAAAAAAATATTGGGCACTGCATATGGTTTTATTTCAGGCCCCACAGACTGAAATTTGCAAAGCCAAGATAGAAGAAAAGAAGGTAAAACAACATGTTAAAACAAACATATACACAATAACAAAAACCTGCTTGCATGCTACCATGCATGTGAAATGTTTTCAAACTACACTGGTAAGTCACACGCACACAGCTCGCACTTGAGTGCAATGGCCTTATCAGTCAACACTTAAGAGAACAGAGCCATGCAAAGAGGAGCAACTGCTTATAAAAACGGTTATTCGGTATTTATTCTGCAATGCAAAGGTGACAAATCAAAATATAAAAAGGCTGTTATGGCTTAACATTTTGTTGCAGATTAAATATGCAGCATTGAAAAATGGAAAGGTGTGGCTTCATCTCTGACCAGCAGAGCTTAAAAAAAAAAATCTCTCCATTTTCCTTTGTCATCATGGGATACGCACTGCTCAGGCATCCAAATCAATAAGGACTTGCACTTTCACGTGGACAGAAGATCAAGTGTACCAGTTAGGGTCTTCACATTCACAGTATATAAGAAAACACACATGGGAGGAAAAGTAAAGGGTTAACTGAACACGGATTTATTCACAGAAATACATGTAAGTAGAGGAAAAAAATAACAGAAAAGCCAAACAAATGAAATGAAGAGGATCCAAACCAACTCTCACTCTGTAGCTTTGAACGTGCCTTATGTGCATACACTTAGGGCACAAAGGGCCACCAACATGCGCCAATACAGTGTAGGAACCCTGCATTACATCCATTAACTTAAACATATCTTTAAGATCATGCTTCGAAAACAAAAAAGGAAAACAAAAACAAAACAAAAACAAAAAACAGGAAAGCTTAGAAGGCAACATGTTGAGTGGGAATAAACACTGAACTATAGCGATCATGTTTCAACTTCTACAATTGTCTTTATGTGCCAACTAACATTTATGTAGCCTTTTACAGATCTTTTACCATGAAATTTGAAATTTGATAAAATCACTAATAGTATATAACCATGCAGAAAGCACACCACACTGACAGCACAGAGGCAAAGGCTTTGCACAGGTTTATCAGCTTTCCACATTGTGCAGGTTACACACAATACAATATCAATCTTATTCCTAACAGATCCTAAAAGGGTATTTCAAGGCCTAGCTGTAAACTACAGTACTTTATATATCTATATCCTTAATAAAAATAAAACCCACAAAATCTTAAAGGAATTTTAAATGCAGGGCTATATTGAATTGGTAAACTGCAACCCAAACTGGCGCAACATAGGTAAATGAACACCAACCGCACTCTATGTGATGCAAGCATGCTTCGGTCCCACTAATTACATCACTTTCAATCACTATGAGCCAGAGCGCATGCCTGAACCTTAAACTGCACCTTAAGATAACGTGTTGGCCTAGAAATTAAATCTAAGAAGTACAACCATGAAATAATACCCACTAACGTTTTAATGTAAAATTAGATGTCACCTTTACTTTGATACCCCGACCCCACTTATTCCTCCCTCCCTGCCCAGCCCGCAAAGGTAAAAGGAGTGACTCGTTGGCATCTCACAGGGTGCTTCATTGTTCAAATTTGTTTTGTTTTATTTCCAACTTTTTGGGGGTACCTTAAATTGTAACTTCCAAGAACCTGCTTCTACTAGGGGGAGGCAAGCTGATTTTAACTGTTAGTTTTGTGTAGTTCTTCATCAGCGTGCAAAACAAGGCCCC